>NW_017534716.1:2720-20771 GCF_001853355.1 Bactrocera latifrons | reverse complement strand
AAAACACTCCAGCTCTGAAAGTATTCGACGCAGTACCCGCCGGGGGAAGCAGAGGAAGAGAAAGACCTCCACTCCGTTGGAAGGACCAAGTGGAGAAGAACCTGGCTTCACTTGGAATATCCAATTGGCGCCACGTAGCGAAAATAAGAAACGACTAGCGCGCTGTTTTTAACTCGGCTATAATCGCGTAAGCGGTCTACGCCAATCAAGGAGAAGAAGATTTAGGAGAGTTGAGATAGTAGACTTGCTATTAATGTTTTTAAGTTAAAGTTTTGTACTATTTGTACGTATTTCCAACGTTCGGCCTTCGAAGCGTCAGTAAAAATGAGTTGCCAATCTATGTAGTGTTGCACAATGAGCTTTATGAACACACTTTGATATACCCTGGAATTGGGGTTATTTTTATGATGTTTTTGAAGATGTAGCTCGAGCGAAGATTCCTTGAGTAGTCATGATGGGGCAAAAGAAATATACTTTTCCTCAGGTATAGTTGTTATACCTAGGTCCTTAGCTAATTTAATGCATTTAGAAACAGTGGAATAAGTATTGGAGTTTGTATCGTCGGTCCATTTTGCTTTTACTATACCATATAATAGCTTGTTATTACATAATAGTAGTTTTGGAATAAGCTTTTGCGAAGTATGTAAAACTCTTTACTCGATGGATGGGAGTCCGGCTTCCGTTAATGTGAACTTTATTGGTGATGTTTGGAATGCCCGAATACTTCTTCTAACGGCTGCATGATATGGTGCAAAGATTTGCTTTATGTTGCTTTTGGCACAATTGCCGTAGATAGGGAGACCATAATCAATCTTAGATAAAATTAAAGCTCTTGTAATATTGATGAGAGAAGAAATGTGAATTAAACAATATTTTGTTGATAGATACTTAATTATATTAAGCCTAGAAATTAGTTGCTTACGTAGATTTGTACAATGTTCCTTAAAAGTAAATCTCTTATCAATTATTAAACCTAGGAATTTAAGACTATTTACAATATTTACGTTATTGTAGTTAAGATAGAAGTTATTACATTTGTATTTCTACAGATATGGAATAATTTGAATTTGTTTATAGAAATATTCGCACCTGAAGAATTGGACCAATTTGAAATACCAGAAAGGATTTTTAAGAAGGTATTTTTAACAGTATTAAGATTATTTTGCTTGGATAAGATCAGCACATCATCAGCATAAATAATATGCGAAATGAGTTTATATTTAGAGATTATCGTACTGATTTCGTTAAATACGATTACAAATAGTGTGAGAGACAATGATGATCCTTGTGGTATTCCGTTGTACATATTGTACGTGTTCGAAAAAGTGCTATTTATTTTAGTCATGAATTTCCCATTAATTAGGAAAGATTTAATATATTTACATATTTTTTCACCAATTTGCCACTTCTCAAGTTGCCGTAGAATGACATGAGAACCAACTCTGTCGAAAGCTTTCTCGAAATCCAAACTGAGAGTGGATATGTGGTTTCTTTTCGATAAAGCAGTTTTGGCGAAATCATCAAAATTGAGTAAAGCATCCATTTTGACTGAGAAGGTTTTTATTTAATGCAAACCACGAGATACGTTTTGATATGATTTTTTCTAATAGTTTGCCCCATGCAATAAAGGAGTTATATTGGCCTGTAATCAAGAACATCTGTAGGCACTACATTGGATTTAGGAATTGCTACAATCACTGCATTTTTTCAATAATTATATTTTTAAGAATAAAAGGACATTTTTTTTAGCATGATATATGAAATCCTGTCTGCACCGGGAGTCTTGCCTGACATTGAAGACAAAGTGAAATCGAATTCTGCAATGGTTATGTTTGATTCGGTAATAGATGGGCTGAGAGATCTTTACTGTACCTTCTTCTGAGAAGTTCATTTTTATTTGATATAAACGARGGGTGGAAGTTTGAATATCTCGAATAATCGGACCATACAGAGGCGAAATGATAACTAATTCTCTTGAGTGGTAAATTAGGCCACTTGGGGTGTTTATACAATTAAGATTCACGTGCGTATAGGAGCCTGAGAGCATTTTTCTGTCGGCCCATAATTTTTTGGGATTTGTTAAAGAAGTGATAGCTTCGGTAAGTTTTTGTAAGCAGGTCCTCTTAGCTTCTTTAATATTTCTCCGAAACACTGCATTGGCTTCTTTGTATTTTATTAGATTATCAATAGAGCGAGTTCTTTTGTAAATTAACCATAGGGATTGTTTTTCTTCTCTAAGTTTAGATAACTCCGTAGACCAATAAAGCACATGATTTTTGAAGATTTTTTTACCCGTTTGGGGGATAGATAGGTGAGCAGAAGTTTTGATTATTTTGGTATTCGTAGCTGTTTCTTTATTTATATTATCGTTTATAAGACTAGCAGCAGACAAATTTTCGCAGAGTTGTTGAAATTTGGACCAATTAGCCTTGTCCAATAGAAATTTTGGCCTCGCTTTTCTGGATAAAGGGGTCGATAAGTGGGTTATAATTGGGAAATGATCGCTGTTGTAAAGATCAGTTAGTGTTTGGCTGTTAAGTTTGGGGGCGATAGCAGAAGAACAAATGACCAGGTCTACATTCGTGAACGAATTATGTGTAAAAAAATGCGTAGGAGAACCGTCGTTTAAAATTATTAAGTTTTCTGCTAATAAAAGGTCTATGATTTTACCTCTTTGGTTAGTACATGTGGAACCCCAAAGAGGGCTAAAGGCATTGAAATCGCCAGGTATAAGTACAAGTGTTTGGATAGGTCCGATTATATCGCGTAGTTCTTTGATATTAAAGTTTTGGTGTGGTGGAATGTAAATTGTAAGGATGGTTAATTTAAATCCAATAAATATTTATATTGCTATTGTAGAAATATTAAAACATGTAGGGAGAAATTTGTGTGGGAAGTCTTTTTTTTATTAAAGTATCAATACCTTGTTTGTTAGTATGATTTTGTGTTAAGTTGGAGAAATAGGCAGCGTATTGTTTGAGTACAGCAGCTGCGGAATTAAATGAAAGGTGTGTTTCTTGTAGTGATATAACACTTTTATGAGTAATTCTAGGTCAGTGTAATTATTGTAGAATCCGTTCATATTAATATTGGAGAAATTTGAACATTTATTAACAATGTGAGTGATTGAGAAAAAGGAGAGGAGGGATAATGAGAGTTATTGATCTTCATGGTCAGATGTGGTAATTATATGAGGTGAGATATATTCTGAATAAGTAGGTGGAGCGGGAATATTGATATTGTCTGTAGAGTTGACAGTCCTTGTGTTCCGGCTGTGTGACTTAGTAGCTGGCAACTTTTACACCTCATGGGGTTAGGAAAATATGCTCTAATCCGCATTGTGCGGAATGAGACTTCGATTTTTTCTGGAAGTTTGTAGAGGTCAAATGAAAGAAGTATCACACCACTAGCTTTTTGTTTGCCTTCTAAATTTTTTGTGAATTTATACACAAAAGTAACTCTGCATTTTTAACGAGTAAGAGTAAATTACCATCACGTAATTCGGTTATAGATAAAATTTCCTTTCTTATTGATTCTAAGCATTTATGCACAGCGAAATAAGAGCATTTGGAAAGTGTTTTGTTCGAATCTGCTGCAGATATTAGAACAAACTTTGAGCAATCTTTTTTAATTTGAGGCAAGTCTGGAAATTTTAAAGTGGTTTATATGTGAGTTTTTTCCTTTTGGGGTTGGGGCTAGAGGCAAGCAAAGCAAACCTGTTTTCCCCGAGGTTAAACGGCCCTGGGGCCATAATAAATCAAATATTCACTAATATGCACGTTTTACGCGAGTAACCGTACGATAAAAGTAAAACGAAAACACGTGGAAATACGCAAAGGAATATGCGAATAAAGTGTAAAACACAAAAGAGAAACCACGATTAGAAAACACGTCCGCTCAATGAGAGAGATAGTCGAAGACTGATATGTCTTATAGCAAAAAGTTCACAATTATAATTTAAACCAATCGGTGGTGGAATAGATCGATTATAGCACGATTTTCAAAATTATAAATTATACTAATTGGCGAAATACTATATTAGATGGCGGAAGAAAGCCGTGATGATGCGAAAAAAAAAACGTATGCGCAAATACCTGAGTCTTAAATCGTACGGAAACCAAAAACGAATTGTAGGCGGCTTTTGTGTAAGTTGTTGTGTTCTGCTTGGTAGTGTGGTGTTATCTTTGAGTGTATTGGTGTGATGTGTAGTGATGTGGCATGTGAGTGGTAAGTGTGGTGTGCTGTTATGAAGTGTTGTGGCTGTGTTTCATGACTATGTAGGCCGAGAGTCATTTAGACAACAGTACTCACATATATACGTACATACATATTTACGGGATATACAAAGAGTTCACAATCGAAGTGCACACACGATTATTTCGTTTCTCAATTACGTTAATGCGCGCTCGCTCCACTGAGAAACAATATATGCACGCGTGCAAATACATTTGTACATAATTATATACGGAACGTTGATTATACCCTACAAGGGTATGACATACATATTAAATGGTTCGATTGAAAAAAAAAAATCAAGTATTACAATATATTTATATAAATAAAATAATAATTAAATATTACGGACAATTTAATTTACATGTTCAAAGTCCATATTAGCACATCGGCAATAAGCAATGTTCTTTGATAACTAAAAACAAGCAGGATTGCGTATTTACATATGTACAAAAAGCACTCATCTCTTATACGAGCACTCAGTTGCAAGTACATACAAAGGGTTTCGTCTATAGGGATATCCTTTAAGACATTCAAACACAAAACAAATTAATAAACTAAATATTGCATATATTAAAAATTAAATAATAATAAATAAACTCGGTAATACTTTTACACTTTTTCGACATTCATTAAAACGAAACACGTTATTTAATTTAATCCGATCAACAAAATAAAATAAAACAAAACATTTTACAATTTTATTATTGTATTTACAAGAGACTTCGATTTGCAATCAGCAATTCCATTTGAAGTCAATCAGTTTACACTGAATAAATCTTTAACAGTATTTTAATATACAAATATACCATATAATAAAAATGATTAATGACAAAAAAAAAAAACAAATATCATAATAAACCTGCAGGAGCACCTGCTCAAAACCGGCTATTAAATTAATTTCAGAAAGGGACAGTATAACAAGATACTAGATTTGCCTCTTTACCGATTCACGAAAAATCGGAATCATTACAATAAATCAAAACTATAAATCTCAATACTTTTTGGATACGACTAAAAGCGGCTCATGACGCCATAGTATAATCTGACGATTCAGGTCTACCTCAAAATTTTAAATCATCGACTTTCGATATTTACGAAAATACTTAGATCAATATGAAGAAACAAAAGCTATGATCTCCGATCAATTAAAGCTAATAAAAGCAATTCCACCTACTCCACATCCGAGAGTAGCGCTGCCACAAGAAGACAGTCAGAAGGCAAGTTCAGGCATCGAACTCGAGTTGCCCGCTTGTGACACAGAAACTTTTTACAGAGGTTATGAAGAATGGCCGTTCTTCCGGGACATGTTCACGGCCGTGTACATGAACGATCACCAGTTATCACAAGCGCAAACATTGTATCACCTCAGATACAAAACTAAAGGTCAAGCAGGCGAAATAGTCAAACAGTTCGCATTAAATGACCATAATTTCAATTTGGCTTGGGAGGCTCTAAAAGCTAGATATGAAAACGAAAGAATACTGGTCGATAAGCAAGTAACGACCATATTAAACTTGCCAAAAATCAAGAAAGAAACAAGTGAGGAATTTGTAACACTACAATCCACTGTTTCTAATTATTTCTCGATTCTGTCGACACAAAATATTCCCACAGACAATTGGGACCAAGTTCTGGTGAACATTTGCACCGCCACGTTACCACAAAAGTCGTTACATTTATGGGAGCATTCGCTCCTATCATGAAAAAAGTACCCAACGTAACAATAAATGAAAAATTTTCTCACCACCCAATATGTATTGCAGAAAGATTAGAAGAAGAAATAATCAAAACTAATAACATTAAACACGACCTAAATAGATGCTTAAGTAGACCCCAAGCTGGAAGCAAAAAACAAATCAAATAGAATTTTTACGTGACACATCCGAACAAAACAAACGTCATGCGAACTAAGCACAAGATGGCATAAACTTATATCTTGCGAGAAGTTTAAAAAACTAAATATTAACGAAAGGAACAACTTTGGCAGATTARAAAGACTCTGTACAAACTGTTTGTGCACACAATCTTAAAAAATTGCAAAAGCAAATTTAATTTCATATATTGTCATAAAAGACACAATTCAATGCTTCATTACAGCAGATATCCCATCTCACCCCAAAGAAGCGCATATATAAAACAAACCAAGGGTTTAATTGCAAAAGCAAATCCGGAAACTCAAAGGCTCAAAAATCTCAAACGCTGTACAGCGAAATATAAAATGGACTCGCTATAATCGCGTAAGGGTGCGCGCAGAGTGGCCGCTTGTTGCCGAGCCGAGCCGACTGACGCTTATTGCGAGAACCAATGCGAGAAAACTGGTACTATACAAATTAGTACAAATAAGCGCGAACAGGTCATAGTGGGCGCCGAGCTGGTCACAAAGCTGATTGAATGCGAGGAAACAGTTCCAAAGCGTATTTCAGCGCCGAAAACATTGTTTATTCTGCGAAAAGCTAGTTTTGGACATAAAAGTCTTTGGAAAAAGTGAAATCAAAAATTATATGCTGTCATTCATCATTTAATGGCATTATTGTTGAATTTTTCTTGAGTACAATCGTGTGTTTTGGTTTATTTAAAATGAATGTAGAACAATTAATAAGTGAAGTTTTTTCTCGGCCGGCTTTGTGGGATCAGAAAAATAAATGTTATCATAACCGTGTTTTAGTTGCTTCAGAAATGAAAATACCAAGTAAGTTACATTGAAATTTATTATATTTTATTCATGCATACGAAATTACAAAATTTATATCCTATTAATCTACCATTTTTGACACTTGTTTTATTGAATTCTTTTATGATTTTTCCAAATGTTCTTTTTGCACTTCTTCTTTTAAATTTTCATCTAATCCCTCTAAATCAATAATTATGTTGTGTAGAAGGCATATACATTTTACAATGAGTTCAGCGAACAAAGGATACGTTTCAATGGGTTTCCATAATATTCTGAACCTTGCACTTAATAACCCAAAGGTGCATTCAATGCACTTTCTAGCTCTTGAAAGCCGGGCATTAAAATATTCATGGTCTTCCGTTATCTCCTTTCGGCTATACGGCAAACATATATTTCCTGGTACAGGTAGTTCTCCACTTTTTAAAAGATTAAAGATTTTGGAAGAGCTAAAAGTGCCACCATCACTTTGCTTTCCGTATCCACCAACTTCAACCGCAATAAATTTGCAGTTGGCATTGGCAATACCTTGCAACACAATAGAAAAAAAGTGTTTATAATTATAATACATGGAGCCAGTATTTCCTGGACACTTGATTCGTATGTGCTTCCCGTCGATAGCACCAATACAATTTGGGAAGTTCCATAGCATCTGCAATTTCTTGAAAACATTGTTCGTTTGGCTGCGTCATATGTATAGTAAACATAATATCCCATAGAACTTGGGTTGTCTCCTTAACAATAGCTCCTACTGTTGATTTGTCTAGCCGAAACGGAAAAGTTAGCGAGGCAAATGATGCTCCAGTTGCCAGAAATCTAAATAAGAAAGTTAAAACAAAAATTGTTATTTAAATGTATATTATATTATTTGTATAAATTTTTGTATTTTATTGTTTAAATTCATGTATGCATATAATTTTTATCATATTTTAATTATATGGTTTTATTTGATCTTACAGAGGAAGACTTAAAAAAAAAAGGGAGTATTTACGCGATCAATTTCGATGTGAAGTACGCAAAATTCCAACTTCAAAATCCTGGGATGCCGCATCACAAATTACTTCGAGTTGGCCTTATTTCAATTCTCTACTGTTTTAAAGCTACCCAAGAAGGGGTTGAATATGAAGAAGAAATTGAAGATATTCTCAACACTTCACAAGTCGAAGAAACAAGAGATCTGTGCGACAATGACGAGTTCAGCTGTGAAGTTCCATCGAAAAAAAAATACCTCTAGCAGCACTGCCCTATTGTTGGAAATTGAAAAAGAAAATTGGCTCTGCTGGAAAATCAAAAAATGTGAAAAAGACTGTATTGGATGTAGATGAAGCATTTTTTGTAACTCTTTTGCCGCATATTCGAAAGTTGGACCCAGAGAATAAATTTCTGTGTCGAATGGAAATGCAAAATGTACTTTATAAATACGTGTATGCAAAAGTTAAAAATATGCCCACACTGTCCAATGAAACTTCAAGATACGCGCCTTTGTCTTCACCAATCAGCGTTTCTTCTGAAAGCTACCAGATAAATTCTCCACACACAACTCCTTGTTTTCAACCGATCTCATTTACCACAGTTGAAGGTACAAATATACCATCAACTTCATCATCATTGGTTCCAGACCAAAATACAATGGAAACTGTAATTCATTCATCTTTAAATTCCTCTTAAATAAAATGTATTCATGAATTTAATACAATAAATACAAATATATAAAACATAAAAAATTTCTTACCTGAGAGTTACTATCAAGCGTTCACATAGACATATTGGTACTTTAATAAAATTACTCCACTTCTTTTTTAATTTATCACCAATCTTTTCGAGAATATAGTCGAAAGTTTCAATACTCATTCGAGTATATTCTTTAAACTTGGCACGATATTTTCTTAAATCACTGTATAAGTGATGAAATTCTCCAAATTCACATCGTTTAGCATTTATTGGATGTTTTCCAAATGATTTTTTATTGATAAAATACTTTAAAACAGTAGCCGAAGCTAAATACTCATCATCTGACGAATCCATATCTTTTCACTTCAATTTCACAACAAACCCAAATGTATACAAACATACATAAAACACAAATAATAGATAAAATATCAGCGTTGATTCTCGCATCCACTATGCACACTCAAACTTGTTTCTCGCATGAACAAGTTCTCGCAATAAGCGTCAGTCGGCTCGGCTCGGCAACAAGCGGCCACTCTGCGCGCACCCTAAGCGGTGTCTACGCCAATTAAGCAAATTTCAAAAGTTGAGTAAACTTCCAATAACAAATAAAACTATAAAAGATCAGTATTGTGAGCACTTCTCTAAAGCCACCACTACTCGATCAAATAATGGCCGGTATGTCGTACAACAACCACTAGAGCTACAATTTCCAATACTCCACAAATTGGTATTAAAAACAAAGTCAGAGTTACCTCTGACGGTCCCTAGATTATAAGCTCATACAACTTTTTGGCCCCGCTGGATGGTTTTCGCCAATAATGGAAAAAAAACAATTCTGAAGAAATTGTAGAGCGGTGGCGGCTACTACTTGCAAAATTAATGCATACGAAAAATATTACTCATATTAAAATAATCCAAAAGGTAAAATTATATTCGCATCTACATAAACGCTCCTTACATTGGTGATTAATGGGAATCAGCTATACAAAGCATTAATTAATTATGATGAATTCTCTACCACGAGTTGAAGTCGTTCTCCATTCACGTCCACTCTCCGCAAGATCCCTCTATTATCACAGTCATAACTCCATGGCTGAGGAGTACCCATTCTGGCCTTACCTGAGCCAGGCATGGAGTTACTATCCTTCATAAACCGAGAATAAATAAAATGCATACAATTGCCGATAATACATAAAAGGCAAACCGGTATACCAAACCGATAAAATAAGAAATTGTACATGACGGCTAGCAAAATAAATAAAAGCACACAATTTTTTAAATATAATAATAAGTCGTCAAAACACGCAAAATGAAATTACTACCCCAAGCAGCACTAGTTACATACAATACAAATTTATATTAAAGCCAAAATCGCTTCGTACAGCCAAATCGCCAACAATAAGCCGAATTACATGTATCACATTATACAAAATTCTAGGCAAGGGCCTTCGCCTAGGGGCCTCATTCCTCACTTTAACCGGAAAAACTGGCCCACACTAATAAAGCACAGCAATACACCATATATGATGACACCACACTCTTACACAAGACAACACACCACACTTGTACATCCACCCACTCAGCACAAAGGATGACCCCTTGAGCAGATACTACCACAATTCGTTCAACACAATGCGCAGATCAACATCCGTTTTTCGACACCCGTCCCGTGCGATACGGTTTGAACATCGACAGCAGCGAGCTGGCGCCCTACATCTTCCACATTCGTTACTTAAAGAATCGAAACATAATTTTAACAAAAGGAATATTTGTAAAAGGTTAAATACCTCCTTAATTAATTATTTTGTACACTATACACTTTAGTGCTCCGGTATCTTTATTTGAAAATGTGCGTAATTACCATTTTATCAATTTAATGATTACCACAGTACAAATAGAGATCATATGTATCTATTTGTTACAAAGTTAAACACCCCTTAAGATAGTTTCCTAAAACAGTAACTACATTACTTATAGAAAATACAAAATAAAAAACAGAAAGAATAATTCTCAGCTCAGTGAAAGACTCTTCCTCCTCCTTTCCTCCGGTAAGGTTTGACAGAATCTTGATTGAGTTTAAAACAAAGGTCATTTTAAAAGGGATGTTTTAAATTTAAAAAGATTGCAAAACCAGGAAAAAGAAAATAGGCTCAAGTGGCAACTACACAACTAGATCGGATTTTTATATTTATGTTGAGGCAAAATATGAATAAGATAAATGACGTTGGTTTCTCATTCATATTCATATTAGATTCTGAAGTAATAGACCATATATTAACCCTTACGTTAGTAACCAACTTTACCGACGTCATTTAGCAACCGGGTACCGAGGTACCCACGATCTGAGTATTAAATATTTTGGTTGTTCAATTAAAATTTTTTTTTTAAATATTAATACTCGGTGACAATGTAAAGAAAAAAAAATAACAACGTGGAATCGTGAATGACATCTGAAAAGTATTTGGGACACCAAAAGTAGTCGGCCAGCTTTTATTGTTCGGAGCCGAGCAGATGCCGTTCGACAGAGGAAGAAAAACTCAAAGTTATTTCTTTGTTTTCTATCGCGCACTAGATTCGAGAATTTTTTGTACGTAACAGATTTTTGGTGGGATCAGACGAATTTCATTTGGTGTTCTCTTGACAGTGAAAAATAAAGCTATGGAACAATTATCAAGAGCTGACTATGCTTGGTAAGTAAATGTTACATATATTTAACATCTGTAAATATTTTAATTACAATTTTTTGTAATATAATTATGCACGATGTATATCACATAATATTTAATTTATTAGGTTAAGTGCAACCGAAAGGAATGAGTACTTGAGGAAACTACTTGGAGAACACGACAGTGATTCGAGTAGGGTTCTGATAGCGATGACGAAGACTGGAAGCAAATAGAGCTAGACATCAAAATCAACGAGGTAATTCAGTGCGTCACGAGCCAGAAGAATCTGAAGATATAGAAGAAATCGCTGAAGAGAATTCAGCAGTGGAAGTGAGGATGACGACAATGAAGTAGAAACAGCTGAGCCTGAAGGTAGTAAAATATTTGTTCTTAGCAATGATTGAAATAATAATAATTTTTCTTAAATTATTAATAAATGTTGTTTTTATTATTTTGGGAAGAAGAACGATCTGGAAGTTTTGTTGCCAAAGATAAAACAGTGTGGAACAAAACTCCACCAACTCAGTACAGGAACGTTGTCAATTAGCGAGACTTTCAAAAAAATTTTTTCCTACGAAATGGTTGACATAATCGTCCGTCACACTAATAAAAAAGCTGAAACAATTTTCCAAGAGTACAATGCGAACCATTAAAACTCACAGCATCAATGGAAACCCGAATAACCGAAATTTATTTGTTCTTCGGTATCTTGATTTGTGCTGGATCAAACAATTCGAACACAGATCATTCATTTAACATGTGTCACTCCAATTCTTATCCGCTGCGTCGCCCGAYGATGGGATTGACGTGATTCTATAATGTTCTGCGTTTTTTACGATTCGACGATTGTAATACTCGAAGTGAACGTAAGAAAGAGAACAAGGCAGCTCCAATTCGTGATGTGTGGACAATGTTAAATTCAAATTTAGCTCAGATGTACAAACCAACAGCTAACTTAACCATTAATGAAAAGCTTTATCCATACCGTGGTCGTACTGGACTTACTCAGTATATTCCATCGAAACAAGCTAAGTATGGTATAAAGATCTGATGAATTTGTGATGCAGAAAATGCTTATCCTTTGCAAGGGATCACGTACACTGGTAAAACAGATAATACTCGAGAAAAAATCAGTTCTTTCAGGCGGCTCCGTACCGAGTTTGTGGTAGAAGCATCTGCATGGATAACTTCTTTACTACAGCACCTGTTGCTAAACATTTGTTGTCGTGGAATATTACCATTGTTGGCATGCTAAAAAAGAATAAACCTTACATCCCTAGTGTCATGGGAGGGAATAAGACACGGGAGCAGTATTCGACAGTTTTTGGAATTCACGAAAAGGTAACCATGTGTTCCTACGTTCCTAAAAAAAGAAAGCTGTCATTTTGATACCGACAATGCAAACAAAAACCGGTAATAATAAATAATAAGGTTTTATAATAAATATAAAGCTGGAGTTGATACAATGGACCAAAATGTGCGGAGATACACCAGTCAACGACGATCATCGAGATTTCCAATGGCAATGTTCTTCATCATGTTAGATATTTTTTCACTTGCGGCATATGTAATTTATTATGAAAATAATAAAATGATTGTCAAAAAAAACGACAGAACGTCGCCAATTTATGCGTAAACTAAGTGAAAACTAGCATTGCCGATGATTGAACATCTCCAGAAAGATTGCCGTTGAAAATGTGCTAGGCCATACACTGACAGTCGTGATAAATCCTGGTCCAGAGACTTCAAAAGATAAAACCGGAAGGAAAAACCTGGGCCAATTGTCACCAACCTGTTTGTGACGAGCACTCAGTTAATCGTGTACAATGTGTTCAATGTCATTAAATATAAAAAAGTGTAATTTTTCTCTATTTTTTTTAATAAAATTTAGTTTGCATGCATTAATAGAAATTACATACAATTTATTTCCTATGCTTTCCACTGTGGGTACCCGAGTAACCGGCTGCTAACAGGGCAATGGCTAGAGTTTAAGCTTATTAAAAAAAAATATAAATAAATAAATCAATTAATTGAACTCACAAATATCTTTCTTTTAAGTTAAAAAACGATGATTTGAGAGCTTAAAATGAAATATTGAATTTTTTGTAAGCTATTCATAAAAATGAACCGCGATGGGTACCCGAATACCCGTTTACTAACGTAAGGGATAAGTAAGAAACACCAATTGAAAATGCAATCGCAAAATAAGGAGAGTACATGTATTGACATATAAAATGGGAAGATTATGATTTCCCAGTAATCTCAAGAACAATACAGGGTTTCCTTTTATTATACGGTTACTTTTTAGACGGTAGACATTCCCATGTAATATTTTACACGGTTTTATTTTGGGGAACTCTAGAACTGTGGTAAACGACTCACAGTTCCAAAATGTGGAACAGGTGAATTGTTTATTTAGTACCCTTTTGGACACTTACCTCGGCACTTAACACCTTTTTTTTGTTAACCGGCAAAAGTTGAAAATAAAACGACACAAATCGATTTGGGGTTTCGCTTTATTCMCAATATATGTATTTATTATGCGGAATACAATGYGGAGGTAAAGATGATGCTGCGACGGACGTTTGCTCGGGGCGAGATCGATGCAAAAAAGAGGGAGATCGTCCTCTGGAACAGTCGTTTTTGATGATTTGATAGTGTAGAGTTGTGGTGTGATGTCAGCATATGTGGTATATTCGTGTGTAGTAGTATGTGGTGTCTTCATGTGGAATATCTGCATGTGTGGTGTCTTCATTTGTGGATCACGTTAGTGTGGTGTGTTGTCGTGTGGTTGTTCAGTGTCGGATGTATAGAGGGGAGAGCTAACTCATCTAGCCATCCCGGCCCCCTAGGCGAATATTAGCCTAGCAGTCGCTGTAATTGCTTCAGCGTGGCAACAACGCTGCTAAGACCAGTGGAGCGACGGTTTGTTGTACGATGTTGCCGGCGCCGCGGGGATGCTTCATTTCGCCTTGCTCTGGACGATGGAGGAGCATCAAGCCTTCGGTGCCGACCGGGCGCCGACATAGGGGACATCGGCTGCGCTGAGGTTCTGCTACGGGTGTTGAGGACGGTGGTAGTGGTCGCGTACCACTACGAGGAGCGGTAGCATTGGCGGTTGTCGCTGGAGTTCGAGGCGTTGGAGTTGCCACAGGGCGCGGCACGGTTATGGTTGACCTTACCGTTGGCGTTGGCATAGTTGGCATATCCACATCCATTGTAATCTGTGTGGGAGGAGTAATGTGGTTATAAATGTGGGTCATTAAAATGTGAATGGCGATTGTGCCACGTTATGTAGCATGAAAGGGTCGTCACGTAGATCGACCATTATGTTGGGTTTCGAATTAGCTTAAACGAGTTTTTTAACTGCGGGATTATTGCGTCGGGTTTTTGCTTATTTTATTTGCGTTACGGTAGTATCGGCGGTTTTTTCGTTATATGCGGTTTCGTCAATGTGTGGTAGAAAACATAGTTTCACGAGCGGTCTTGTTAATATACCGCTTTGAGGGCGGAGATCAACGACTCGTACATGACCGTCGGAACCGTAGGGTAGTTTTTCTATGCGGCCAAGCCGCCAGTCGGTGGGGGGTAGACAGTTATCATGTATGATGACACCATCTCCAAGCTTTGGCGCTTCTTCTGGACTCTTCTACCTGTACCTTTTATGAAGGTCCTTTATATATTCTTCTTTCCATCGGCGGCTAAAATCGTGATGGAGAATTTTTATTCTCTCCCATTGATTTAATAAGGATAGCGACCCCACGCCTGGCTCAGGTGTGGCCAGAATGGGTGCTCCTTTGAGAAAATGCCCTGGTGTTAGGGCTGTAAAGTCAGAGGGATCTTGCTAGAGGGTTGTGAGTGGCCGTGAATTGAAAACGGCTTCAATTCGCACTAACTGTGTGGTGAACTGTTCATAGTTAAATTTGTAGTTTCCAGCTACTGTTTTGAAGTGAGATTTAAAGCTTTTTACTGCTGATTCCCATAAACCACCCATATGAGGAGCGCTTGGGGGGATAAATTGCCAGCTWATACCTTGGGGAGCATACCTTTGTACAATCTCTGGTGAGACTTGTTTGATAAAATCCACAAACTCCTTTTCAGTAGCTCTTTGGGCTCCAATGAAGGTTTTACCATTATCGCTCATCAGTTTTGATGGGAAGCCGCGTCGTCCGACGAAGCGAGCGAATGCCGCGAGAAAAGCCTCCTTTGTCATATTCGTACAGAGCTATAGGTGCACTGCTTTTGTCGTAAAATAGACAAAGACAGCCACATAGCCTTTCATTAGAGTGGGGGACCTTAGCATGGACGCCTTTGTCTGAAAAGGCCCAGCAAAGTCGACACCTTTAACTATGAAAGGCAGAGCGAAGTTGTAGCGTTCCGGTGGAAGTGCTGCCATAATCTGTGTTCCTAACTTCTGCTTGTGCATAGTGCAAATCTTGAACATGAAAATGCATTTCTTTATTTGGGGCTTAAGACGGGGAATATAGAACTCCTGACGGACTACATGCTGCATTAGGTGATGTTCAGCGTGAAGCATAAGTAAGTGGATATAACTGAGGAGTAATGTGGCAAGTTGGGATTTCTCTGCTATAATTAGAGGGTGGCGTTCCTTGTACGTCAGGCTTGAGTTAGCAAGCCTACCATTCGCACGAAGCAGACCTTTCTTGTCCAAGAATGGGTTAAGAACTAAGATTGAACTCCTTTTATCAATGGGTTTTGATTTTCTTAATAATGAGATATCGCGGCTGAAGTAGCGCATTTGAGTGGATGCAATTAGTGCGACCTTTGCCTTTTGGAGTTCTAGGTGCGTTAACGCATCGCATTGGTTAGATTCTGTGTGAATTCCCTTAATTTTATTTTTGAGTCGCTCTACGAACTTTAGCATGTAGGCGATAACTCGAAGGGCACGAGGGAACGATGAAAATAGCTCAAGGATGTCAAGGATGTTGTGGTGGCAAGGTGCAGTGGCTTGCACCCTCTTGTACCTAAATCGGCAGGATTGTCAGCACTGACTACGTGTCGACAGGTGGCTGACCCCACCAGGTCAAGTCTTTGTGACGTACGTTTAGAAATGTACGTTTTCCATGCGTGTGGTGATTTTTCCAACCAGGCTAGAACGATTTCAGTCTTCTGTATTTCTTCATGTTTAAGTGGGTCTGCACCATGGAAACCAATTTTGCGAGTAGTAGGGCACCACAGAGTTCAAGTCGAGGTAGACTTAGCGTTTTTAGAGGAGCCACCTTAGCCTTTGCTACTAATAAGTGGCTGGTGGTCGCATTATCGCTTTGTGTGCACACATATAAAGTGGCACAGTATGCCTTCTCAGAGGCGTCACAGAAGCCGTGTAATTCGACTTTGTGTTTGGGGGAATAGTTTACCCACTGTGGGATTTGTATCTGTGAGATATCATTTAGATTGCTCGCGAACTGTGACCACTTTTCTAATCGAAGTGGTTTTACTTGTTCGTCCCAGTCGGTCCCATCTAGCCATAAGTTTTGTATCAAAATTTTCGCTTGTATCATAATTGGCGAAAGCCATCCTGCGGGGTCGAAAAGTTTTGCCACCGCGGATAAAATTTGCCTCTTTGTTATAGCTGATAGTGCGGATATTGACTCATTAGTGTATGAAAACTKGTCAGATATYGCATTCCATWGTATCCCCAAGGTTTTTGTTGTGCTTTCCTTTTCGAATTTAAGGAAATTAGTGTCTAATAGTTTTTGTTTGGGTATATCCTTTAAAATATTAGGGTGGTTCGCCGTTATCTYTTTCAACGGAAACCCTGCTGTATTAAGCGCTTGTGTCACTTGTGCTAGTGACTCGTATGCCTGTGGAAGACTGTGGCTTCCAGACAGAATGTCGTCTACATACGTTTGTGTTTTCAACACTTGTGTTGCCAGAGGAAATTCTGACTTTGTGTCTTCTGCCAATTCGTGGAGTGTACGAATGACGAGGTATGGGGCACAGTTTACGCCAAAGGTAACTGTTTTTAATTTAAAKTCGCGTAGTGGACTATTGGGAGATTTTCGGAAAATAATTCGCTGAAAATCTTGATAATCTTTATGTACGACTATTTGTCGATCCATTTTTTCAACATCCCCATTGAAAACGTATTTGTATATACGCCAGTTTAGTGTGAGGACCATTAAATCTGGCTGAAGCGTGGGTCCCGTAAATGTTAGGGAATTCCCCGAACTTGAGGATTTTGATGCATTAAAGACAACTCTTACTTTTGTGTTTTTTTTGTCTGGCTTTACTACTGCGTGATGCGGCAGATAGCAGGAGTAGTATTTGCCGTTGACGATTTTCTCCCATGGGTTTACTTCCTCCATATGATTTAAATGGAGGTATTCTTCTAACAMACCATCATATTCAGATTTGAGTTCACCCTTTTTAAGTAGGTTTCTTTCCATACTTAAAAACTGCTGTATTGCTGAGGTGCGAGAGTGATCTAGGGCGAGTGTGTTAGGAAATTGTTGTTTAAGTGGTTCCGATCTAGTAGTTGTGGCTTTGTAAAAGTCCTCACAATACTGATCTTCAGGGGTTGTGACTGATATGGGGGGGAGTTCTTCTAATGCCCAAAATTTCTCAATTGTGAATTGAGGTACTCGTTTGAGACTTCCTCAACTTGAGTTGTCAATGTTGTAACTGGTTCCGCAACTAGTCCACTTAGGACCCACCCGAAAATGGTATTTTGCGCCAGAAGTGTATTTGTGATTTTCTCAATACCTTCGAGTATTATTTGTGGTATGAGATCGCTGCCTAATAGAAGATCTATTTGAGCGGGGGTGTTGCAGTTTGGATCTGCTAGCT
>NW_017534716.1:0-1215 GCF_001853355.1 Bactrocera latifrons | reverse complement strand
TGAAAAATGTGACGAACAAAAAAAACAAAATCTTCAATACTTGATTGGTATTATAAAGTTTCGTATATCGTTTCGTTTGTGATATGTCGAAAAGAAGACTCTTTCGTAAGTAAGAGTTTCAAAGAAAATCGATAAAATATTGAATTTAATTTCACCACAGCTTTCATATATATGTATGTATGTTCAGACGAGAACTCTTTTATGTGAATAAGAGTTTTGAATTAAATTAATAAACCGAAAACGTTTTTAATTGCCGCGTATAATCGTGTTTATGTCACTTTATGTTAAATAAGAGTTTTTTTATTTTTGCTTCGAATTGTGTAATTTAATAATATTCAATTTAATTTTATTTAATTATTTGTTATTAATCCGCAGAGCAAATAATTTTGTATATATGTATTTGTATATGTACGTATGTGTATATATTTATGTATCTTTTATTTTGTTATGTGCAAATGAGAGATCGTTTTAGAGATCATTGCACTTTATACATATGCATGTATGTACATTTGTATTATGCTTTTTTATGTTTTACACAATCCTGCTTGTTTTTGTTGATTAAAAACCAAGGGTTATTGTGGGATATGTGCCAATGTGGTCTTTGAATATGTTGTATGCGCAATCCTGCTTGTTTTTGTTGATGAAAAAGCAAGGGGTGTTGCGGGATATATGCCAATGTGGTCTCTGAAGTAATATACGTATTTACATATGTGACGATACATGATCGCACAAATTTTTGATTATATTATACTAAATTTTCCGCCGCTTAAAAACTAACTGATGTTGCGATCAGTATTAGTTGTTTTTTTTAAATGGAAAAATTGTTATTTTGTTTCAAAAGTTGTACCCGGGGTATATTTTTTACCAGATGTGGTGTTTCCGCATATGTATGTAATTAGATACTTAGATGTAATACGCCCGTATGTACTTGTACATATGTACGCGTGTACGTATGTATGTATATAAGTTCGCAGTACGGATAGACCGCGAAAAGCAAATTAACATACACTTTATTATTGAGTTATGTATGTGCATGTATATAAGTAAATGTATAGAGTTTACTTCTTAGTTGTTACACTGTTATATGTAGAAAAGAGTAATATTCACTCTTTGCACGAAATATATAAATATATGTGAGATATATGTATGTATATGATATATATAAAAATTTATTTACACATATGTAGGTATGTTTTTAAGTTAAAATATTTTCTC
>NW_017534715.1:32203-36950 GCF_001853355.1 Bactrocera latifrons | reverse complement strand
AAAGTCACCCGGAAGTCGATTTTCTTTATATAAGGTATACCACGTGTGTTCAAAAAGTATCGCGAATTTTGTATTTTTTCAAAAATTATTTATTTATTCATGAATATCTATTTTGTCCCCTTCAAAGTAATCCCCATGAGATATTATACACTTGTGCCAACGCTTTTTCCAATCTTCGAAGCACTTCAAAAAATAATTCTTTTTTTTTATCTTCTTCAGATCCTCCTTCGATGCCGTCTTTACCTCGTCAAGAGAAGCGTAACGTCGTCCTTTCATGGGCCTCTTCAGTTTAGGGAACAAGAAAAGGTCACAGGGGGCCAGATCTGGGGAATATGGTGGCTTACGGCATTATTAGTGCGTTGTTTTTGGACAAAAAGTCACGCACAAGCAACGATGTGTGAGCAGGGGCGTTATCGTGGTGCAAAAGCCAATTTTGTCACATTTTCTCGGCCTTCTGAGAACATTTTGTACCCCCGATAAACGTTGCTTCGGTCCAAGGTAGCTTCTCCGTATGCCCCAGTCAACATTCGGAATGCATCCGCGCACTTAATTTCGTTTTTCACACAAAATTTGATACAGGTTCTTTGATCCATTTTTTTGGATAGGTAATAATCGAAGACGATCCAAAACACGTGCAAACAAAGCAGCTGTCAACAATTAAATGAATATTCAAAATGGCCAAGCTTGTCGGCATAAGTGAGAGACATGAGTACCATCATAACGCCGAATAAATTCGAAATTCGAATATACGTAGCCCGCGAAAATTCAAAATTCGCGATACTTTTTGAACACACCTCGTATGATGGCTAATGGAAGTATTGGTCCAATTCAATTCATTTTTGACGTAGAGACATAACATTGTAAGAAGGATTATTCCTGAATTTCAATTATATATCTCAAATATTGACTGATATTTTCAAACAAAAGTCAACCATAGATTCTGGGGTCCACATTTTCGGTACCTAGAGGCTTGAACAGTTTTTGTTGGATTTTAATTTTTGGTAATGTACCACAATACTAGAAACTGAGCGAATCAAGTGGAATTTAAAATTGTAAATCAATTAGAAAAAAAATTTGTATGGCAAGATGTAATTTTTAAAATTTACTGACTTTTTCGACTTTTTTTTTGTAGATAGATTTAAAAACAAAAATTTTAAAAAAGGTATGTTTGAAAAAACAACAAATACAAAAAAATTTTATGTAAAAAAGTTACTTTTGGGAAATTTCCCCTTTTCTCACGTGTTTTTATTTCGATATCTTCCCAGTCAATCTCTGACAATTTCATCAAGGTTAGTCCAGCCCTTCTCGAGCCTTAGCGTCTCTAACTAGCAAATATTCATTTGTATCATTAGTTTGTGAACTTGAAAAATTAACAACATTCTTTTAATACAGTAAAATCCGGTTGTAACGACATTCAAGAGACCGATGAAAATACGTCGTTGTAGCCGGGCGACGTTCAAAAAGAATTTAGAGATTTTTCTTTTTTTTGCTTTTACGCTTCCCCTAGTGTTTTCATACTAACTGTAGTACGCTGGAATATTTTTTTTGCTATTAAAAAACCGTTTTCAGTAAAAATAAAATTTATTCCAATTCAAATTATGTAAACATACATATTATCAACATATGTACTCGTACATAGTAATATACATACGTACAATTATACAAATTTCCTTCAAAAAGTCTGTAATTTTACCTTGTTTTTTCTTGTTATGGTGAAAATAAGAATCGCGTACAGCATTATGAAGAATAGATCCTAATCATAGAATCATATTTTTTGCAGATTCATCAACGAAATTAGCATGTACAAATTGATTTAAAATTTCTGCAGATTTTAGAGCTTCAGATACGCTTGGAGATGAAGAAATCTGGTCATTTTCATCAGCGCTGTCATCACTATCACTCTTGTGGACAATTACATTTTTGCACAATTGCTTCATCGGTTAGTTCTCCACATATTGCAAGAGTATTGTCAATACTAGAATATTCCTCGATTTCTTCTGTTTATATGGGTAGGCTACTAAGCACTTGCCCAAACTGAGAGCGGAACATCATCTTCATCATCAAAACAAGATGATATTGAGGTGCTGGTAACGCCTATATTCCCGATAGAAAATACAGCATGCTTGAAACAGTTGGAAATCRTTATTTCGGAAACGTTGTTCCAAGCATCATACATCATAAGAACGGCATCAAATATTGTAATCTTCACTTGCCCAACCTTGTTATTTTTATTGCTATCGTGGTCGTTGATTAGTTTTAGAACAAGGAATTTTGGAAAATATGATTTTAGTATTCGGTGGTAGAAAAACTAGAGTAATGCTTCTCAAGTCATCGATTTTAGGGTGTGCTGGGCAATTATCAACCAAAAGTAGGATTTTCTTTTTTCGTTTTCTTGAGTGCACACATCCATTTCGTAAAAAGATCAGATGTCATCCAGGCTCTGCTATTACTAATATAATCGACAGGTAACGACCGTACGTTTTTGAAACATCTTCGAAGCTTTGACTTTCCAATTACAAGGAATTTTTTTTTTCACTGTACCGCTCATGTTTGCTGCAATTATCACAGTTAGTCTTTCTTTCGACAGATTTCCGCCTAAACATTTTTCTCCTCTAAATTTTAAAGTTTGATTTGGTGTCAACTTAAAAATAACCCCGCTTCATCAGCGTTAAAAATCTCATCATCGCTAAATTGGCTTTCAAATTTGGCCAAACTTTTGCTAACCAGTCGCTCACATCACTCTTTTGGACTGACAGAGATTCACCAGCAACTTTGCCTGCAACAATATTGTGTCTTACTTTGAATCGGCTGATCCAACTTGTTGAGCATTCGAATCCAGAAATGCTTCTTAGCAAAATCATTTGCTTTTTCTTGTAGTATAGGCCCATTTATAGGTAAACCCTTATTACGCTGCCCTTTAAACCACTGCAATAATGCTTTATCTACATCATCTTGACTCGAAACTCTCACACGTTTAATTTTAAGAACATTTTCATTAAATATAGGTTCAATTTTGCTTTTATTTTTCTTGATTGTAGRTATTGTGGAATGACTAACACCGAACTCTTTTGCAAGAAGTGAATTTGATTCGCCAGCTTCCAAGCGATGTATAATTGCAGCTTTTTCTTCAATAGAAAAACATTTTCTCTTCAGAGCACTCATTGCGGCGCATCTTCTTATTGTCTGACCGCGAAAAAATAACTAACTAACTGACATTTATACATTGAAGACGAGACTGATCTACAAAAATTTACGAAATACATACATAAGTAAATAGCTATGTACTAGCGAAAGACATAAAAACATTGTACCGTACTTTACCGTTATTGATTCCGCAACTGATCGGCGACATTCATTTTTAATAAAAAAAAACATGCGTCGTCGTTATAACCAGTAAACTTATCTTAAAATTTCGTGAAATTACGTCKCTAAAGCCGGTATGTCGCTAAAAACRGTGACGCTTTAAGCAATGTTTTTTTCAAAAATTTGTACTAAAACCGAACTTTATGTTGCGTTTACGTCGCTGAAAGCGGTCGGACGCTGTAAGCGAGGTCGTTATGTTCGGATTATACTGTATTTTGAAATTTTTGTCAAAAAATAGATTTTTTGGTATTCTGTATTATAAAATACAAAACTTCAGTTCGCAGAGCTTTTCCGTCCACGTGCGTTSAACAAAATAATGTAAATAAAAACAGCTGATATTTCTATTCAAATTATTACTTTGTTAAAGTTGAGTTCTTCTACAACGTAAGTTTTCACATTTATTTATTGGAAAATAATTTAATTAACTAACTTTAATTTGACAGTAAATCAAAGTTCGAAAGGGTTATTAATGAGCAACTTGAGGTGTATGTATCATTTTGCAGGCGCATCCGGATATGGGGACAAGAAAAAATTTGCGGAGTTGTTACGTTCGTTCGTCAACACGAAAAGCAGCAAAATGGAAATAAGAAAGTATTTTATACTATTTTATGTGATGTGTTACCTATTGGTTTGTTTAATTGTAGACGATGAATATTTGGACGAGATATGTCATATCTACACAAGTTGCATCATAATGTAACCACAAAATAATAACATATCCACACAAACACGACCGCAGCCAAGAACATAAAAAAATAAGAACGTTAGATTTAAAAAAGCAAACTTCTGTCTACAAGATTGATAAGGGTAAAACAAACTTAAGTAGTGTTTTTTCTTATTTTATTATTGGCGCAGTCGGTAAACGACCCGAAACAAAAAACAAAAAAAACCAAAACTAGTTACAAAAAACTAATGCAATAACAAGAAATTGCTAACAAATTGTTCAACAAAAAGATAAATGAAAAAATCATTTACTACAGCAACAACTAAAAACACAAACTAACCTTTTTTTTAATTTAATAAAATTATCAAAATTCGTAAAAAAAATTAATTTTCAATTCAATTGCAAATATTTTCGGTATTTTGTTTTAATATCAAACAATAAATTTGTATGCATAGCATACTTACTTAYATACATATAGATATTTGAAAGAATTTAATATAACTGCATTTATACCCATGTACATATGTACGTACATTTTATATATAAATTTGATATTTTTTATTTTATTTTATTAAAGCTTACATAATAAACAAATTATTAAATAAACTAAAGTACGCAGCGCTAGCAAAAAAATTTGATATAAAGAGATAAATGGATGGTGAAAGAATTGAAGATCTTCAACTGATGATAAGTCAATAAGCACTCATTATTAAGCAATTA
>NW_017534715.1:30432-31628 GCF_001853355.1 Bactrocera latifrons | reverse complement strand
AAGTCGCACGATAAGGAATCGCCTTGTCTGAAACCTCGTTTGGTATCGAACGGCTCGGAGAGGTCCTTCCCGATTCTGACGGAGCTTTTGGTGCTGGTCAACGTCAGCTTACACAGCCGTATAAGGTTTGCAGGGATACCAAATTCAGACACCGCGGCGTAAAGGCAGTTTCTTTTCGTGCTGTCGAAAGCAGTTTTGAAATCGACGAAGAGGTGCTGAGTGTCAATTCTCCTTTCACGGCTCTTTTCCAAGATTTGGTGCATGGTGAATATCTGGTCGGTTGTTGATTTTCCAGGTCTGAAGCCAAACTGATAAGGTCCAATTAGTTTGTTGACGTTGGGCTTTCAT
Source organism: Bactrocera latifrons (assembly GCF_001853355.1). Taxonomy (NCBI): domain Eukaryota; kingdom Metazoa; phylum Arthropoda; class Insecta; order Diptera; family Tephritidae; genus Bactrocera; species Bactrocera latifrons. Next base: position 31,280 of record NW_017534715.1, on the reverse strand, counting down.
CTTTCACACAATACGCTCGATAGAACCTTATATGGGATATTGAGGAGGATTATCCCCCGATAGTTGGCGCAGATTGTGGGGTCTCCTTTTTTGAGGATTGGGCGTAGCACACTCAAATTCCAATCGTTGGTCATGCTTTCGTCCGACCATATTTTACAAAGAAGCTGATGCAGGCCCCTTATCAGTTCTTCGCCGCCGTGTTYGAATAGCTCGGCCGGCAATCCATCGGCGCCCGCTGCTTTGTTGTTCTTCAGGCGGGTAATTGCTATTCGAACTTCTTCCTGGTCGGGCAATGGAATCGCCTTCTTTTGGCGTTGTGCGTTCACTGCCATTCAGCAGGCTGGAGAAATGTTTCCTCAATGATTTAAGTATGCTCTGGGCATCGGTGACTAGATCACCTTTGGGGGTTCTACAAGAATATGCTCCGGTCTTGAAACCTTCTGTAAGCCGCCGCACTTTTTCGTAGAATTTTCGAGCATTACCCYCGTCGGCCAGCTTATGAAGCTCTTCGTACTCACGCATTTCGGCCTCTTTCTTTTCCTGTCTGCGAACGCGTCTCGCTTCCCTCTTCAACTCTCGGTATCTATCCCATCCCTCACGTATAGTGGTCGATCTTAACCTTGCGACGTTGGCAGCCTGTTTTCTCTCTGCTGCAATACGGCACTCCTCGTCATACCAKCTGTTCTTTTGCACTTTCCGAAAACCAATGGTTTCGGTTGCAGCTGTACGTAAAGAGTTTGAGATGCCGTCCCACAGTTCCCTCATACCGCGTTGTTGACGAGTGCTCTCAGAGAGCAGGAGTTCAAGCATGCCCTCAGTTCGTAGTCCTTATTGCGTTTGCCATGGTC
>NW_017534715.1:27121-28512 GCF_001853355.1 Bactrocera latifrons | reverse complement strand
GATAACATTCGAAAGTAAACTCAAATCCCACTAAACACTGTGTATAACTTGAAGGTATGTCTTTTTATATTTCAATCCGAAAACGCGTACGAATGTGGCGTTCGTAACGCAGGATTTGCCCATATATCAGTGTGCAGAAGTCAATTATCGCAACCAGCGCATAACCATTCTAAGAGATTTAGTCGAGGAATGCAGAGAAAGGCTAAACCGACTGTCCTGGTGAAACCGGATGCAGGTAATTTGGGTGCCAGGGCATAAGGGAATAGAAGGAAATGAGAAGGCCGACGAACTGGCCCGCACTGCGGCAGCGTCCAAACTGATGGGACCAGAACCATGTAAAGCGGTAGGATCCCACACTCTGAAGGAGCTGCTCCGCATGGAGGAGAGAGTGAAGGGAGAACGGCATTGGCAGCAGGCAGCAAGTATGCACCATGCTAAGCTGCTTCTAAGGGGGTACAACCYCTTCAGGTTTAGAGAACTAATTCACCTCGCCCGAGACAAATTCCGTCTCCTGGTCGCGAGCTACACAAGGCACTGCATGCTCAGGAAGCATCTGTCCAACATGGGCATAGTGTTTTGTCTTAATTGCCGGTTCCACTGGAACAAGAAACACCAGCACACCTAATTCTGGATTGTACAGCAATCTGCGGACGAAGCCTTAAGGCCCTGGATTCCATTTACATCAGCAGGGATCACATCACCTCAATAKCGCCCGGCAAACTCCTGGAACTATTCAGGCTGCTGGAACTTTGGGAAAACATGTGATATAGGAGACGCTGCAATAGACCCTAGGTCGCCGCGCATTACCTTATTAATCTATCTATCTATCTAAAACACAAATATGGCGCAAACATTATAACAAATATACATACACACAACAAACCAGCAGCACAAGGAGGTAGCCAGCTGGAGTACAGGACGGGAAACATACCAAGAAAAAGGCAATATGCCAATACATATACATGTACATATATACCAAACCAAGTTAGCATATTGTGTCCATCTTATTTTAATATATGAAAATATGTATGACAAATATTACAGTTTTATCTGACATCTTGGCTTCAACAAGATAGTGGTCCGAGTCGATGTTAGGACCTCGGAGCGCACGCACATCTAAAACACCGGAGACGTCTCTTCCGTCTTTTACAACATGATCGATCTGGTTGGTAGTTTTTCGATCCGGAGACAGCCAGGTAGCGTAATAAATCTGCTAATGCTGGAGCCTAGTACTACAGGTAACCATATTTCGGGCCCCGGCGAGTCAGCCTCAACTCATTTGTGGATTTTTCGTAGTGGAGGCTGAATCTATCGACCGTAGTGCAAAATATACCTTCTTTGCCCACCCTAGCGTTAAAGTCGCCAAGCACGATTTTGACATCGTGGCGGGG
>NW_017534715.1:0-19933 GCF_001853355.1 Bactrocera latifrons | reverse complement strand
CTATCAATGAAAATTAGCTCCTGAGAAGATGAAAGATTGGAGGGAATATGAGCAGGACTATAAGAAAAACCAGACCAGACGATATTGATTAAATTAAAGTCACCCAAAAGACAAATATTATTCTCTTTCACCATATTTAATACCAGCGAGGAAATGTTATTAGCGTGCGACTTATACAACTCTAGGGAACTATTAGGAGGGATGTAAGGGACTACAATGAACAGAGCGTCATTGATACAAATACATAGTTGGTCCAGAATAGAATCATCATTATCAAGCATAATTAAACGATGACGATATTTGCGAAGAACTGCTAGGAGAACAGTTTTTCATGATCTCTGTCCTTACGGAAGACATAGTAGAGATTTGAGTCAAAATATTCACTATCAAAGTAACTAGAATTCAGCCAAGTCTCAGTAATAACGATAATATCGAAGTCCAAATGTGAACAAAAGTTGTCAATAATATTTGATTTACACCTAATGCCCGATAAATTTTGGTAGTACACCTTAAGACAGGAGCCAGTTGAGGAATGTGCAGAAAACTCACGAGTAAAATGGTCATTAAAAGGCGCATCATCTAATCTACAGCACTGTTTTCCCTTCCCTTTGGAAAAAACTTGAAGGGACGCAACTTAATGCCAGATGGCTACACTGAAGAAGAGAAMACGGCATTAAAAAAAGATGGGGACACGCCTAACTTAAAGTTTATACTCTTAAGATTATTGATATCATTACCCTTCTTAATTAATTTATAACATAAAAGATGCTCTTTCCCAACATTAGCATGTTTAACAACAAAAGATATAATATCTTCTTCAGTGACTGAGTTCTTAAAGGCAGACAAGTGGATCCATTTCTTAGGTATGACGACATCGAGATCACAATTGGCATTAACACCAACCACAGTTGAAGCAGCTGGAGATTTTTTGTTCCCAGTGTTCACATTTAACTTTAAATTTCCATTAGCAGTAATTGAAGTAGAAGAGTTCAGATTAACCGAGTCATCAACGGCAGCTGATTGAGCAACACTGACAGCGACAGAGGGGTGATCTGGTTTAGCAGCAACTGTTGTGTTGCTTTTGCCTTTCGAGTAAGTGTTGATATTCCTAGCAACAGCGTCAGCAAAGATATTAGCATAATTAACAGCATTGGGAGCAGCAGCAGGTCGAGCCGCAGAAGAACAGTAATCCACGCCGACAGCAACGTTGGACGGAGCTGTAGTTGTAGCATTATCAGCAGCAATAGAAAAGGTGGAGCAACCAGCAGACGGAGCGGTAGTTGAAGCTGCAGAGAATGCTTTCAGTGTAGCGGGAGCGTGATACTTCACACTCACATTATCAGCAGAAACGGCAGTGTTAGACGGAGAAGCATTAAATCAACAGCAGTCGCAGCAGTGAGAGTGGCGGAAGCAGTAGAGAGAGCATTCGAAGCTGATGCAGAGAACTTGCCGTTATCGGTCAATTTCTTTTGTACAATGCAGATCTCTGATTTAAGTTCGTTAAGCATAACGAGTAACGAATTTCTATCATCACATAATTGTTGTATTAAAGTGAGGGCCTTCGATTGTTCACTTCTCAGTGAACTTATTTCAAACACCAGAGAATTAAGCATCTCATTTACCTTATTTGGATTGTTATGCTCCAACAAAGGTCCAGATAATTCGTTATTTGATTGTTCAGAGTTTTGTTGTTGCGAATTTAAGATATTAGAACAATGAGCATTACGCACTGATGGCGACGCAGGCGGCGAACGGATARAATTTCTCCGAGCTACCGCGCACACTTTACAATAAAAAGCATTTTTGGATTTCGGCAGAAAATCCACATCAGCGTGTGATAAATTCATACACGTCAAGTGGAAGAATTGATTACACTTATGGTAGCTGATCTTGGGCTGAGCGCGATCAACCCTATGACCGCAAACACACGGCATTAATACAGAATAAATAATAAAACGCGGAGCAGAGAAAAAATACGTCTGTTCACAGTAAAACACATTTGCAAAATTTATTCTTTAATAAAATTGTAATCTAAATAAATTAAGTATTCGTTTTTACATAACCAATCAGATATTTTTTTTGCAAAAAAAATAAATTTTTCCTTTTCATCTAAATAAGTAATAGTACAGTGAAAATTAACAAAATGTCTTTAAAAGATTATCTATATCCCTATTATCTTTTAAAGACTTGGAACATAAAAGGCAAATCATGGCACCAAAGGCACTTAGAATCATTAAATATTTCTCGCACCGCATATTTGGTTTTGCGCTAAAGTCTTACGCGATGTTAATTCGTTGCTGGCTCGACGACGACTGAACGATAGAGCGTAAACGTACGTGTGAAGTTAGTTTGCGAAATTTTGCTAAGAAGTGCCGACCACTGTCATAAACACACAAACGGGTATACTTATGTCAGTGATACCCACGCGCACACTACCAAACTGTGTGCTTGTGTTGGAGTATGAGAGAGCTTGCTGCTACAACCAAACAAAAATACAAAACTTTAGTATTAATTAATATAAAAAAAATTTGAAAGTGATTCGACAACTTTTACAAAATAGTGAAATTAATGAAATTCCTTATTAATTTTTTATCAATTACAAAAATAAAGATAATTCACGTGTCAAAAAGAAATTAAAATTAAAAAAATTTTAAATATTGAATTTATGTTGAAGTGTTTAAAATTGTTAATCAGCGCGCACATACAAATTCCATGCGTAGCAGTCAACAGTCGTTGATCAAGTGATGTATAGAGAGCGCTTGACTAATACCTGTGAGGGAGCAATAAATTCGCCGGCCGCGGGCTAGGTAAAGCGCTTCACTGACTTACAGCAGGAACAGTCAAAAACGCTAATGCCTTCCTCCCTTTTTCTTCCTCATCGGCAAAATGTGTGCCCAGTAAAAAACGTGGCAAAAACGCAGAATTCAGCCATCTTTGTTTGTTTTCGTTTGCACAATGTTGCCATTGTTCAACATGCATATATAGTTTTGTACACATCTATGTTTTCAATTACAATTTTTTATAATATAAAATATCAAAACTGAAAACAGACTATTTAAGATAGTTCATATATTTATAAATAATAGCATTCGACTCTGATTTTGAATCATTTTAAGAAAATTTCAAACATATTGAACAGATTGAATTATAAAAGTTGATAATTACTACAGTATATAGATATTTGCAACCCTGGGTTGTGAGAGAGCAATCAGCTGACACGTTTCCACGGCAAAAACCAAAATGCTGTAGATTCTCACGTCACCCGACGTAAAAGAGAGAAGAGAGTAGCGTTTTTCACTGGGCCCTTACATTGCGCGCTCAAGAGATAGGTCGAATCAGCTCACACGACCCACGATTCTACGTTTTTCACTGTTTCTGCTATTATGTAAATAGCGCATTGATCCTTTCAAAGAGCTCTAAATTACACAAAACGTAAGCACATATAAGTCCAAGTATTAGGGTGTACCTAAATACAAATTATTGGGCCATCAAATATTTTAGTTAATAAAAAGCGCACGTTTTAATACCAATTAACAATTCAAATACTAGTATATTTTCGAACTMAAATATGAATAAATAATATTAGTTTTCAAAAATTGTTAACAACAACAATAATCTAAATACACCTGCAGGAGCTACACGTCCRAAACAGGTTGCTAAATTTATGTCAGAAAGTAACTGTTTAACAAGATACTACCTTAGATTTGCCTCTTCAACGATTCAAGGAAACTCTGAATCGTTATTAGAAATAAAAGGCTAAAATCTTAAAAATTTTTGGACTCGTCTCCAAGCGGCTCATGACGCCATAGTAGAATCTGACGATTCAGATTTACCACAAAATTTTAAATTATCTGCTTACGCCTTATACGAAAACTGCTTGGACCAGTTCGAAGAAACAAAAGCTATGATCTCCGATCAACTAAAGCTTATTAAAGCAATTGCACCTACTCCCCACAGTAGACGAATAGACAGTGAAAGGGCAGGTTCAGGCATCCACCTCGAGGTTCCCGCATGTGACACAGAAATATTCTATGGAGATTATGAGGAATGGCCGTTCTTGCTGGACATGTTTACAGCCGTTTACATCGACCATCCTGAACTATCAAAAGCACAAAAATTGTATTACCTCCGATACAAAACAAGAGATCAAGCAGGCGTCGTGGTAAAATAATGCTCCCTTAATGACGATAATTTCAATTTGCCCTGGGAAGTTCTAAAACGAGATATGAAAACGAAAGAATACTGGTCAATAAACAAGCAACGACACTAAGGAACTTGCCAGAAATTAAGAACGAAACACGTGTAGATCCATCAAACTAGAATCCAATGTTTAAATTTTTGTAGATTCTGTTGACACTAAATATTCTCACAAACAATTGGGACCCTATTCTGGTAAACATATGTACCGCAGCATTGCCAGAAAATTCATTACTTTTGTGGGAGCAATCGCTCTTATCGAGAAGAAGATGCCCAACTTGGCAATAAATGAAAGATTTTCTCACCACCCAATATAAAATTGCGGAAAGGAGAGAAGAAAAAATAATTAWAACGACCAAAATAGAAGCTTAAATAGCCCCAAATTAGTAACAAAAACAATTTAAATAAAAACTTTGACAAAACGCAATCGCTCACATCTGAACAACGAAAACATACGTCATACGAACTACGTAAAAGAAGGCATAAACTTAAATCTTGCGAGGTTTAAAAACTTAAAAGTTAATGAACGAAATAATTATTTTAGGTCAAAAAGACTTTGCACATATTGTCTGTCACATGCGCATACATATAAAAATTGCAAAAGCAAATTTAATTGCTTACACTGTCACAAAAGACACCATTCAACGGGTTCACTACAGCAGACATCCTAACTTTTATAAAAGGAACCACGGGTTTAGCAAAAGAAAATCCCGAAATCCACAATTGTGACAACTGCCAAGAGACACCATGTTGCTCAAAGGCTTAAAAGCTCAAACGCTGCACAGAGAAACACAAAGTGGACTAGTTACAGAAGTAGTTAGCACCATACCAACTCAAGTTGAGAAAAAATCAATACCTTAATTCACAAATAAGGAAATTTCAAGAGATAACGAAACTTCCCGGAATATTAAATAAAACCCTAGAAGATCAGGGGGCCTATTCTGTAACTCGATTCGAAAAAAAATTTACTCGAATTCGGATTTTTTATATTCCGTAACTCGATTTTCGGGTTTTCAAGCCAATTTTCGAATAAAATATTCGTTAACTTTTGAGTTGTAGAAAGCAAATACGAAAATTGTACGTATTTATTGCGGCACAACTTTCGAAAAATTATAAAGCAGATCCGAATTTCGAATAGAAGACATTTACGAATCGAGATACAGAATAGGGCCCCTGTATTGTAACGGTTACTGGAAAGCCACAACTACTCGATCAAATAATGGCTAGTACATCGTACGACTACCACGAGAGCCACAATTTTCGGCCCGCAGGATGACTTTCGCCAATAACGGAAAAAAGAACAATTCTGAATAAATTGTAGAGTGGTGGTGGGCTTCTAAACGTCAAATTAGTGCATTCGCACTAAAACATATGTTGAGAATACCAAAAGTCGCACTTGTACACATGCACATTGTGTGGGTGTAAAAAGGGGATGAACAATGAAGATCTCAGAGAAAGGCAAAGCTCTCTCTTCTCTTTGTTCTCTCCCTCTCTGCCTAAGAACGTTTTTGCTTCTTTTCTTTGTTTGCACATGTGTGCCCAAATTTTAATTACTTGCAGAGCGTGCAAGAGCGTGCGGTTGTGTAAAGTAAAAATTAACTAAAACAAAATTTAAGTGTTTTTTTTATTGACAAATCAGGCTGGTGTGTTACTGGAGTTTGTATAAAAGTTTTATAATAAAAATTCCATAGGTTATGGGCCCAGTCACAATTAGCAGCTAAATGCTATATGAGAGTGTTAGAGCAGACTAGCAACGAAAAAAAAAAATTCTGAGAAGCTCATAACAATCAAAAATAAGAACAGTTATTCTCGGAAGATAGAAAAAGGAAAGAGAAACATGACATTTAACGGGGAAAAGTATTCTATATGGAAATTTAGAGTCAGGGCTTTGTTAGAGGAAACGAGTTGTTAAAAGTAATTGATGAGGAACCAAGTGATAAGGAAAGTGATAAAATGAAGCGAGCAGAAAGAAGTGCGAAGAGTCTTGTAATTGAATATTTGAGTGACTCTTTTTTAGTGTTTGCCAACAGTGGGAACTCGGCTAAGGAGATTTTTGAAAATCTCAACTTTCTTTACGCAAACAACTATTGTCTTAAAAATCGAAGGGTGATACTCCGCTAGTAAACCACTTTCGTTTATTTGATGATTTGGTTACTGAGTTAGTTGTGGCGGGAGCCAAGATAGATGAAATGGACAAAGTGTCTCATTTGCTTCTAATACTTCCAACTAGCTATGATGGAGTAATAACAGCGATAGAAACTCTCTGAGAGCAATTTRGTTACATAACTGAGGAATGCACTGCGACCTTAGGTCTATTGTGCCCTTGATGCCAAACTAATTATTGATCACTACGAAAATTTGCACTTATATACTCGGAAACACAAGGTTTAATAACAAATCTTCCTTCTCAATTATTTAGCAATTTAACATTAGGCTTTGTAAAGACTCGGCTCCTCCATCATGAAATTAAACTAAAAGGAATTGGCAAGGACACAAGTGCAAAAGTATTGCAGTCTAATCGAGAGCCTAAGGATAGCGCATATAAAAACAAAATAACAATATTTGTGAAGAAACAATTTCAGAATAAGTCAAAGTCTAAGCTGAATTGTTTTCTTTGCGGCAAATTAGGCCATATGAAGAAAGACTGTTTCTTCTTAAAAAGGCAGGCAGGTGGCAACAAGAATGTTCATGTCCAGAGTAATGTTAGAGAGGGGCAGGCTCAGATGGCAACAGCAACGCAGCCAGAACGCTCGTTTGCATTTATGATGAACGTAGCGGTTAGAGAGAGACAGACTCAGATGGCAGCAACGCAGCCGGACTGTGCTTTCGCATTTATGATGAAATTAGCTAATTCCAGTGAAAAGACAGATGGCGTAGATTTTATATTAGATTCAGGGGCGTCAGATCATATAATAAATGACATAACTTTATTTTCCGAGTATGAGAATATAAATCCAAGTGTGGCGATTGAGATAGCAAAGCGTGGAGAATTTGTGTATGCTACTGCAGAAGGACTAGTTAGTCTTAACAGTTCTGGGAAAAACATTGCATTACAAAATGTGCTGTATTGCAAGGAAATCTCGCACAATTTACTATCCGTGAAGAGGATGCTAGATGCTGGAATGTCCGTCGAATTTAACCCGGATGGTATAAAAGTAATCAAAAATGGTAACTTGGCATTTGAAGGGATATGTAAGTATAATGTACCGATTGTGAAATTTTATTTAAATAGTAAAGTATATATATCCACAATTTTAAAAGATGCAAAATATCGCTTGTGGCATGAAATGTTAGGCCATATTAGTGTAGCAAAATTCTTAGAAATTAAACGGAATAGCTTGTTTGAAGATGTTGAACTTATAAAAACGGTACAGCTAAATAAAAATGAAATATGTGAGGCGTATATTAACGGAAAGCAATCTAGGCTAAAATTTTAAAAATCTAAAAACAAAGAAAATATTGACCGCCCATTGTTCGTAGTTCATTCCGGTGTATGTGTTCGATTACGCCCTCAACTATTGATAATAAAAACTGCTATGCAGTATTCATTGATCAGTTCACACATTACTGTGTGACATATTTAATAACTTATAAATCAGACGTGTTTTTTGTGTTCAAAGWCTTTGTGGCGAAAAGTGAGGCTCATTTTAACTTAAAAGTGGCAAATCTATATATTGATAATGGCAGGGAATACCTCTCTAATGAAATGCGTGAATTTTGTGTAGAGAAAGGTATCAGCTATCATTTAACGGTTCCTCATACCCCATAATTGAATGGTGTTGCAGAGCGGATGATTAGAACAATCACCGAAAAAGCTCGCTCTATGATTAACTGTACTAAACTTAATAAAAGTTTTTGGGGTGAAGCTGTTTTAACAGCAACTTATTTAGTTAATAGGTCCCCAAGTAGAGCTTTGGAAAATATAAGAAAAACGCCATATGAAATGTGGCATAAAAAGAAGCCAATATTAAAATATTTGAAAATTTTTGGATCAACTGTATACGCAGAAAATTTATGATAGCTAGAGATGTAGTGGTGGACGAAAAAAACATAAAATCTATGACCTTAAATGAAAATGACTCTGCGGTAAAACCTAATGATGTTAGCAGATCTCATGATTCTCCAATTGAAGAGAATGAAGAGTTAAATTTTCCATTACAAGAAATGAATGAATCAATGGATTCAAAGTCTGATGAAAACTCAAATAAAAATTCCACTTGTCTCGAGAATACCGATCCAGTAGTTGAAACTGGTGATAATATACAAGAAAATGAAAATCTACAAGTCAGACGCAGTGAGAGAAATAAAGAAAAACCAAAATTATCATATAGATTTTTAGAAAAATGTCTTATGTATACCCAATTATGTTTAAGTGATATTCCCAATACATATGAGGAAATTAAATTTCGCGATGACAGAACCTTGTGGGAAGAAGCCATTCAAAATGAACTAAATTCTCAATTTGTAAATAATAAATGGTGCTTAGTGCAAAGGCCTATGGATAAAAACATGGTTTTTAGTTTAAAGCAAGACGAAAATGGTAATTTACTAAAATATAAGGCAAGACTGGTAGCAAGTTGCTTCACCCAAGAATATATGATGGATTATGATGAGACCTTTGCACCTGTTGCACGAATTTCTAGTTTCAGATTTCTTTTAGCATTTTCCAATCAATATAATTTACTGATCCATCATATGGATGTAAAAACAGCATTTTTAAATGGGACTTTAAAGGATGAAATTTATATGAAGGTTCCAAAAGGTTTAAACCAGAATGATGGAAATGAAGTATGTAAACTAAATAAAGCTATTTATGGCCTTAAGCAAGCTGCACGATGCTGGTTTGAGGTTTTTGAAAGTGCACTTAAAAATTTTGGTTTTCAGAACCTGGAAGTAGACCGATGTATATATATTTTAAATAGGGGGGATATAAGTAAAAAATATATATACTATTATATGTTGACGATGTGGTAATTGCCACCAGTAATTCCGAAAGTACGTCTAAATTTAAAACTTATCTTTCAAGTACGTTTCGGATGACTGACTTATGTGAAATACGACATTTAATTGGAATAAAAATCGATCGAAAAGATGATCAAATTTGTCTCAGTCAATCTGCATATATTAAAAACGTTTTAAAAAAATTCAAAATGGAGGATTGTAATCCAGTTAGTAACCCTCTTCCAAGCAAACTAAATTATGAGGAATTGCAAGCTAAAGAATCATGTGAAGCACTATGTAGGAATTTAATTGGCTGTTTAATGTATATAATGCTGTGCACACGTCCGGACTTGAGTACATCAGTAAGTATCTTAAGCCGGTATACTAATAATAATAACAAAGAATTATGGCAATGTCTTAWACGAGTTTTAAGATACCTAAAAGGAAGTGTTGACTTACAGTTATCGTTCAAAAGAAATCTTAAAGTGGATAATGTTCTTATAGGGTATGTCGATTCTGATTGGGATGGAAATGAGACCGATAGGAGAATTACTACAGGATATATATTTAAAATCTTTGAAAATTGTTCAATTTCCTGGAGAACTATGAAATAAAAATCAGTTGCTGCTTCATCAACCGAAGCCAAATATATGGCCTTAATTGAAGGTGTTAGACAAGCAGTATGGCTAAAGTCATTAATAAATGAAATTAAATTAAAATTAAATGGTCCAATAGATATTTTTTAAAGACAACAAGGTTGTATTAGTATAGCAAATAAACCTACTTGCCACAAAAGAACTAAGCACATAGAAATTAAATATCATTTTACCAGGGAACAAATTGAAAATAAACTAATCTGAGTCAAGTATATTTCCACAGATTTCCAATTGGCTGATATTTTAACGAAGGCACTACCAACAACTAGATTCATTGCACTGTGAGACCAACTGGGGCTAAATGGACCTTGAGCCTGAACCTTTATACGTTTCTTTTTGTTTATTGATAATTCACCTTAAAACCAAGACAAACTGGATCTCTTGGCATATACTTATATATACATATATACATATTTAACAATAATCAAACTAAAATAATTTCTAGTCTAACCATTGCTGTTTATATAAGCGAATCTCGTTAATTTATGTTTTTTTTCTGAACTGATTGGGTTTTACTGGGTTTCCCCAATTCTTTGCAGCAAATGCTGGACYAAAACGGAAAGAGTCCCCAGAAAAAAAATACAACCATTTGAATATACACACACTCGTCTGAAAATTATCTTTTATTATTCCTTAATTTTGTATCAGTGTAACTTTTGACGTGTTGAGAATACCAAAAGTCACACTTGTACACATATACATTGTGTGGGTGTGAAAAGGGGATAAACAATGAAGATCTCAGAGAGAGGCAAAGCTCTCGCTTCTCTTTGTTCTCTCCCTCTCTGCTTAAGAACGTTTTTGCTTCTTTTCTTTGTATGCACATGTGTGCCCTAATTTTAATTACTTGCAGAAAACGAGATCGTGCGGGTGTGTAAAATAAAAATTAACTAAAACAAAATTTAAGTGTTTTTTTATTCTCAAATCGGGCTGGTGTGTTACTGGAGTTGTATAAAATTTTTATAATAAAAATTCCATAACATAAAATATAACACAGTTGTATCCAAGAGTCGAAAAATCTATACTTTTCATATATTTTCAACAATAAATAAAATATAATAAGTAAGTTGAGGGATCACCATACTCTCAATGCGATAAAGTGACACACCTACTCRTACAGAAAGCAAAGGTCCTCTTATCGCAGCTATCCAAGCGCTCCTCATATGGGTGAGTTATGAAAATCAGCTATACAAAGCTTCAAATTAAAGAATTTTCTACTCCACGAATCGAAGCCGTTCTCCATTCACGACCATTTTCTTGCAAGATCGATCTAATTTCATAGCTCTAAGGGCTAATATCTGAGAAAGGCATGGCTACTATCCTTCATAAGCCGAGAATAAATTAAATGTATAAAAGCAAACAACTTTTTTGCTATAATAATGCAATAAGTTGTCAAAACACGAAAAAGCAATTAATGTAATAGTAAAACCAAAATCGTTTCTTACAACTAATATTCTGCGTCCTCGGCTACTCCACCAACAGTAAGCCAAATTACATATCTCAGATTATATGTACATATAAAACTAGGCAAAATATTCGCCTAGGGGGTTTAGGATGTTTAAATGAGTTAAGCATCCAYCCCCTCTACCCGGTAAAACTGGTGCATCCCCATACAACAGCACAATTCACCACAACTGATGACACTACAAAACAATTCAACACATCTGTTCACCAACCCACTCAACAAAAAGGATGGGCGACGAGAAAACAGACACTTCTTCGTTACTTACAATTTGGTAATCAACATTACACAGACACTCCTCGATCATCAACATTCGCATTCAACATTCGTTCTTGATACTTTCCACGTTGCGTCACGTCGATGGCTTTCGATTACTTACTTCGTGGTACCTCGATCTTGTGCGTTACGGTCAAGTCGATACTAACGCGATACGAAGACGAGCCTGCATGATAAATCTTTTTCGCACCTAATTCTTTTAACATCGGCATCCGCATTCTAAATAACTATATAAAAGATATGTGTTTACTAAATAAACATTAAATGAAAACAATTCTTCAGTTTAGCCCTTATGTTGGTAACCGGGTACTCGGGTACCCACTGCGGTGTATTTCTGTGAATGGCTTTAAAAAAATTAAATTTATCACGACTGTTTCTGTCAGTGTATGGCCTAATACACTTTCAACGGCAATCTCTGTGGAGAAGTGGGGCATTACTTGTGGATGCGCCGTGCGATGTCATCGGCAATGCTAGTTCTTCACTTAGTTAATGCATAAATTGACGACGTTCTGTCGTTTTTTTGACAATYATTTTATTATTTTCATAATAAATTATATATGCCGCAAGTGCATATCTAGCATGTTGAAGAACATTGCCATTGGCCATCTCGAAGATCTTTGGTGACTGGTGCATCTCCTCACCATTTGGTCCATTGTGTCAACTCCAGCTTTATATTTATTAAAAACATTTATTATTTATGGTTTTTGTTTAACTTCATCACCAACTGATATATCTGAATGCATTGCCGATATCAGAATGACAGCTATAATTGTTTTATAAACATAGGAACACATGGTAACCTTTTCGTGAAATCCAAAAACTGTCGAATACTGCTCCCGTGTCTAATTCGATATGCATTTTTTGCATCACAAATCCACCAGATCTTTATACCATAGTTAGCTGGTTTCCACTGAGTAAATCCAGTCCGACCACGGTATGGATAAAGCTGTTCATCAATCGTTATGTTAGTATTGTCCACACATCACGAATTGGAGCTGCCTTGTCTTCTTTTTATACCCTGAACAGGACATACTAAGTTTGTCACGAAGTCTGTAGCACCGAGAAGGATCARTATGTTGAACTGAGTCGATTGAGCCATGTCCGTCTGTCCGTCTGTTTGTATGTCTTGAAATTTGGCCAACATGTATGGAAAACTTTCACATTTGACAATATATCTTCACGAAATTTGGTATAAATTATTTTCTAAGGCAACGATGTAAAATTGTATCCGAAGAAATTGTTCAGATTGGCTTACTATAGCATATAGCTACCACACAAACTGAACGATCGGAATCAAATGGATGCAGGGGAAACTTCCTCATTCGACGATATATCTTCACGCAATTTGGTATGAGTTATTGTTCATAGAAATAATGTAATATCGGAAGAAATTGTTCAGATCGGCTCACTATAGCATRTAGCTACCATACAAACCGAACTATCGGAATCAAGCGAAAACTTTTGCATTTGACGTGGTATCTTCACGAAATTCGACATGGATTACTGCTCTAATAAAAAAATTGTTCAGATCGGATTACTATAGCGTATAGCTTCCATACAAACTGAACACATAGTTACTAAAAGAAATGTACTTGTGAAGGGTATATTAGCTTCGGTGCAACCGAAGTTAACGTTTCTTCTTGTTCTATTTCTAATGTTATTCTTTGAATTTGTTCTCTTGTTGAATGCTTGTTTCTAAACCCTAACCGATGGGATTAACTCCTTTTCGTCGATTATAGATTTTAATTTTACATAAATTAGTTTTTCAAAAAGTTGTGAGATTTGTGGATAGTGAAATTGGTCTATACGACGATACTACATAAGGATCCTTTCCTGGCTTAGGAACCATAACAATTTCGGCAACTTTCCAAAGGCTTGAAAAATGTGTCAGACGGATGTAATAGACTTCTAGATGTAATAGACTTCTTTATAACCAGGAAGATARGTGAGCTTCCGTAAACATTTGTATGGTAACTGCTTTAACACTTCAGCGGTAATTGAATCGAATCTAGCTGCTTTCTTAATTTTAAGCTTCTAAGATCACAAATAATGATTGCGTTTCAGATATTGTGTACTTTTCCAGAGTGAGTAATCATCTTTTTTGTCAGCGGATAGTTGAAATAAATATCTGTTAATTGACTTATTCTTAATATGAGCGATTTCTCGTTTTAATTAAGCTGTTGCCGTATTAAGGCTGGTTTTGTCTAGTGGTGAGCAGGCTTGTTGCCATTTCTGTCGTAACTCTCTTTTCTTCGTTTTATTTCTTTCTCCGGAGAATATCCTGAATTTTGTTCGTAAGTGTGTTAACTTATAATTCTAGTTATTCAATTGTGATTTTCGTACTCTTTATCTTAGTCTGATGTATTTGGTTGAACGAAGTCCAGTCCGTATTTTGTTGTATAGCTTCAGACTAAAAACTCTTTTAATGACTTAGTGTTAAATAGCGATCAAAGCTTAGATCTAACCCACCTTCTATTTCCATGCAATTTCGAGATATCTTCCTGGTTATAAAGAAGTCTATTACATCTAGTATTTCGTTGGTGTCCGTTGGCCAGTAATTTGGTGTTCCGGTCGATACAAACTCACACCCGATTTCTTGAGCTGCCTGGAATAAGTCTCGTCCTTTAGCTGTCGTTAGGCGCGATCCCCAGTAAACATGCTTAGCGTTGAAGTCACCTCCCATAATAAATTTGTTTGGGTGGATATTGAGAAATGCTTTATATTCTTCATAGATTGTATGATAGATATCGTAGGTTTTGAAAGTTATATGCCTGTGTCCCGTAAAATTAGTTTCGGTTATTAGGCATACGTCTATTTCACTTTTTATAAAATAATTTGAAACTATTCTTGGTGCTTCAATAGTCCATTTGCAACCCATGTCATAACTCGGAGAGTCCCATTTATGCCTTAGAYYTTTTTTTATTTTTATTTTTTCGAGGTTATCTAAACGGCTGCACAGATCGAGTTGTAGGCCTTCGGTCATCTTTGTTTTTTTTCGTTCACCACGTTTGAGTTGCTTTTCAGTACTTCAAAAAAAGTGAGCTTACTCTTCTGTACACGATTCTGCTTGTTGACAGTACTTTTATTACCAATGGGTGGATTATTTGATGTACCGGGCAAATTTATGGAAAATTTTTGTTTCTTCAAGACTTTGTTAAGAATGCTTTGAAACTGCTTGGCAACAATGCATACTCTGTAGTTTGCCGGATGGCTTTCCCCACAGTTACAGCATTTTGGTTTTCCTGAATTTGGTTTTTGGCACTCGATGGTTTTGTGCTTACCACCTCATTTAACGCGCTTTGACAAAATACAGAAGTTCTTGGTGTGTCCAAATGCCTGACAATTTTTACATTCTGGAATAAGTTTAGAATTCCTAATAGTCTCCATGAGAACGATGAAGAAAGTGTTTGATTTCATATATTTTCTTGATGTCTTCATTAGAATCAAAAGTAGCTAAAAACATGTTTATAACATTTAAAGCTTGTTCTTCTAAATCAGCGATAATACCAGCGATAGTAAGCCGAATGTTCGAAATTCCTGATATTAATTATATGGGGGCTAGATCAAGTCTTCACCCAATTTTTATCTAATTTTTATTAAGATATCTTAAATATTAGCCGATATATTTGTATGCAGTATAAAGTCACTCGACAATTCGTAAGTCTTTATATTATATTAGATATATGGGGGTTCAGGGAAATATTGTCCCGATTCAAGCTATTTATTACAGASAGAGTAAATATTGTCAAAAAAAGATTCTGTCTGAATTTCCCGCATTGACCGATATTTTCGGTCAAAAATTAACTATAGATATAGGTCCACATACATATTCCATATCTATGAGCTGAAACAGTTTTTGGTGAATTTGGGCAATTTTTGGTCATTAAGTGGCATACTTTAAAGGGATTATTAGTTGCAAAGCTATATTAATTGCTTCCGGATTTTTGTGGTGAAAAGTAAAAGAATCAAATGGAGTTTAAAATTGTGCTACATGGGAAGTAGGCGTGGTTGTTGTCCAATTACGCCTATTTTCACACTGTGACATAGGTATATGAAGAGTGCCACGTACTAACTTTAGGCGAAATCGGTCGATGGGATCCCAAAATATGTAATTTCCCCGAAAAGTGGGTGGCTCCACGACCATCGGCTCGAATAAAGTTCTTTAATTATATCGCGGGGATAAAATTGAATGTCTTTTTTGTATTTAGTAACTGATTTCTTGCGCTTTTAATAGGTTTTTACCAAAGCGCTATATGCGTAGTAAGCGGCGTTGTCATCAGATTTCATCAATTTTTACACTGCCGATAGGAGTTCTTATAGTTTTTCAACTGTGAATTGTAAATCAGAGAAGTTTGACTCGCCACATAACAATAATTTCATTCTCTTGATACTGACCGAATTTTCAATAATGTCCCATTGTACATTGTACTTGACCAATTCGGCTCATATATTAATAATGATATATGGCAAACGTAAACGGGTGGAAATATATATAATACAAGTAGATGGGCAAGTTAGAGTAGCTTCTTACAAATGCAATTAATTTTCGTGGTTTAATTGTAGGTTCCAGCTCTGAATTAAATGCTCAAGAAATTATTGGTATTATTTCTTTTGTGTGAAATAGTAGTTAGCAAGAAATTTTGACATGTCATATCGCACCGTGAATGTTAAAAAGTAGAAAAAAGAGAGTGTGAAAACTAATCAAACAGGAAAGATATTTGAGCAAGAGTATTTGGTATACAAAAAAGCAAAGCGTTAACCAAACAGAAAAGATGTTTGAGCAAGAGCAATTAGTAAGTTTCCCATTATGTTTATTTAAATTTATTTCAAAATATCATGATTAATTATTATTTTTTATTTTTCAGGTGGTCAGGTGAAAAACTAATCAAAAAGATATTTGAGCAAGAGCAATTGGTAAGTTTCCTATTATGTATATTTAAATTTATTTAAAAATATCATGATTAATAATTATTATTTAATTTTCAGGTGGATTTTGTATCCATAATAGAACACGAGGTGTAGATTTTATAAAATATTTCACCAAATTATAGTGTCTATACAAATTTAGTTCTTATATTTTAGGTTCAATTATATGATGTTGATGAACTGTGACACATTCATGACCATCATGGAGTCTGGAAATAATAAAATAAGACGCAGAAGACCCTGTCATTGGGTGAGCCCTTATCTCAAGGCAAGGTATGAGAAGGGAGGTTTTCCACCGATATCAAAAACTTGCGAAAAGATTATGTAAATTTTCCATCTGGATCTGTTCCATGGCAAACTAATGCAACATTTCTTTGAATTTTGCAATATTTGTGTTTATTTATAAAAAAAATAATTACTATTTATTTCATGTATACCATGTATGTATGTTTTTTATAAAAAGAAGTTTAATGTTTCCAAATTTTTTATATAATATTTATTTCATAACTAATCAGAAGATAAGTGAGTATAAAGAGATATTTGTTTTAATTTTTTGATTTAAGTTCATTAACTTTCTGTAACAGCATACTGTAAAAATCCATACACATATCCTCGGCAAATGACCGTGGAAGCTTATTCAACAACCAGTCAAAAATATCAAGGACTTGTGCATWTGGTAGTTGTTCTTTGCTGCTTCTTTAAAATGTGTACTTGTGGTGGTTGTTATATTCTGCAAAATACACAAACAAAATATAAAACATGCGCTTTATATACATCCATCCACATGCACATTATATACACTCACATAATCATATTGTGAAACACTTAACACATCCACATTCGTTCTATTTATGCGGGCCACTTTGGCGTGATAGCGATAGCTCTCCCGTAAGCTAATTCATCCAGCTATGCACTCACTTAGTTAGTTAAACATAAAAAATAAAATAAAGTTAAGAGATACATAAAATAAAACTTTAATTTATATACACTTACCAGTTTTGCCAACCGAATTGCTTAAGTGGACCCAGGCCTGCTCCACAGCATTTTTGTTCGAATGCATAACGTTTGTTATGTCCCATATTCGGGTCCACTCTTCCACTTCTTTAATTAGTTGTCGTTTTTCACCACCTGTAAAATTTTACCGCTTTGCTACAGGTATTAAACTTCCATTTCCAAGGATTAAATAAAATAACATAAAAAATTCAAATAAAACCACAAATTTACTTATTTTTCCACTCAATTTGCATCGGCATTTTCGCTAGTTGGCGCTGAGAGCGCGTAGTTCTAGTTTTATTCGTCGCATCGTGTCATGCTATACCTTTTTGTATAGCCCATTTCATGCGCTAATACGTGTTTTATTGATTGTCGTTTCTTTTAAGTCGTTTGTGAGTTATAGCGTCTCAAACATGGAGCAAAATAAAGAGAAAATACGGCATATTTTACAGTACTCCTACGATAAAGGCAAAAATKCATCTCTAGCCGCCCGATACAGTTTCCATTTCCACCGCACAACGATGGTTTCAGCGTTTTCGTTCTGGTGTAGACGTGGTCGAAGATGCGCCACGCTCCAGAATAAAGCATTGGTTTTTGTGGGAATAATACTGTTGACTTTGGACTGTGCACCAGTGAAATCAACCGAGTCCAATCCAACGGACTGCATATCCTTTACCAATATTTAGCAATTTTAGTATTTTTTAGGAAGAATCAGTTTAAAATTGTATGCATAGTCGAACGTAAAGCTTTGGTTTCTCCAGGAATTAACGAAATAGACAAGGGAATAAGCTTTTTTAAGCAAGGTCCATCCTTACTAGCGAAAAATTATGATGACTATGTGCTTACTATTTCTACATAATCTTCATATTAGAATCATTTTAAAATGAGTAAAGGAGGTTTAAGTTCAGGTGCAACAGAACTTTATATACTCTGTCTCTTATACACATCTAGATGTGTATAAGAGACAGGTATAAAGGCGAAATCAATATTGATGATGTATTATCAAAACGAGCCATTTAGTCAACGACTTTATAAATTTTCAAGTATTACACAAAAAGAATTCAATAAACATTTCTGATATTTTTTTCCCTGAATGTAAATAAAAAAAAATACAGTAGAAATTTTTTCAGCGTACATGGCAGCGAAAATCTATATCAATGTTTGTGCAGCGCAAACGTAAAATGTAGTAGTATTGAGGCGTGCGCACCACTGTTATATAGGGAACAGCTTTTAACTGTAACGTTATATGGGGAGTGAATGGAGTGTCGCCGTCGGTAGAAGTTCTTATAAGATTTGTTTGTTGYAGCCCACAGGTGCTTTTTTCTACCACGATCGTTTGTATCAAATTACAGTTTTATATCTTAATTTAGTGCTCAGTTGTTGCACTTTATATGTTTTCGGTTAATGGCGATTTGTGAGCATGACAGTGGTTMATGACAAACAGTCAACCAGATTTCAATTTTTCTCGCCATTCTGATCATTTATATACTAGAGGACCCGCCAACGTTTTACTGTGGTCCTACGTTTTACTGATACATAGGTAGTACTACTAATACTATCTAAATGATTTCTATTAGTTAGATTATAACTATTAGTTAAGGAGATATAGCATTTGGGTGAAGAAACTTGTTTTAGTTTACAAAAAAATTTATCAAAGAGCTTTTCGTGTGTTAATAAAGCATTGGTTTTTGGGGGAATAATACTGTTGAATTTGGGCTGATCACCAGTGAAATCAACTCAGTCCAATCGACAATAGGCTGAATATGCATTCAGAATATTTAGCAATATTATTATTTTTTAGGAAGGATCAGTTTAAAATTGTATGCATAGTCGAACGTAAAGCTTTGGTTTCTCCAGGAATTAACGAAATAGACAAGGGAATAAGCTTTTTTAAGCAAGGTCCATCCTTACTAGCGAAAAATTATGATGACTATGTGCTTACTATTTCTACATAATCTTCATATTAGAATCATTTTAAAATGAGTAAAGGAGGTTTAAGTTCAGGTGCAACAGAACTTTATATACTTTTGCAATAAAAATCCAAACACGCGTGTTTGACTGATAATTCTGTTACTGCGAAAAATATCACACGCACACGAAAGCGGCTGAACACGTACGCTAGGTCAACACAAAGAATCGGCAGTTTCTGTTGAGCAAGCAACATGTCATCGCGCATTTTTTTAAATACACTGACAGAAACACCTCGAATGTTTAAAATGTTTTCAAGCGAATGGCAAGAAAATTTTTTTTTTATTGAAACTGATGAAGGGTAAGCGCAATGCTCATTGTGTTACAAAACATTAAGTCGTTGCAATAAATGTAGTGTGGAACGTCATTACACTACTGTTCATAATGTATACCTTGCGATTGAAGGCAAGATAAAAGAAATCTTCAAATTGTATTCGATGATGGGATCGACTTATAATTGTGAAAGTGCATTTTCCACTTTCAAATTAATTCAAAATAAGCAAAGAAACACGCTTTC
>NW_017534714.1:44849-45852 GCF_001853355.1 Bactrocera latifrons | reverse complement strand
GGCAGCAGTTACAACAACGGTGGCGTCGGGAGCGCTAGTTTGAGCAGCGGTGGTGACAGCGTTTATGGCGGCGGTGGCTTCGGGAGCACCAGTTTGAGTAGCAGYGGTGGCAGCAGTTAGGGCAGCGGTAGCGTCGGGAGCACCGATTCGGGCAGTAATATTCATTTTATTATTTTCTTTCTTTGGATGGCTGTGGATACAACCCCATACCTGAGATATAATAATTACACGTTTTGTTCTTCTCGCTTGCTAAACAGGAAAGTGAATAATGTCGGATGTTTTACAAAATGGTTACCGGCTCTTTTTTTGATAGGTCACCGGGTACTTCATATACATACAATTCATTTCAATTATACAATGGGTTCAGATAACTTATAATTAACTTAATGTTTACACTTGAGTATTTAAACAGTTTAATTGAAATTGGTAGAACTATTGCAAATCGATGATGAAAGTATTATAGAATATTTCGTGAATGGTATTTCAGATTCCAAAATAAACAAAGCTGTTTTATATCAAGCCAAARAGATCATTGAGCTTAAAAATCAAATCAAGATATACGAAGAAAGTTTTTCAGAATCAACCTGATTTTAAACGTTCGGATATCAAAGTAAATAATAATGCAGGTGAAAACCAGAAATGTTTCAAGTGTGGTGAAGGGACACATTTTGCAAAAAATTGTCCAGGTAAACAGTATCGATGTTACAAGTGTAATAAGATAGGTCATCGTTCTTTTGAATGTGCAAGTAATAACTTACCGAACAGCGTATTTAAACAAGAAAAAAATATAAATGTAATGAGGGATGTGGGCGGATTAATATTTAAGAACATTCAACAAAATGGTTTTACTTTTTCTGCGTTAGTTGACACTGGAAGTGATCTTTGTATTATGCATTATGATACTTTAATGTGCCTTAATCAGAACATTCAATTAAGCAACGAAAAAAGACGTTTGGTGGGACTAAAAGATAGTGTTATTATTACACTAGGAAGTTTCGATATA
>NW_017534714.1:42376-44444 GCF_001853355.1 Bactrocera latifrons | reverse complement strand
GACTAATACGTATTCACCTATGAAGAAAATTATTCTTACAGATGATGTACCAGTGTACACTACACCTAGACGAGTACCTTATGTAGATCAGTGTTTTATCGAAAATCAGGTTGGCCAATGGTTAGAGGAGGGTATAATACAACAGAGTACTTCAGAATATGCTTCGCCTGTGAATATGCTTGACCTATGAAGAAAATTATTCTTACAGATGATGTACCAGTGTACATTACCCCTAGACGAGTACCTTATGTAGATCAGTGTTTTATTGAAAATCAGGTTAGCCAATGGTTAGAGGAGGGTATAATAAAACAGAGGACTTCAGAATTTGCTTCGCCTGTGGTGTTAGTACCGAAAAAAGATGGATCCAAGAGAATGTGCTGCGAATACCGGAAATTAAACTAGAAGATAGTAAAATATAATTTTCCTATGGTGTTGATCGATGTTGTTTTAGAACGGTTACAGTTTGCCAAGATTTTTATAACTTTGGATTTGGCTAATGGATTCTTTCACGTACCAGTTTCAGTCGAGTCTCAAAAGAATACATCATTTGTTACACACACAGAAAAAGGTGTCGTTCTTGGGATACCTAGTAGAAGAGGGAACAATAAAGCCTTCCGAAGAGAAAGTACGAGCGGTGTCAAACTTTCCAATACCTAATAATGTGAAATCGGTTCAGCGTTTTTTGGGATTAACTTCATATCTTCGAAGGTTTGTGGCGGATTACGCATCGAAAGCTAGACCGCTTACGGACTTGTTGCGAAAGAGTGTTAGGTTTAAAATAGGTGACGAAGAGCTTTTTTCAGTCGAACAACTAAAATTAGCGTTGACAAGTGCGCCAATGCTTAAACTATACGATCCGCAGGCAAAAACCGAAGTACATTCAGATGCGAGCATGTATGGATATGGAGCGGTATTGTTGCAAAAAAGACTCAACTGATCAACAATATCATCCAGTACAATACATAAGTCGTCGGACAACTCCACGGGAAGAAAAATATCATTCGTAAGAGCTAGAGGTTCTAGCTATCGTAGAGGCGTTAAAAAAGTGGCGTATAGATGTATTGGGTATAAATTTTAAAATCATAACAGATTGTAACGCGTTCGCTCAAAAAAAAAAGAGTGAAGTTCCTCTAAGGGTTTCGAGATGGGCTATTTTTCTTCAAGATTTTTCGTTTACTATCGAGCATCGATCCGGAACAAAAATGAGGCACGTCGATGCTTTGAGTCGAATTTCTTGCTTAATGATAGAAGACTCCATAAGACACCAATTAAAAATAGCTCAATTAAGTGACGAGTGGCAATCCGAAGTACTTGAGAGGGAAGAATATTTGGACTTTTTCGTGAAGTAACCCGAGGAGAATAATTTCAGACAGGGGAACTGCGTTCACGTCAGAAGCGTTCGCAGATTATTGCAAAGGAATTAGCATTCAGCACTTACTTATAGCAACAGACGTGCCGAGAGGAAATGGACAGGTCGAACGAATCCATAAGATTGTAGTTCCTATGCTAGCAAAATTATCACAAGAAAATCCATCTCAATGGTATAAGTTCGTAGGACGTATTCAGCAAATTTTTAATAATTAATGATTTAGAATTAAGAGAGTTATTACGAAATGAGATGGTTGAAGAAATTAATAGAGAAAGAGATAGTTTGAGAAAAGAATCGCAGAATAACATTCAGAAATTGCAGCAAGAAAATTGTAAAAACTATAATTCTAAGAGAAGACCTGAAATTCAATATAAAATAAATGACTTAGTCGCAGTTAAAAGAACTCAGTTCGGACCGGGGTTAAAGTTGAAACCTAAATTCTTGGGTCCTTATAAGGTGACTGCCACGCATAAACATGGCAGGTACGAGGTAATGAAAATTGGAGACCACGAAGGATGACAAAAAACAATAACAGTGTCGGAATACATGAAAAAAAGGTGCGATTTATTCGGGGCGAATGAACCATCAGGACAGCCGAATGTGGGACAAGTAACCTCGACCGTACGGTCAACCAGGTCTAGCACGAATAAACAGCAACCGTACCAAGTACGAAAATTAACAACCCTGACTTGACCGAGA
>NW_017534714.1:33867-41626 GCF_001853355.1 Bactrocera latifrons | reverse complement strand
ACGCTCCACTGTTAAGATTTCTCCTTCTTAGCTAGATGTGGTGAAACACGCTCATCGCATTTTGTTAGCTTTTGACAGTTCACACGCTTGTCCGTTGTTGGACCTTCGCTATAAATATACGTACTCTGTTGGTAGTTCGTAAATCCAAAGCGGAATTTCGTTGATATAAGTATAATTGCTTTGCTGGCTGATGCCATTGGATGAAATTGCGCATTTAGAAATTTTCATTTTAAACATAAGAATGTGTGAAGTATTCCTCCCACTGACAAGTTAGATACCAAAAATTACCGATTTCACACAAACAGAGAATAAATCACGTAAAAAAAAGAAAATTTATTAATTGCGAATATCTGTAAAGGTAAACGGTTTATTCCCAAAATAATCAGGGGTGTTATGGAATCTGATAGTTGTCGGAATCAGAATTGAATCTGATCAAAAAAAGCAGTAGGTGTCATAAATTCAGACATTATTGGTTCGATATTCGAAACAGAATTTGTATCGGTTTTGGGTGTCACGGAAACCGATTTTATCGGTTTTGCTGTCAGAAACAACGCAAGAAGATAATCGCCCACAGATTTGAAATGTAAGTTAATCAAGTTGTTTTATTGTTACGAATTGGTTTATCTTTATTTCTGTAGAAGAAAACATAAGAATAAAACACGAAATGTCTCAGTTATTGGGTTTTGGAAAAAAAATGCGGATATTTAAGGAGGAGCCTGCTTAGAGGCTTAAAAAATCAATTTTTTTGATGTTTTTTTTAGAGGGAAAAAAATAATTGATTAAAGCGAAATTTCTAGGGTTTATAGTTATACATATATTTAAACATCGTCCGAACATTTTTCGGATACGAATTCTTTGATAGTGTGCATTAGGGAAGAATTTGCCCGATGCATCTCGCGAGTGCATTTGTCGGACGGCGGGAAGGATGCAGGTCGCAATTTCTATCGGAAACGAAAAATTAAAAAAATTCATATTTGTTAATATTATAACTTATGTATGTATGGTCACGTTGAACTAGGAAAATCTCAAAAAAAAAAAACAAGTGTATAATTCTAAAAAAATTTCAAATTAAAAAAAATGTTCAAATTTAACTTTTCATCACTATTCTCCTTCTAGCTTCGACAATATTTCGAATTCCAATCTATAACTATAGGGACATGTTCTTAGGTAATTTATAAAAAGATTTTAGCAAAAAAAAAATTAAATTTTTTAAAGCTTCTAAAGCAAGCTCCCCCCTTAAAGAGGATTTACAAAACGTAACTTAACACCCAAATGCGTCTTTATTCATTCGATAAATGTTATCTCTTAAAATCTTTCTATAATTCGGAATTCATTAAAACCTTTAATAGGATTGCTCCAAATGTATTCTTTTGGAAGATTTGTCACATTAGTAAACAGCTGGTTCGAATATTGGTTTTGCGTATGTTCGAAAAGACGAAAATATAATCGGATTCTGTGACACCATTTATAATCAGAATTGGTTTGCAATTCTGACAGCTATGCAATTCTGTCTTGGATTCCACAACAACCCTGAATTTCTTCTTCGATTGTCTTCCAAATTAAAAAATCCGCAAATTTATTAAAACAAAATCGCTTACAATGATATATTAGCTACTCACAGTTGATTTATGTGCAATTTCTATAGGTTTTTACGCAGCAGCTATGACAGTTGCTTTTTTCGATCTTTCAATTTTCATAAAAAAATATGCCAGATGTGCTTGTTGTGTGGTTGCGTTATGCATACTGCGCAGTTTACATTACCGAAAAAGCCCTAAGTAAAGTTGCAAATCGTAATAAGAGTATTAATTTCATTTAATACGTATTTATCATGTCACGATCAGTTGAAACGAGTTATTAAAGGTTTGGTTTTTACTTAATATTAATCAGCTGTAAAGTAAAAGTATAATTTGTTCAAACGAATTAATAGATATCGTTTTAAATTTATTTACGACGATAAGTGAAGAAAGACTGACAGACTTAACACGAAAATATTTAAATAACTAACAATTTTTTTTTTTGTAGGACTAATTATAATATTTGTTTAATAAATCTGTCCATCCTCTAGAATACGAGTGTGTTTTTTTATTTAAAATTGTTTAAACAATCTTTAAGTTTTAAATTTTTTTTGTTAAGGCAAAATAAACTAAGACGAGGCGCAGAATTTGGCATGATGGTAAATTGTCTCGGGCTGGCCCTGTTGTTGAATATATACAATATTTAGATATGTATAGTTGGTCAGCAGGGTAATCTGGCCTGTTTTTTGACATTTTTTTCATAGAAATTTTTTTCGGAGAAATGGCTGCATGAATGAGATGCGTTTTTTCACTGGCGAACACGATTTCTTATGATTGGATCATCTGAAACACAAAAACCCAAATTATTTTTGAAAAGAACGTGAATGGTTATCGTCCGTCCTAGAATCATGACAAAATGTTGATAAATAAAAAAGTAATTAACGTTTTTTTTTTATTTTCCCCATGTTTTTTACATACATTTTGTCATAAAATTGTAAATAAATTATAAAAATATAGGGACGATGGCCAGGGATTTTGTGAACATTTAAAAAAAAATGAAACAAATCGGTTGAGTTGTTCGACCGGAATCAGTCCGCCAGATGTGCACTCCTAGCGCTCCGAACGTCAAAGCGGTATTATTATTTTTGGGCCTTTTTCGAAACCTTTCAATGGTAAAGTTGGTTTCTACATTAATTCTAACCAAAATTTTTAAAAATATTACCCTACTGACCCCTTAACTTCTTTTTTATTAAAATTGCCATTATGATTAAAGCAACCGAATATTACAAACAAAAATTCAAACTCAGTGATAGATATAGATTGTAGTAGCTACATCTAATAAACCGGCTGGTATGAGGCTTAGGAAACAGGGGGTCAATATTCAGTTGGTGAAAGTCGAATTCATCACTAAATTGTTAATACATGTATTAACATAATTAAATCATAACGTCTGAAATTTCAGATGTCAAGGAAACGCGAAAAGACGCTTGTAGGCAAAGACGTGCTCGGGGATATGTCCGGTGTTTGTTTTTAGGAATGAAGCAAGTTTGCTGAAGTTTGAAAGTCGCTTGCGTTTATGAATGAAAATATTGTTGTTGTGTGTTTTCCATGTGTACGCATATAAATATGCATGATGCTATTTCAAACGATTGTTGTTATTGTAAAGCAATGTTTGTAGTTTTGAACGCATTTCTAATGTAATTGTGTATGCATTATTTGTCTGCCAATGTCATGCGAGCATATTTATGTACATGTTATCGCACTGTGGAACATTTTTGGGATTATTGTCTGGGGGGTGAGAAATTCCAAGTCAGGGTGATGGTACTAGGTCAGTATAGTAAAACCCTCAAAGGGTTTGGCGTTCGTATGTGTGTTTTTTTTATGACCTTTTATATTTTTTCCTTATCTTGATGTTTTTTCGCTTAGTTGTAACATTTTGGCAAAAAAACAATTAGCTGTTGTACTGTGTTATTGATAAGTGATAATATGATTTGAATTCGCGAAAGCGAACATAAACACATATGGCCATGAAACATGTGATACATAGATAAGTTTTGAATGATAAAATGTACGATTAATGTACATTTATCGCTATTGTAATATATTTTATTTTATTAATAATATTATGATAGTTTGTTATATACTTACATATGTACGAATATTGCTTTAAAAAAGTTATTTAATGTTTATTCAATTGCACTTGCATTCATAAATATGCACAAAAAGAATTCATATGAATATACATGTCTGCATGTAAACCGTATAAAAATTTAAGCAAAAGAGCGAACATACGTCTGTTAGAGCAATATATAGTTTTGAGCATAATTTTTATTTCACGCTCAGCTCTGTTCGAACGAAAATGTTAAAATTTCTCCTGCCGAGCTGGCAGTGGTGAAACTGGCTCATCTCGACCGAGTTAGSYAAAAATATTTTTACGATCTCCGCGCCGTGAACCTTTTCTATGATAGACGTTCTCTGCTTATAGTTTTACGTTCTCTGTATTGTATAAAATTCATCTCCAATATCTAGTGGATAGGACAATTATTTAGTCAACTATTGCTTAACATAAGTTATAAATACCAACCAACATTCGATGCATCGAAGTAAAGCGATGTATCACATTAAAAACACATCGATAGATATCGGCCATTACTATTTTTTGTTTAGATTTGAAGATATTACTTAAGAGTTTATTAAATGTGGACAAATCTTGGAAAGCAATTATGGCGTCCTAGGCAGTTTACTGGTATTATGTTTTATTTTTTTTTTTTTTTTTGATGGCTGTTTTCTGATATGTTGATCCTATAATTACAGCTGTTGGGATGAAATACTTTGCCCCACAGAAAAAAAGCGATTGTAAGTTTTATTATAATATAGAAGGTTAGCTGACATATTGATATCTTTTAAAGATGTGGAGAAAGTGGAGCGGCCAAAACTAAAAGTAATGGAGAGGGTGCCTCAGTATCCCCCTAATCTCCGACCACCTAAAATGCAGAAGAAATTGAAGTTTATGAGAGGACCTGAAGTTGTTCATAATAATTTAATTCATAAGCAATATGGAATTGTTGCGGAAAGTGGTGGTCGTTTGCGATGGGGCCATTTCGAAATGCTAAGGCTTACAATTGGTCGCAATATTGACATTAACAGAATGTTCGCCATATGGAGAGTGCCACCGCCTTGGCAACCTGTAACAAAAAAAGGACAAGGCCAACGTATGGGAGGTGGAAAGGGTGCTATAGACTATTACGTAACTCCAATAAAAAAGGGTCGTGTAATTCTGGAAGTCGCTGGTAACTGCGAATTTTCTGAAGTTAAATCCTTTTTGGATATAGTAGCGCAACAATTACCTTTCAAAGCTCGTGTTATATCACACGACCTGTTAATTGATTTAGAGCATAACACAATTGAAGATCCGTCACATAGTTATATAAAGTATATAATACAAAATAATTTGAGCGGTTGTCATAAGTGGTTATCTCCTGTAGATCACAAATGGTTTGGGAAGTATAATTAGTTACAATAAATTATATTATTGATTCTGTATTAAATTTTTTATTAATCGATGAATTTGTTTACAAACTTCAAGTATAATAGTCTAAGGCTAGAACTTAGATCAGCCTCCTCGAATCAGGTTAAAATGTGTATGACCTAAGAAATTTGTGCGCGTTTTCAGCATGGTATGAAGGAGTAGAATTTGAAGTGGTTAGATTACATTTAAGCTCTTCACTAAACAGCCAGTTCTCTCTGCCGTTGAAGAGATGCAAAATGAACTGTTTTTGTCATTCAATAATTCACATCGCTTAATATTTATCAAAAGAAAACATTGTCATATAGTATTTTGTAATAAAAGCAGCCTTTTAAATATTTTCCATATAATGGAAATAATGGACGCATTTTTTCATTTCTTAATCTATTTTCGGGTGAAATTAGATGTATTGCTTTCCAAAAATTTGGTTATTTACATTTTCTCTTTGTAGTGTCTAAAACAGCTGTATAATATCATAGATTTCAAATGCTGACAGCAGATGACGCAAAATCAGAGCCGCACAGAGATATTGGGTCGGCTTTAGTATACCGTCCCAGAATTTCGGGAATAAAGTGGGTATGGTCGGATAGAGGAGACTCTCCAGATCAAGAATAGTCGTATAGTTATCTAGAATTTCGCGTTTAAAGTAGAAAATTGAAATAAAATAAATTTCACTTATATTTTTCACTTTTATATCCACTAACACATCACTAATTCATTTGTTCTTATTTAGTTTATATAATATAGTGCAAAAATAGCTTTTATTATACATTTAACTTATTGTTGAATTATGATTATTTAAGAATAACAAAAGAAGTTCAACGCGAAAAAAATTTGGTACACACCGGTGTTTGTCCGAGCGTGGTTATTTTGTTTGAAGTGCGGCCAAAGACCGCCTACGCAGACTGTTCTCACGACAGTCCGGCCTACGAAAACCGGAACGGACCCGGATTTTTATCCGGCCAAGGACTCAACTCGGCAGAATTCTGCGCCTACAACAACAACCGCCCACGCAAAAAGAGTTCTGTAAGAAAAAAAAACATTGATACACCCCGGTGTTGGACCGACGAAGGCTATTTTTTTTTTCAAGCGCGGTCGAAGTTCTACGCATTTGTTTTACTAAATTCAAAAAATTTCTTTATATTTTATTTTTATAGGTTGTTTAAATATTAAATTAAAACTGCTTTTCTACTACATAATGTAAAATAAATTTGTACAAATGTATTAGTGCTGTGTTAGTGGATATAAAAGTGAAAAATTAATTTTATATCGAGAAAATACTTAATTAAAGTAGGGGAATTTTCAACTTTAAAAGCAAATATCTCGAAAACTATAAGTTTCCTGCGGCTATAACTATATATTCTTCATCTGGAGAATTTCCTCTATTCGACCATACCCATTTTAATCCCGAAATCTTGAGACGGTATACTAAATTTTTACCATCGTTATAAATTTATCGGATTAGTAGGATAAACCACTCAACATCAAAATAGCAGAAGCATTTTCCGTGTAAAGCTCTAAAAAAAAGTAAAAGCTTCATATAAAAAAACTCTTCAGAAAAGGTCAACAATTTTCTACGGTATATTTTCTTGTGATAGATGCAGCGCTAAAAAAGTCGAG
Organism: Bactrocera latifrons; assembly: GCF_001853355.1. Lineage (NCBI taxonomy): Eukaryota > Metazoa > Arthropoda > Insecta > Diptera > Tephritidae > Bactrocera > Bactrocera latifrons. Next base: position 34,966 of record NW_017534714.1, on the reverse strand, counting down.
TACTAAAAAATTAGTTTTTCAATAAAATGCCAATATGGCAACGCTGGTTTCGCAAAGAAACATGAAATCAACAATTGGTCCTTGAAGGAAATTTAAAGTAATCTTTAAATTCGTCCTAAATTAGGTAAAATCATTATTATGAAATATAGTTAATTTTGAAAAGATGTATAAAACTTTCCAAACATCAAGCACATTCCTTAGTCGCAAGGAAAATGTTAATATACTTACACACTTCGAGGGCAAGGACTTCGTCCTGGCTTCAGCCTACTAGGAGGCATCTACGGCACCCCCGGAGGTGGTGGAAAGGCTGGTGGAGCATTGCAGACGGCACAGGTTTCCCCTTATCATAGGCTGCGACGCAAACGCTGACCACTCGGAATAAGAGGTGAGTCTCTTATAGAGTACATAGTAGTTACTAACTTAGTGATAGAGAATGTAGGGTGTGAACCCACATTCATAACTATAAGAAGAAGGGAGGTGTTGGACATCACCTTAAACAATGAGCCTGCAACCGGATTGGTCTTGCAAAGGAGAGTCCCGACGGAGCCCTCCTTGTCAGACCACATCATTATAAGGTTCAAGCTAAAGGTAGAGGTCAGGCAACTACCCCCTAGACGTAACTCGGAGGGGTAATTGGGACGCTTTCGGGGATACATTAAATAAGGAATTAAGCAGGATGGGGCAGACTGATAATATCGTTTCAGGCTGTTTAAAAAAGCGAAACGTACGGGGGTCTGGGCAGAATACAGGAGCTATCTCACCTTATACAATAAGGAGATTATTTCTGCAAAGCAGTCAAGCTTCAGGAGACTCTGCGAGAGTTTGACAATTAAGCCAGAAGCGGCTCGGCTGCACAAAGCTCTGTCCAGAGGCACAAAGGACGTAGAAATAGCAATCAAACGAGGCGATGGGACAATTACGATCAGTGCAGAGGACAGAGTCCGTTGTGGTTTTACGTGAGTTCCTGCCTGCGAAGGCCTAACCCCAYGGYGCTTTCTATTRMTAGAAGCACATAGATCAAAACAATGCGTTGATCAGCGCCCCAAAGCACAAGTGCATGCACCTACACTCATACTCTGGAGAACCAAAGCATGAGTGC
>NW_017534714.1:30575-33175 GCF_001853355.1 Bactrocera latifrons | reverse complement strand
ATATTCGGTTTCCCCCCCAACCTGGAGGGGTCCCCCCTACCCGCAGGGGGACAGTGCAGAGGACAGAGCCACGGAGCTTCTTCGAGCCCATTTCCCGGAGACAGTTCGGTTCGGATCGAACAGAGGTCATCCCGCAAGGATTGGAGAATCGCCAAACAGCTGTTTACGGCGGACTCGACCCGGTGGGCGATGGCCAGGTGATCCTCATACCCAAGGTAGGATGGAAAGTACTCGTTGGCGAAATCTTTCAGGCCAATCAGCCTAACGTCTTTCCGACTAAAAAACCATAGAGAAGATCGTGGATCAGGAGATAAGGATGAAGGCGCTGAAAAGATCACTGCTGCATACGGCTCAGTATGCCTACAGAGCGGGCAGATCTACCAGCACTTATCTGTACCAGCTGACCTCTGAGGTAGTGAGTTCACTGGAGCATGCAGAGGTGATGCTTTGCGCGTTAGTGGACATCGAAGATGCCTTTGATAACACGCCTCACAAGAGTGTAGCCAGGGCACTTTAGAAAAGAAATGTGGCAGCACCGGTGCATAGATGGATAGAAGCCATACTGCGCACCAGGGTTACCCACAGTAGGTGATAGAAGGATTCGTCTGGGCACAACATGAGGCTGCTCACGGGGGGGTGTGTTATCACCCCTACTATGAAGTCTAGTCGTAGACGACCTGCTAGCACTGCTAACGGACAATAGGTTCCACTGCCAAGGGTAGGCGGACGACATTGCAATTATGGCAAAAGGCAATTATAAGGACACTCTCTGCGATTTAGTCCAAAGAGGTCTAAACCTAGCGAAGGGGTGGTGCAGGGAGGTTGAACTGAATACCAACCCTTATAAGACGACCATAATCCTGTTTACGAGATGCAGTTCCCTACCCGGTCTTAGCAATATCACGCTTGGGGTGTCAAATACCTCGGTTTGATGCTAGATTCTACTCTGAGGTGGAAGCAGCATATAAACTTGACTTTGGTCAAGGCGACAAAAGCCTTACTGGTGTGCAATTGGTTGGCAGGAAGGTTCTGGGGCTGTAAACCAAGAATCGTTAGGTGGTTGTACACCATAATATTGAGACCGATAATCACATATGGGGCGGTGGCCTGGGTCTCAGTGTCGTTGTTGTTGTTGTTGTAACGGAAGAATTCTGCCGAGTTGACAGTCCTTGGCCGGATAAAAATCCGGGTCCGTTCCGGTTTTCGTAGACCCGACTGTCGTGGGAACGGGTCTCAGTTTCGTCGCAAACTTCGGTTAAGACTAAGCTACTGAAGCTAGAGCTTATTACGGGCGTGACCAGTAGTCTATTGGACTTCAATAATGTGCTGGGTCTAAGCGGAATAGACCGACGGTCGCGGTGCATTCCTCATCTTCATTCATACACACATAAGTATAATTTCTTTGTTTATTTCTTCTTGCTCTTCAAATGTGCATCATTCACAATGCGTAACGTGCTTTCAAATGGCACCGCTGGCCATCTGGTAGATGTCCTCGTAGAAATAAAGGCTTATGTCACCGCCATCCAAGGAAGGGACTAGGACTGTTTCAAGGAGGTCCTTGTGGGATTAACAACAGTGGTCATATAAAGAAGCGCAAACTCGGTGTTGAATTCGTTTTATGAGAGCTGCTCCAATCGTGCTTGGCGATTTTAACGACAGGTTGGTCTAAAAAGATGTCTTTGGCATAACGGTCATTGAATTCAGCCTCCATAATGAAACATCTCCAAACGGGTTGATGCTGATCGACTTCGACGGATAACGAAATATGATTCCAGCAGAGGGTAATGTATCAAGCTACCTGGCGTTCGCTCCAAGGTCCTAACATCGACTCGGACCAGCAATAAACGCAAGTCAACAAATACAATGAAGGGTCGACGTAGAGAAGTGATTCATCTTTTTGATACAAATAGGATGGGTCGCTTTCGGTTAGCACGTACTTGCGATCTTGTAAGTCGGTTATTTCCTGAGCTAAGGATGTTGCTAGGATTAATGTTAGCGTTATCTTCATCATTGTTTCTGAGGTTGTCCTTGGATACGATCTCCCCTCCGTTGTTAAAATTGTGTCCTCATGATTCTCTTGTACTGTTTTCTTCAAATAGCGTGGATTTGTTTTATTTCCTGCTTTATATTCTGTTAAATAATTAATTTTACCAGCGGGTAGAGTTCTCAATACTTTATTGAGATAAGTACCATCAGCACAGAGTTACAATCAGAGTAGAAGAGAGTTGTACTTACTTGTCCTCCGGTATTTATAGGAGTACAAAGGATTTTAAACTACCGTAACTTCGAAATAATTAACAAACAGAAATGAATGATAAAGAGATATGAGAAGTAGAAAGCTTAGATAAAACAGTATTGCCAGATCAGACTTAACATCAATTCCCACGACAGCCGGTCCTACGTACCGGAATTGACTCGAATTTCATCCGACCATGGGCTGTCATTTCGGCGATCTAACCCCGTTTGGATCGGTGAATATTAATCTGTGTGTGTCGTCACTGGAGCAACGCCTTGCAGCAGGGTTGCTCCTTATCCTCCTGACTCGTGCTGGCATTGAGTCCAACCCGGGCCCGGAGGAATTCTTCTGCTGCGTTTGCGCT
>NW_017534714.1:22448-23420 GCF_001853355.1 Bactrocera latifrons | reverse complement strand
CGATGACTCCACCTTCTATGAGACGCCCCCACACGTCCGCGCCAATAAGAACATCGATAATTCCAGGCGTACCAAACTGGTTGTCCGCCAAATCTAAGCCTCTTAAGTATGGCCATTGGGTCATGTCAATCTTCACTGCTGGAGTCGGTGAAGTAATGGACGTTAAGACCATTGCATCAATTAGCATTTCGAAATTAGATGTTGTTGATCTCAGAGTGAACGTAACGCTGCCTTTCACTCTAGTGTTGATGATCGCACCTACTCCTTCTACCATCAAGTCACATTTTCGTCRATACARCTGTAAACAGTTTGCAAGACGATCCGTTATAAAGCTAACCTGTGATCCGGGATCACACAGAACTCGTGCTACTCGCTGTACCGATGCATCTCCAAAGGCATATGCACGTGCTGTTGCTAAAARAGTTATCGGCTTTGGATTGGCAGCGAGAGACCTTGCTGGTGCGGCTAGTCATGTTGTTGTGGTTGTCGGCACCTCCTCAGGTACCGCATTGCATACGGCTGGCGTTGTTGCAGAAGGAAACGTTGACGTCTTGTTGAACTTGTCTCGACATAGGATCGTGTTATGCTTGCGACCACAATTTCGACAATTACCAGACGAACACTGACGGTAGGAATGACTCGAACGTAAACAGTTGTAACACAATTTCAATCTCTTGAGGGCTTCRAATCGTTGCTCGATGTTAAGAGCCAATATTGCAGGACACTTGGCAATTCGATGCGCTAATCCGCAATGTGCACACACAGCGGCATCTGTAGAAGCCATATGCGCTCTCAATGGTCGTTGCTGACGGCAAACCATTAATGAGACCGATGGTTCAGGAGCTAGGCTATGAGCACGTCATTCCAGAAATTTCAATAGATCTTCTAGCTGTGGTATCTCTGTAGTGGAGCACCTCATACACCAATCACGCTTAATTAAGGCTGGAAGCTTAGCCACCACGATTGGTACAG
>NW_017534714.1:8939-21803 GCF_001853355.1 Bactrocera latifrons | reverse complement strand
AGTTCTCAATACTTTATTGAGATGAGTACCATCAGCACTGAGTTACAATCAGAGTAGAAGAGAGTTGTACTTACTTGTCCTCCGGTATTTATAGGAGTACAAADRRTTTTAAAATACCGTAACTTCGAAATATTAACAAATAAAGATAATAACAAACAGAAATGAATGATAAAGAGATATGAGAACTAGAAAGCTTAGATAAAACAGTATTGCCAGATCAGACTTAACATTATTTAGAAAATAAACTTAATTAATATAAATAATCCTAAGCATATTCCTTTTGTGTTCGTTTTTTATTTTGGTATGATAGCATATACTCCTGCTTGTTTTCAATATATTCTTTTATTCCTTCAGTCTTGGTCCTTCCAAAAAATAATTGAATAGGTATGGAATAATTATTCTGATGTTGATTGCTGAAATTATGATTTTGAAGATGGCTGTATCGATGTGGTGATGATGATGTTGCACTGTACGGGCGATACTGTAGGCATCTGCTAATCTTGTGCAGGCTCGTGCATAGATGGCGTTATTGATGGCTACACTTCTCAATCCAGTGACGAATGCCCTGATTGCTTTAGCTCGGATTTCTTGTGTCAATACTTGGACTACTCCTTCTTCCTTGTGTGTCATCTCAATCTTGGATAGCAATACATTCAATGATTGGTTCAGATTGTCATAATATAAGTACATGTATGCAGTGATAGTTCTTTCTTTCTATGTATACTGGTCATTTGTTGGCTTAGGAATCGTCTAGCCTATCTAGGATGTCTTGGAAGCTTCTCTTTACGTTGTGATTGATCAAGATATGTGCTGCTTTGCCAATTTTTTCTTCTGATCATTACTAAGGCTTGGGCATATAAATTATGTCCTTCGAATTGACGTATGTCTTCCATTAATGTGGTTGCTACTTTTCTCCAATTTTCTAAAGATCCACTTCTTCTGGTCTGGTGGATGCGATATTTTCCGAGATCTTTAAAACTTTCGCATAACCTTTCTCTCGAAAACTCGTAACGATGTCTCGTCAGTTGTTGTCGTCGTCCAAGCCTTTGCACCATATAGCAGGTTGGGAATAGTGAGTGTCTTACGGGGCATCTCGACAGGATAAAATCTATGTCTTACTAACTGTCAAATCTATTGCTATTGACATTGCCAAATCTGAATGTGGGCATTTCTTATCTTGACATAATCATTTGCGCAAAGGCGAAGGGTAGGTAGGTTCGAGCTGATGTAGCGCATGCTTTGAAGTCTTGAAATTGCGAAATGTCGTGGGGTAGGTAGCTGATATAGTTTTTATGAGGAAATTACGATCATTTTTTTTACAAATGTATTTCTGGGAAAAATAAGATAATACCAGAGGAGAAAGATCCTTTTACCACATATTTCTGGGATAAGAAGAAATAAGAATTCATATTTTTGGACTACTATATAATAATTGTGACATACATATACCAATTACAATAATAAATTTGAAATGAGCACAGATATTTTGATTTATGCTTGTATAAGTTTATTAAATTTAAGACTTCTGTTATTCCCAACACAATTTGCATAATTTTTCCATAAATTAATTATTAACCTAAATATCAATCTTTTGGAATAATGTTATTTTGAAAATGTACGTTATTTTTATAACATAACAGGACCATCTTAATACTCGCTCTTCTAAATTTCATATCACCGAAATAAAAATGCCGTCGGCATATGTGCAAATGGGATATGTTGCCTCTTCGAAATTTTCATAGAAATGAAAACTGCGCCGCCAAACTGCTGAAGTGACAGCTTATTGCTTACAATATTTAGCAAACTAATTAGTTTTCCATATATTGTAAGCAATGAGCAATGAGGAGTCTCCACAGGCAATAGGCACAGCAATACATTTAGTAAGACATAGATTTTATCCTGTCGAGATGCCCGGTTATAGAGTTTTGTTTTTGTTCGTTGAGAGAGGACTTTACTTCTCAATTGCCTACTCAGTCCAAAGTAGCAAGAGCTGGCAAGAGTTATCTTGCCTTGTATTTCCAGGATGACATTGTTGGTAGTATTTATACTGGTTCCAAAATAGACGAAATTATCTACGATTTCAAAGTTATGACTGTCAGCAGTGACATGAGAGCCAAGTCGCGAACGCCACGAATGTTTGCTTGATAACAGGAGAAATTTCGTCTTGGGGAATGTTTAGTATCGCGCCGGTAAGGAGGCCTTTGAAAATGACCAAAAATCAGTGTTTTTGCTCATTTTTCCATACAAACTGAAACCAATGCAACCCAGCCAACATTTTTGTAYGRACAAGAAATCAAAATAAAGAAAGCCAAAATGTTTGAGTGCAATGTATATACATATTTAATTGCATCTATCCTTCGGCCGAGCTTTAAAAAAATAACCTTGGCCGGTCCAACACCGGCTACGCCATCCACAGTATTTTAGTATTGAACACCTTTTCCTCCACAGTATYTTAGCATTTCATTCCTTTCCGCACTAGCGGCCTTCGRCCGCGCTTCAAAAAAATAACCCTGGTCGATCCAACACCGGGGTGTTCAGGGTTCTTCGCGTAGAACTCCTTTCTGTACTGGCGGCCTTCGGCCGCGCTTTAAAAAAATAACCCTGGCCGGTCCAACACCGGCTACGCCATCCACAGTATTTTAGTATTGAACACCTTTTCCTCCACAGTATCTTAGCATTTCATTCCCTGTCTCTTATACACATCTAGATGTGTATAAGAGACAGTTTTAGTATTGAACACCTTTTCCTCCACAGTATCTTAGCATTTCATTCCTTTCCGCACTAGCGGCCTTCGRCCGCGCTTCAAAAAAATAACCCTGGTCGATCCAACACCGGGGTGTTCAGGGTTCTTCGCGTAGAACTCCTTTCTGTACTGGCGGCCTTCGGCCGCGCTTTAAAAAAATAACCCTGGCCGGTCCAACACCTGTCTCTTATACACATCTAGATGTGTATAAGAGACAGGCATTATTGAACTCAATGCAGAAAAAGGTGTATTTTATTTAAAGATTTACAAAGAAATTAACAATCAAAACTAATTAAATACATTACTAGTGGTTTTTATAATTCATAAGTAATATATGTGCGTGAAAATGTATCCATAATTGGTTTGGTACCATTCAAAACAGATGAAAATACACTAGCATATATTTAGAATTTTGCAAAAAATAGCATTTTTCAAAGTGAATTTGTGGAAAAATTTGTGAACCGATTTTTATAAAATATTATTTAAAACAAAGTTCGATAATTTAAGCATACATGCGTGTTTAAAATTTTCCATTTGGTTCTCTCATTTAGGTACGGTGAGCCAAAATTAACCGGCGCGATACTAAACACAACCCTTCGTCTTGCCCTCGTTCTCTATCAGACCCATTTGCTTTGCTTCCTTGTCCAGTCTAGAGAAAACAAAACTAACGTCTCTCTCCTTCTCACTTTTGCTCGCTCTTAAACGGATGTTCTTAGGCTACCCAGAGGATACTTGGTCGAAGACCCCATATATTATATATACTATATGCTTTAACAACTGAACAAGGGGGTTGTGCAAGGTGGTTTTACGACAAATGATTTAAAAATTGAATTATAATCATGGTTGCGAGTGGCATGCATAATGTCCAGGAGTCTGAACGTATGTCAGAACCTTTTGTGGCGCACGTGACGCATATACCAACACAAAAAGATCGGTCAGACTTGTATGCCAGCACAAGTGTCCTCACAGTTGGAAGAGCAGAAAGCGTGTATATTAGTAATGTCGAAACGGGGCAAGAAAACTACTTTTATATTTTGCAATAAAATTTTCTTTAATTAAAAAGATTATTTTGGACACTTCACATTTAACAATCAAAATTTATGATAAGTATATAAAGCCATTCGCTACATGCTATTTGAACGTATATAAATGAAGCGTATCTAGATGAAAATTAGACGATATTTGCAGGATACCGGTCGAATTAGTTGTTGAATGGCGAGTGCAGGATTGATCCGATTTAGTATATATGATGTTTTTTATAAGCGAGAGTTGATTGCAGCGCGCGGGTTGGATGTCGAAAAAACGAAAATTGATGTGCGAAGTGTCTGTGATGAATGTTGACGTGCGAATTGTGTCTGCTATTTTGTTGTCCATCCGTTTTGTGTAGTGGGTTGGTGTATAGGTGTGGTGAGTTGTGTTGGTGTTGTGTAGTGTTATTGTGTCATCAGCTGTGGTCTATTAGTTGTGTCTTGCTAGGGTGCGTCAGTTTCTCCCAGGTAGAGTGGGTGGATGATTATCTCATTTAAACAAGTACAAAGATCCTTACAGTTTGAAGAGCAGGAGCATATTATGCAAGAACTGGAATTGAACAGATGTACACCGAGTGGAAAAATAGTTGCAGGAACCCCGGTAAGAAAAGCATATTACGCCGATTACAGTTTGCATATCGCTGCTTGCATGGAGTATGGAAAATTGAAGTTGAGCAAAGCTCCCGAGAAGTCATGACTAAACGAAGCATTTCAGTTCGGCTACGCCATCAAAAGAATTAGCGTGGATGTTTATGGTCCAATATATTACTTAAGTCAAGGGATGTACCAGAAAAAGGCTATTCGAAAAACGAATGGAATTAACTTCAATAAGAGAAAAACGGCTAAGGAAGTTAACAGCATTCTGGAAGACGAGATGTGAGAAAAAATGCTATGTGTTTGATACCGCAAATATGTCTAATTGGGACGATTAGTCTTAGATAGAAGGGCATTGTAACGATCAAGGTCGAAAGAACAGAAAGACAGTGAGATTCGTAGTTATCAGAATGATCGAGTCACAATGCTTTTATTCAATCTACTATATTGAGAGCTCGATGAAGAGATCAATGTGCTTTGTACATAAGTATTCACGATTTTGTTGTGCTAATATATGCGCGCATAGAATATGCTTTAATGATTTCGTGCAATCCTTCTCGATTTTATTGCTGTTGACTCTTCGCTTTCTGCCTCTTCACTTCCTCGTGCCAGGCTCTTTTGACTAGCGTTGGCACCTTACATACAGTCATCCTGATCGTCATCTGTCTCAGATGACTCATGAAGGTCATCTTCTCCGTGTTCGACGTAACCTCACAGTTTCACATGATCTGCACTAGTTGACGTTTGATGTGGCCCTCGAAAATCAGCAACTTTTTTAACACAATATCTGCCATGCCCTTTGATCTTTATCACCTCGTATGGACGATTATACTTACTGTCCAGTTTTTTGCCTGTTATAAACTGAGTCACCCCAATGGGTACTAAATCAGCTCCCAGATACCTATGTTCACCTTTTCTTTTATTACCATAAATTGATTTGTATGCGTTTTGAACTTTAAGGTTTTGCTTTCGGAACCCTTTAAGAGTCTTTTTGCATTCATCATCTAGTACCTCTTGCAGTACCTTTGGCAACTCGCTATCTGTTTCTTTGCAAATCTGATCACAATTTCGAATGGTGTAAATTTTGTCGAGTCCAGAAGGTGAGAGTTAATAGAGTTCCGTACTTGTGACGTGTGCTTATACCACATGTCCGGCTCTGTTGCTAACATCTTCGTTAATACGGAGAGAATACCGCGGTTGACCCTGTCAATCTGACTGTTGCCCCTTGGTACGCTCGATTTTATGTTTTTCAAAAAATTCTTTAAATATTTTGTAAGTAAAGCTGTACCCTTATCGCTTATTATACGCTGCAGACTGCCGGAAATTGTCACCCATGACTAAAGGTGTCATACAACTTATTGTGTTTCTGTAGTTTTAGTAGGTGCCACTATCCAAGTATATTTAAAAAAGCCATCCACAACAGCAAAAATATATTTGTTACTCTTTGAATTCGACAATGTACCCAAATGGTCAATATGAAGTGTAGTTAGGGGACTATTGCCTTTATCGATGCAATGAAGAAAATCCACTTTTTTCCCAGCTTCTGGTTATGCACAATTCTTTCTAAACAGTTTTTGATAGCGTGCTGAACTTTCTTTTTGGGATGTGGAATGTATATGGCATGTATGGTTTTTTTACAACCCATATGCCCAAATCGGTGCGTTTTCCTTATTATTACGCTCTCTATCCTCCTCGGCACCGCTAATAATTCTTGCCTCTCAACTTGCTTGTAGATTAACTCGTTTTTATTTTATAATCGCCGTACTTCACTGTTTTTAGGATCTCTGTTGCAGCTTCCAAATGTTCGTCTTTCGTCTGGGCCCTTAAGGTCTGAGCTTGAACCTCCCCCTGCTTCCGGCGCGATGCCTCTATATTAAATGAAAAGTCCTGTAGATACATCAGCCATTGCACCACTTCACGTGGCATATCGTTTTATCGTTAGTCTACTAAAAGCCGCACAATCTGTTACCCAGGTAAACTCTGTACCCATCAGGTAGTGACGCAACTTCTTGGACGCTAAATGAGCTGCCTTAACTTCAAGGAAATAACTGTGTAATTCTTCCTCTTGTGGGGAAGGCTTTTTACTTCAATAGTAGATAAGTTGCCATTTTCCGTCATGCAGCTGCAAAAGTGTTGCGCCGAAGAAATGTTTCGACGCACTGACATGTAACTGTATATTAGCATTCTGCTTGTATATATGTAAAATTGGTTCCGACGTGAGTGCCGCGTTCAGGTAATTGATCGGTCTAACTTCTGTCTCTCCAATCTGTAATACTGTATCTCTTTTTAGCAATTCTGTAAATGTTCTGGCAAGTTTAGCGTAGTCTCGGATAAATTTTCGAGAGTATCCGGTCCGCCTGTACGTCTCGTATGTTTTTTGTTATCGGAAAAATTTTTACTGCTTTAACTTTGCCTTGCCCACGCTAGACCCAGAGAGTTGCAAAAACCAAATGGAGATCTGTTAAATTCATAGAGTCCTTCTAACGATGCAAACGCTGTATATTTTTGACATCGTTCTTCAACTTCGACGACCTCTGAGCACGACTCACGTATAATGCCTTTCTGAAACCATTCATCTACTTGTTTTACTTGTTTTTAGAGGTTTTTTTACATCTATACATTATTGCTACTCAATAAGTAAACATTACAAGCATTTACGCCATCTTCCCGTAATGTAATACACAACAGCTCAGAGCTGTATTCTTTAACAGTTTCTAAAAACAATGCTGCTATGCCTTTAATTTTGTTGCATATGTTGACATAGTTTTTCGTGGGTGTCAAATCATAAGCCTCAGCATTTTCACCAAAATAGCAATCTACTGGCGAATTGGAATAGATTCCCCATGAAAGCAAGGTATAATTTTCGCAAAGTCCTCGATTAATGTGTGGAATACAATGCTCGCGACAGACTGCAAACGACATCTGTGAAATATTAAAATACGCACGTTCTTATGGACGGACCTATTTTGACAGCTGCACGACTACACGACGGCAGGCCGACAGTTGTTCTCGCTAACTTCAATTTTATCATATATTTGCCAACGACAGTAGGACGACAGTAGAGTTGACAGTAGAATGGGAGATAGAAAGATGAGGTAGAGTGGTGATGCCACTAATATGTAAAATGGAAAATTATTCACAGCTCTAACAAACTTGACGTTATTTTACAAATAAAAGCATAAAATAGCTCTGTTACATCGTTTGTAATAACAATTGATAATTTGAAACGAATAAATTTACCTATTTACTTATTTTTTGCATAAAAAATTTCACTTTGAACAAAATATCAAAACTTCATTGAAGTGCAAGGTACTAGTATGGCCACAACGAATTTGTGTACATGCAAAATGGACAACTGCGCTGTTTTGTGTACATGCCGGCCATTGTTATGTGTTTTTATCATCGCCACAGTATGTAAACACGGCAAAGGTTTATTACTGTATCTACTGAAAAGTAAATGATTAGCCAAAACCGCTTCTACCGCCCGATTTACCGTACGTTACCGTAGAATTTCAGATACACTTTTTGGTCATTCTACAAATGAACTGCGAGACGCAAAAGTAAAAATTCTACAAACGCTTCATTGCAGTTCACGTATGGATCCATTTGATCCTTGCTGATCTCATCTCGTTCAAGGCCAATAACTGCCATGTTTTTTTCTTTGGTGTCGTACTTGATTTGACCAAACTGCAATACTCAACTATATATGGGTTTTGAATGGGAATTAGACAATGGTGGCGAATATGGCGCATTTATTGTCAGACATACAAACTGAAGTGGGATTGTGGTGTCCGCAAGGTCTATGGTTTTCACCACTTCGTATAATTCTGGATCGTTCTGTCCATCAGGAATTTCTGCAGAAATGGTTTCATCAGTTTGATCTGGTGTAACCACCATTCACCATCCAAAGAAAAATGTGTGTGTGGAAATAAAAAATTTGGAAAAAAAAATAATAATTTGTATGGAATAACTATCACTGGACTTCAACGAACATTAAACAAAAAAAGAATTGGCCAAATTGGCCCAGGCGTTGTTGAGTTATGCGCTTAGCAACACATTTTGGGATTCATTTTTGTATTATAGATTAAAATACACACGTTCTTAAGAACAGAGTTATTAAGTCAGCTCCACAACTACAAAACTGTGTCCGGGCGTGAGCTGATTGTTCTTTCACAACGCAGCGTTGCCAGTCTCGTAATTATAAAAAGTTGTCTTCAATTTTGTTAAATTATCTCAAAATCAGAGTGGAATGCTATTATTTATAAATATATAAACTATTTTTAATAAATAGTTTGATTATAATAGAAAAGCTAGATGTGTACAAAACTATATATGCATATTGACTAATGGCATCATTGTTCAAAAGAAACCAAAACGTTGCCACTACTGGCTCAACTTTTGACAAATTTTGTTCACTACGGGCAGTAACTAAGGCATGGATAGAATGATACAAAACTCTGGTATTGGCTCCCATTTTTCTCTCAAACGCGTTCCTTGATTATGTTGGTAGCAATGGAGATCAGCGAATTTCGAACAGCTTATACCAAACAAGTCGGGATGCCAGAAATGAACCGCCATAATTAACTGATAAAATCAGTGTGAAATGAAATTTCATTAACTGGTAGAATAAATGTTTATGCAAATTAATTAATAATTTTGCATTTTAACATTTATTTATGCTTTTTTAAAGTATTTAGTGTTTTGTATAATTTACCGAAAATGCCAAAATTTAAAAAATGTGTAGTCGGAATATATATGTAAATATTATTTTAAGTTATTGTTTATAAGTATGTAAGTATTGAATACATTTCTCTTGACTTATTATTGGCGCCGAGGGCAAGACGAAATATCTCCTGCCATCAAACAAACAGTCATCACACTCGCGACTTGGCTCTCACGTCACTGCTGACAGTCATAATTTCGTCTATCTTGGAACCAGCTTAAACAACACCAACAATGTCAGCCTGGAAATCCAACACAGGATAACTCTTCTTAATAGGCTTATGGAGGTGTCTGAAATGCAATGATTTGGAGGTTAGTGTGAGACATTCTGATGACTCGGAGGATGAAAGTGAGAATGACAATGTTGATAGATTTGAAAACATCCTAAATAAACCATTTGAAGAATTTGCCAAAAAATTTTATGACAATCTTCTATTAGTGAAAGTATTACCGGGTTAAAAAACGAAGTTAAAGCGCTCACCAAGCAACATGCCATCACCGATAAAAAATGCACGAGAATATGCTATGAATTTATGCTCCTACAAAATCTCATCATCATCACCATCTTCTCCTGAGGGCATCATGAAAGAAATAAATGATCGTAAGACACGTGAGTCAAACGTCATCGCTCTTGTAATTTCAGAGTCAACCAAAGCTACTGGCATTGACCGACTGGAAGATGATAAAGTATCACTCTCAGCTGTATTATCGGATGAATTATCTGCTAAGTTAACTAGATTCAAAATCCGAAGACTTGGCCGTCCGACACCTAACCGTACACGTCCTCTGCTTATAGAGATCCAGTCAGTTGCTGATGCCAGATAAATCTTTAAACTAAACCAGAGTGAGAGCTCTCAGGTTAGATTCAAACCAGACCTAACCCCTGCACAACAGACTCACAAGTAAAACCATCAAGTAAAACCATCAAGTATATCCTTGGCATACCGCAGATAGTTAACAAAAATTTTCGCCCGCTCAGTGAAAAGGAAGAAACCCGAAGCTCTTCAAGTATACTATCAAAATACTATTCACAGCGTCTGCCGTCAGTAATATCGACCTCATTTGTATTACTGAATCATGGTTACACCCATCGAATCACGACGGCGAACTAATCGACAGTACTTACACAATTTTTAGACACGATAGGGATCCAGTTTTGTCCGGTCTAGAACGAGGTGGTGGAGTATTCCATTGATTGACATATTGATCAACATAACCTTGAGCTCGTCTTCGTCAACGTAAAGGGCACTTCCCATGATATCATTGTTGGCTGTGTCTACATGCAACCTCTCTCAAACTTTGATTCCTATACTAATCTACTCACTCTGCTCTCTTTTATAAATGATAAATTTAAAAATGCTAAACTATTACTTGTAGGCAAGTAGTAGTGTCCTCCGTGCGGACTGTGAAAGGATTCGCCAAGATGGTTTAGCTTTACTTGATTGCACTCAAGTATACAACACAAGCAACTGTAATAACACTTTTATTGATCTCTGTTACCGTAATATTGAAATTAGTGTTGACAAAACCCTACCATTTGTTGAAGGGGACAAATATCATCCGGCTCTCTCTATCAGTCTCAATTTTCGACCTAATCTTACATCACCAAGTTCAAATACATACTCCCTTAAGAAAGCCGATTATCATAATCTCAACGTTTTTCATCACCAGGTTAACTGGGTAGAAATGTATGAAACAGACACTATCGACAATGAAATTGCTTGGTTTTACAACAAGCTAGAGGAAGGCATTACCCTATATGGGCCTGTACATAAGAATTATGTCAGTAATTACCCTAATTGGTTCTCTTTTGAGCTTATCAACAGAATTAAGCTCAAAAATGCGGCTCACTCACAGTACAAGAACTCTAATAATCAACGAGATTACGCTCGCTTCAGCATGCTAAGGCGTGATTGCAAAACTTTAAGTATAGAATGCTACAGAAAATATGTTAACAAAATAGAGAACATGGTTCAGTTGGACACAAGTGCGTTCTGGAAGTTCATCAAGGATAAGAAGTACAATAGTGTGAACATTCCATCCGAGATGTCATGGCTCGATCAATCTGCTACCACTTTTAATCAATTAGTAACCTGTTTGTCTCATACTTCAAAACAACCTTCACTGATGATAACAATAATGATCGAATTAACAAAAATACAGTGATTAATGGCCCAAAAACCAACCTCGATAATTTGGAAATCAAATGTGAAGATGTTCTCGAACAATTACTCAAGCTGAATCCTAACAAAGGTGCTGGACCTGATGGTATACAAAATGTTTTTCTTAGAAACTGCGCTACTGTGCTCTATGAGCCTTTCACTCACATATTCAATAGATCTTTGCAGCCTGGCAATCAGTCCAATCCTCAAAAGTGGCCAGGGAACTGATGTTTCCTATATATCAGGCCTAATCAATTCAATCAGCGTTTGCAAAACTATTTGAAAAGCTGGTCCTCACTCAACTTACTGCTGCCTTTAAAGATATCATCACGACAAGACAGCATGGATTTACAGGTGGCAGATTAACCACGTCCAATCTTTTCTCTTACACTAATTTCCTACTCAACACTTTGAATGATGGTCTCAAGGTTCACTTCATATATACTGACTTTAGGAACCTTTAATCGTGTAAATCACAGAATTCTTCAAGTCTACGGAGTCGACGGCAATGCCTTGGATTGATTATATTCCTACCTGGTAAACAGATCCCTGCAAGTTAGAGTTGATGGATATTTGTCTGAAGAATATAAGGTTACATCTGGAGTGCTATAGGGATCCTACCTAAGACTTCTGCTTTTCAACATCTCTGTCAATGATATTAGCAAAAATCTCCTGTCAAAATACCTGCTCTACGCAGATGACCTCAAGATCTACAGTCCCATCAAAAATGAGCTAGATGTCTAGCTGCTTCAAGATGACATTGACAAACTCTCGGCCTGTTGTACTATTAAAAAGCTTTACCTTAACGCAAATAAATGCGCGGTAGTCTGGTACTCGCGCTCTTACAGCAATATTGCCACCAGTTATAAACTAAATGGTCACAACCTGCAAGAAGTTTCCGACAACAAAAACCTGTGCATTATCATAAACAACAAACTCACTTACTCGAAGCATATAGACAAGATCAAACTCCAAGCTTTCAAGGTTCTTGGATTAATCACGAGAACAGGCAAAGAGTTTCGCAATCGCAAACATTGATATGTCTATATCGCCAACTGGTCCTACCCATACTTGAGTACGGCTCTGTAGTCTGGTCTCCTCACACGGATGTCTCGATCAACAGATTGGAGAAGGTCGAAAATAAATTCTATAAGTCTCTATCCTTTCATACAACCTTTAGGTCGCAGGTACTCTCCACTGATGATATTAGTTCACGCTATAAAATCAACAGATTAGCTACACGTCGTCAAGTCGCTGACCTAGTCTTTTAATTTAAGGTTGCTAACAACCTAATTGATGCCCCAGAAATTCTTGGTAGTTTTGAGTTTGCTCCTACGGCATTCTTGCTGAGACCGTAGGAACTTTAAACAACAAAGTAAAACTACGTCTTCCATGGACTACACAACAGGATTGCTAACCATGTAAATTCACTTCACCAGAACATCGATTTCCATGAAGGCTCTCTCAGTTCATTCTTCTTCTTCTTGATCGGCGTAGTCACCGCTTACGCGATTATAGCCGAGTTAACAACAGCGCGCCAGTCGTTTCTTCTTTTCGCTACGTGGCGCCAATTAAATATTCCAAGTGAAGCCAGGTCCTTCTCCACTTGGTCCTT
>NW_017534714.1:0-8374 GCF_001853355.1 Bactrocera latifrons | reverse complement strand
AAATTCAGACATCGCGGCGTAAAGGCAGCTCCTTTTCGTGCTGTCGAAAGCAGCTTTGAAATCGACGAAGAGGTGGTGAGTGTCGCTTCTCCTTTCACGCGTCTTTTCCAAGATTTGGCGCATGGTGAATATCTGGTCGGTTGTTGATTTTCCAGGTCTGAACCCACACTGATAAGGTCCAATCAGTTTCTTGACGGTGGGCTTTAATCTTTCACACAATACGCTCCATAGAACCTTATATGCGATATTGAGGAGGCTTATCCCACGGTAGTTGGCGCAGATTGTGGGGTCTCCTTTTTTGAGGATTGGGTATAGCACACTTAAATTCCAATCGTTGGGCATGCTTTCGTCCGATCATATTTTACAAAGAAGCTGATGCATGCTCCTTATCAGATCTTCGCCGCCGTGTTTGAATAGCTTGGCCGGAAATCTATCGCCCACCCACCGCTTTGCTGTTCTTCAGACGAGTAATTGCTATTCGTACTTCTTCATGTTCGGGCAGTGGAACGTCTGCTCCCTCGTCACAGATGGGGAAATCGGGTTCGCCTCCTCCTGACGTTATATTTCCATTGACATTCAGCAGGCTG
The DNA here is from genome assembly GCF_001853355.1 of Bactrocera latifrons. Classification (NCBI taxonomy): domain Eukaryota; kingdom Metazoa; phylum Arthropoda; class Insecta; order Diptera; family Tephritidae; genus Bactrocera; species Bactrocera latifrons. The sequence goes on along the minus strand of NW_017534714.1, from coordinate 7,787 downwards.
GAGAAGTGTTCCCTCCATAATTTAAGTATGCTCGGGGCATCGGCCTTTGGGGGTTCTACAAGAGTATGCTCCGGTCTTGAAACATTCTGTTACCCGTCGCATCTTTTTGTAGAATTTTCGAGCATTACCCCTGTCGGCCAGCTTATCAAGCTCTTCGTACTAACGCGTTTCGGGCTCTTTCTTTTTCTGTCTACAAATGCGTCTCGCTTCCCTATTGAACTCTCGGTATCTATCCCATCCCACACGTGTTATGGTCGATGGTAACGTTGCGAGGTAGGCAGCCAGATTTCTCTCCGCTGCGACACGGCATTCCTCGTCGTACCAGCTGTTCTTTTGCAGTTTCCGTAAACCAATGGCTTCGGTTGCAGCTGTACGTGAGGAGTTTGAAATGCCGTCCTATAGTTCCGTTATACCAAGTTGTTGACGAGTGCTCTCAGAGGGCAAAATCGTTCGGCTGTGTGTTGTGATTGCAGCTTCTGGACGTCAAACCTTCCTTGTGTTTGATGGCGTGCGTTTTTTGATGCACAGAGGCGGGTGCGAATTTTGGCTGCAACAAGATAGTAGTCCGAGTCCATGTTAGGACCTCGGAGCTCACGCACATCTAAAACACTGGAGACGTGTCCTCCGTCTATCACAACATGATCAATCTGGTTGGTGATTCTTCGATCCGGAGACAGCCAGGTAGCTTGATGTATCTTCTTATGCTGGAATCTAGTACTACAGATAAGCATATTTCGGGCCCCGGCAGTCAATCAGCCCCAACCCATTTGGGGATGTTTCCTCGTGGAGGCTGAATTTGCCGACCGCAGTGCCAAAGATACCTTCTTTGCCCACCCTGGCGTTAAAGTCGCCAAGCACGATTTTGACATCGTGGCGGGGGCAGCTCTCATAAGTGCTTTCCAGGCACTCATAAAAGGCATCTTTGGTCACATCGTCCTTCTTTTCCGTTTGGGTGTGGGCGCAAATCAGCGATATGTTGAAGAACGTCGCTTTGATGCGGATTGTGGCTAAACGTTCATTCACCGGGGTGAATGATAGTACTCGGCGACGGAGTCTCTCTCCCACCACGAATCCCACACCAAACGTGCGCTCCTTTATATGGCCACTGTAGTAAATGCCACAAGGGCCTACTCGTTTCTATCCTTTTCCCGTCCATCGGATTTCTTGGACGGCGGTGATGTCRGCCTTTATTTTTAAGAGGACATCAACCAGCTGGGCAGCGGCACCTTCCCAATTAAGGGACCGTACATTCCAGGTGCATGCACTCAATTCGTAGTCCTTATATCGTTTGCCATGGTCTTCATCAAAAGTGGGGTCTCTCATCCGAGGCTCTTGCAATTTTTTCTTTGGGGGTGTTTTTTTTTTACGTGGCGGGTCTCAAACCCAGCGCACAACCCTATGCAGGGAATGTTTCGCCTTCTCACTTTAGCTCGCCTTCAAACGGATGTTCTTAGGCTACCCAGAGGATACTTGGTCAAGCACCGGAAGTCGTGAGCTCCTTGAGTCATATGTAAAAGAATCGTTTCTGGCCACTCCCAAGTGAATGGTGATCAGAGAACTTTCCTCAATGGCGTGAACTCTACACATGACGCCATCCTCCTCAGTTCATTCATCAATAATATAAAGGACAAACTCCTTCCATACCATTAATTTGATCACTGTAATACAATTGCTCTTATTATTATATTTTTACTCGTTTTTCTTTTACTTATAACAGTAACTGTTGTATATTACCGATTGGCGTTAATTTGTTAAATAAATAAATAAATAATCATAAAGTTGGCTTTTTAAACTTTAAATATTCCCGCGACAAAATTATTATTCTCAAAAACTTTTTTATTTCTATTGAAAAAATTTCGAATTTCCAATCACTATATTTAATCGTCTAATTGAGATAATTAAACAGCTCCCTTTCTTCCTTTGCCTTCCTTAGGGAGCAAAATGTGTCAAAAGTTGAGCCCGTGGTAAATGCGCCGAACTCTGCCGTCATTGTTTGTTTCATTTGCACAACGTTGCCATTGCTCAATATGCATATTAATGTTGGTGCACAACCTAAACTTTTAATAAAAATTTTTCATAATATAAAATATCAAAACTGACCACAAACTATTAAAAATAGTTTATATATTTATAAATATTAGCATTCGACTTTGATTTTGAGTTATTTTAAGAAATTTCAAACATAGTGACGGCAACTTTTATAATTACTTGTATATATAGGGACTGACAAATCTGCGTAGTGGGACAGCAAACAGCTTCACCTACGGCGAAGAAAGAAGGGAGTAGCGTTTTTCGCTGTTCACTTACACTGACTTACTTACACGGGCCGCGGGTCTACGTTTTTAGCTGTTTGTGCTATTAAGCTACAGCGCCTAGCTTGATGGAGGATTTTTTGTTGCTCAATCACTAACAACGGGAAGAGTTGAAAAAGTTTTAAATTTTATTTCAAGCACCCTAATGTACAACCGTCACAATTCTATCGATATGAAATGCGAATCGATGAGGCCTGTAAGTATGAGCACATCACTAAATGTTTAGGTGCCGTTAATGATAGAGTAATTTCGGGGAACAACAAGTTTCAGTGTTTTAATTATGTCGGATTGGGCTCAGAAAGCTGAGGATCAAGAAATATCTAGATTGGTATGAGCGCCCCAGTTTATTAAATATGTAGTAAAACAAATGTATATTTTAGGTTAATTGTCTAGAAATAAAGAAAGAGGATGACAAAGAGAAATTTGAAGAAAACGCTGACGTCCCCAGGTAAAACTAATTTACTGTTATAGTTAAATTTTTAAGAGATCTCTGTGTAATATTGCATGGAATTTCCAAAATTACGGTCTTAAACTTGGAAAATTTTTGGAGTAGAAAAAGAGTTGTGCTAGAAAGAATATATAATTGAGTTGTAATGAAGTACAAAACTAACAAACTAAATCGATTGCTGTAGATATAGCGAATGCAACCTGAATTACTGTTTTACGAAGTTTGTTATATTCAGAACGGGTTGTGTTTAGCATCGCGCCGGTTAATTTTGGCTCACCGTACCTAAACGAGAGAACCAAATGGAAAATTTTAAACACGCATGTATGCTTAAATTATCGAACTTTGTTTTAAAACATATTTTATAAAAATCGGGTCACAAATTCACTTAAAAAAATGGGATTTCTTGCAAATTTCTATATATATGCTAGTGTATTTTCATCTGTTGTGCATTATACCAAACCAATTATGGATAAATTTTCACGCACATATATTACTTGTGAATTATAAAAACCACCATGTTATTAATTACTTTTGATTGTTAATTTCTTTGTAAATCTTTAAATAAAATACACCTTTTTCTGCATTGAGTTCAATAATGCGAAAAACCAAAACCAGTACAGAAAGGAGTTATACGCGAAAGAATCCTGAACACCCCAGTGTTGGATCGACCAGGGTTATTTTTTTTTGAAGCGCGGTCGAAGGCCGCTAGTACGGAAAGGAATGAAATGCTAAAATACTGTGGAGGAAAAGGTGTTCAATGCTAAAATACTGTGGATGGCGTAGCCGGTGTTGGACCGGCCAAGGTTATTTTTTTAAAGCTCGGCCGAAGGATAGATGCAATTAAATATGTATATACATTGCACTCAAACATTTTGGCTTTCTTTTTTTTGATTTCTTGTCCGTACAAAAATGTTGGCTGGGTTGCATTGGTTTCAGTTTGTATGGAAAAATGAGCAAAAWCACTGATTTTTGGTCATTTTCAAAGGCCTCCCTACAGGTCCATAGGGGGTCGAGGGGGGGTTTATTAAAAAGTTCGATCCTTCCTCTTTCCAATAAGGGGTCGGGAGGGGGGTAGCCCGACCCTGTTTTTCTCCATAAACGATACTTAACCGGCGCGATAATAAACAATCTCCTCCAGAACCCATTAGAACCTAAAATATTTACTTTTTTATATACGGGAACTAGTCACTTTAAAGGCACGGTTCCTATAATTTTGTCGGCACAATTCAATTCATTCTCCAGTTAAGGAATACATCCATAAATAGTTACTTTAGGCATTCTTTTGTTTTTTTTTAATTTTATTTTTTTTTATTTTATTNACAAAGATTTTCCATTTAAGTACTTATGTATGTATTCCTTTAAACGACAGCAACGAAGTAAGACTGTATAATATTTTTTTGTGATAATAAAATACACCATTTGCAAAAAAAACTGCAAATTTATTTTTCGAAAATATGCTAAGTCCAATACATCCAAGTGCAAATAACTCCAGAAAATGTGCTAAGTCCAAAAAAGGCCTATATAAAGTCGCTCATCAAATTTTTTATTATATTTTTTTTTATACTTAAATGAAATATCACAGTTGACATAACTGCGTTAGAAAAATAAAAAAAAATTTTGAACTGCAATTTTTATTCAGTTTTTTTTTTGTTTTATTTATTAATTCAAAAATGGCACTTAGCACCTTTGCATGTTAAGCCGACGATATATAGAACAAGTTAACTGTTAGTGTGACAATTGCAGTTATACAGCCGTGGTCACGCAAATATCGCACTTAGTCGTAAGAAGCAAAAAGCGCTTATATAATTGACAAAAAAAATTTCAAGAATTTATTTATTTTATTTATTTATTTATTTATACAAAGCGTCCATAATAATTAATTATTATATAAACTAAAGCAAACGCAGCGCTAGCAGCAGAGGCTTTCGGCTGAAAGAATTTATTAATTTACCCATTTAAGTAAAAAACAGCAAATAGAAATTCACAAATAATTAGTATTTATTGAAAAACTTTAACTCCCTCAAAAATGGCTTGGTCACTCAAACAGCACATTTTACTAAACCTGCAAAATTCATGTGAAATTAGTGAAATTTGGTGAACGATTTGGTGCCATATTATGCTTACGTTTCTAATAACTGCTTCTATATTATATATTTTCAATTATAACATCACATCCCCATACCATATTTTCTACAAGCTTCCCATAAATCCTCAAAATTTTTTAAAATTCTAGTAGCAATTTTAAGGTTAATATTGTTACATAAGTTTTCTATTGGATTAAGGTCAGGGGTTAATGCTGGAAAATCTGAAACATTTATTTTTTCCTTCTGAAGCCAATTCTTTGGGATTTAGGCTGTGTGCTTAGGGTCGTTATCCTTCATAAAAGCACAGCGAAGGCTAATGCAATTGAGAGCAAATGGTTCCATTTCGTTTCTTAATATGTCTTAATATTGATACCGATCCAATTTTATATATTATTAATATTACTTTTTCTATCAGGACCATTCTAATAACTTTCGTTTCATCCATTCATAGTACATTTTTTTCAAAAATAAGGTCTTTATCCCAATGTGTTTTCGCGAAACGTAGCCGCTTTGACAGAAGTGGCTTTTTTTTGGCTCGAGCAGTCTTCCAACAGTCTTCCGCGATATATTTAATCGATATTCTTCATTGATTTCCTGCACTAATTGTTAAGGGTCGGCCTAACTTCTCCAGACTATGACTCTATCTTCAGTAATTCTTGTCTTTCGCGGTGGTTGTATTTTTTTTTTTTTTCCGGGAACAATTCAATAAAACTGAAAAGTTTTCCCTGATTTCTTCATATTGTGCATAATGCGTCTTTTTTCAGGACTACAGTGCTTACCACGGCCCATTTCCACTCGAATTAAATGACTTTATCGTAGACAACCTTAATTAGTAATAAAAATTCACTCCTTATAATTTATTTGCAAACAAATTTTCACTTTCTAAAAAATGTGCTATTTGGGTGACCAAGCCATTTTTTGAGGGTGTTCAAGTTTTTCAATTAATACTAATTATTTGTGAATTTCTACTTGCTGTTTTTTTCTTAAATGGGTAATCATATTTTAAACCCTTTTATACCTTAAAAAAAATTGTCAATTGTATAAGCGCTTTTTGCTTCGTACGACTAAGTGTGCTATTTGCGTGACCATGGCTGTATATATTAAGAGAAAACGTGCGCAAAGTTTTTATTCATAAAGTAGCATGTATAAATTTTAAAATTTTTGTGCTTAAAGTCTACAATGATGCTGAAATATTAGAATTCCTTGACATAGCATGTCAAATGTCTTTACCACTGAAGCATATTTCACCCGCTGAAATACGTACTGAAATCGAGAAATTGTCTAACAAGAGAGCCCCAAGATATGACAAAATTGATGGCGTTTGATGCTTACCTAAAAAAGGAATTATGTTGCTAACACTTATAATAGGTTGTCAAAAAAGTCTTGCGGTATTTTTATTGAATTTTCAATCGTTCATAAAATTTTTTTTGATGACTCATGCCCAGCTCTTGACCGATGCTACGGCTGCTACTATGCCGGTCTCTTTCGCCCAATGCAGCGATTTTATCGCAATTTTCGACGACAGACCTCTACACCAGAACGAAAACGTTGATGCCATCGTTGTGCGGTGGAAATGGAAACCGTATCGGGTCCATAAACTGCACAAATTTTATTGGCGGCTTGAGATGCATTTTTACCTTTATCATAGTAGTACTGTGAAATATGCCGTATTTTCTCTTTATTTTGCTCCATGTTTGCGACGCTATAACTCACGAACGACTTAAAAGAAACGACAATCAATCAAACACGTGTTAGCGCGTGAACAAAATGTATAGCATGACCCGATGCGACGAATAAAACGAGAACTACGCGCTCTCAGCGCCAACTAGCGAAAATACCGCAAGACTTTTTGGCAACTTATATATGTATATAATTCTATTTTCAGGCTTAACCATTTTCCTACTCAGTGAAAGTGTGCTGAAGTTGTGATAGTGTCTAAACCAGCTAAACCTGAGAACGAAATTACTTCATACAGACCAATCAGTTTGTTGTCTTTATTCTCCAAAATATTTGATAAAATATGTTTGTGCAGAGTTTTGCCAATACTAAAAGAGAATAAGGTGATACCTGAACATCAATTTGGGTTTCGTCGATATCATGGTTCTCCCGAACAATGCCACCGTGTAATTAACTACATAATTGATGCTTTAGAAGGTAAAGAATATTGTTCAGCTGCGTTTTTAGACATGCAACAAGCATTTGATAAAGTTTGGCATCATGGTCTACTATACAAATTAAAAAAAGTATTCTCCTCTCAAGTATATCTAATTCTCAAGTCTTATTTAACAAGTTTTATGTAAAGATAAATGACGAAACGTCTGGCATAAAATACATAAATGCAGGAGTACTCAGGGAAGCGTTCTTGGACATGTACTATACACCATCTTTACATCTGACATTCCCGAAACTGAAAATGTATTAATTGCTACTTATGCTGATGATACTGCTCTATTGTCGTCAAGCCAGACGCCAATTGAAGCAAGTAATTTAGTGTAAAGTGAATTGAACAAGATACAGACTTGGTTAGATTGCTGGAAAATGAAAGCAAACGTTAGTAAATTCGTACACGTTTTATCTACATACATTAAGGCGAAGCGACTGCCCTCCTTTGCTTTTAAATGGCAATTCTATTCCTAAAAGTGATAGCGTTAAATACCTCGGCATGCACTTGGACAAACGATTAACTTGGAAACAGCACATACAACCCAAAAATAAACAATTAAAAATAAAAACCAAACAACTTTATTGGCTACTCGGACATACATCGCAGTTACATCTTGAAAATACATTACCATTACAGTAGAGGCCCGCTAATCCGAACACGGCCTAATCCGGATTCCACTGTAATCCGGACAGGGTTAAAAAATTCAAAATTTCTATTATGTCCCTTGTAATCCGGACCGACATTCTCTATTCGTATTCTCTAATCCGGATCATATGTTT
>NW_017534713.1:20027-34053 GCF_001853355.1 Bactrocera latifrons | reverse complement strand
ATACTATAATGATAATTTATAAAGTTATTTTAAAAAAGAAATGAGATGTTGTCGCACGGGAGGCTGCGTTCACGTTGGCGGATTTTGATGTACCGGTGATGCCACGCAGAAAGAATTAATATTTTGCATAGGGTTACCTTACAATAGTTACAATATTCTTTATAATAATCTTAAAATATTTTATAAAGCTTACATAGGATGTCCTTATACGTTCCGGGGTTGTCCTTTTCTCTACTGGTACTGAAGTCCGTCGACGGTTCCAAATCCCACGTGTTGCGATGTAGCCGCTCGTTAGCACAGTATTTTTTTTGTTTTCTTTTTTCTTTTTTATTCACAGTCACTACCGTTCGCCACTTGCGTATCCTTACTTTTTGGCTTTCAGGCAATTACTACTTTCGCTCGCTGTTCCCTGCTCGGGCGCCAAATAAAAAACGTTTAGTTAGTTTTAATAAAAAAATGTTTTCCGGGAGCTATGCTCCTTTATTTGGGAGTTATGCTCCTTTATTGAATTCTATGTTACAACTGAATTTTACATATTTTTACGCTTAGCTCTAAACCTCTAGTCCAGTCATTTAAGCTTAAATTTCCCGCTTCCCTGCGTCCGCATCGCGAACCAAAAAAACTCTTGCAGTTGCAGAAAATTGTATTTAGCAAATGTTCTGGAGCAAGTGGTAAAATTTTCATAATAGGCTTCAGAAAATCGTTTCGCATTGCCCTACCCCATACCTGGGGTTCGAAATCATGCCCTAACCAAGTTTGAACTTGATAATATAACATAAAAAATAAAACAATGCGTTTTTTATAAGCAGCACTATGTGCTTCTGTTGAGCTTTATTACAAACTGAAAACACTTAACTTTAAGGTTTATAATCTAACCTATGCTTGAGCCGGCCTACGTGAMCAAAGATGCTTGGTCAGCTAAAAGGGTTTGCGCGTGTTTCGCTCACTTAAGAATTTAGCGGATGCGCGTTTAGCGCAGTTGCACTTTTGGTTGTAATAGGACTCCAAAGTATGCAAACGGTTTGTATGTTTCTAGCATATAATGTGGGAATGGAATTTATGTAGAAGTTCATAAAATGTTGTGTTAACTTATACGCGTTCGAAATGTTGGTGAACAGCTGCACTTGTTGGTGCGATCAAATCATACTGTAAAATTATACGACTTTTTTGATAACAGTATCTTTGAACTCAAGAGTACTCACATTTTTTATCTTCCGCCTGTATTTTTCTCTTTTCTTTTTCTCTGCAGCCTCAGCAGCAACATCGCCACAAATTAAACACTGATTCTTAAAATTCACTTCACAACACTTCACCTTGTTTTTTAGGGAGTACTAATGGAGAAGTTATAGTTTCTCCTTTTTCTTGTTTCCGTTTTGATGCTTGAATACAGTTTTTACTAATGTAAACACTTCGGCACTTTTCATGCGCACTACTTCAATAAGCGATTCACCTTCCGAATCTGACTTATTACATAGAAAACACAAATCAGCCATAGTTTTTGAAATTGTACGTCCGTAGTTCACCAAGATACGATTCAATCTGAAACAAAGAGAAGACGGTCGTAACTATACATCTTGAACATCTGTTCCTACTGGCTATAAATAGAAAGGTCCGTAGTGTATAATAGGGGCCCGTATAATTCCCAGGTATAATTTTTGACGTAGTGGAAGGATTTTAAAATTTACAGGTTTTAAAGAATATGCACTTAATTATTTTCTATTTAAAATATCCTTAGCGTTGATGGGAATATAATTATATTGTGATTTAAGTTTTTCCCTTAATTATTTTTTAATTTTAGGAAACTGTGATCAGTATTATTGAATAGATATAGATTTAAAGCATGAAGAAAATGATAAAATATAATATAACAGTTAATAAAAATTTACAAATATTTATAATCATTGATTTATCGATAGTTCATCAACTATATATGGCGCGTTTTTGACCGGAGGCACCGGTTGACCTGAAGTGATGCTGTGACCGCGCGCTCTCCGCCCTCTATCTCGAAAACGGTTCACCCTATGAAAAAATTTTTCAAACAAAATTTGTAGAGAAGCTCGAGCCCTATAAACGCGCATGTAGCGCATTCCATTAAGCTAAGAGTGCAATAGGAGTCTCAATTGTAAGTCGACTCCTAATTGTGCAGACATTGTTGTCAGCGAATTATTGTGTTAACTCCTCCCTCCGAAATTCCAATCATCCCCGATTGGTCTTTAAAAGTATGGTATGTCGTTAAGACTTTTATGTCTTGCAACTTTCCTTGTCGGCATTTGAATCGTCTCCGCGTTTTGAATAGTAATTTTGGCCATTAAGAGCTATAATTATGATTATAGCAAAGACCAAAGTATCGAATTGAGTTAGCATACTTAGCGTGACCACCTTTTCAAGAATTCACAATTGTATAGAAATTTTTTTTTTGTTTTTTTACGCAAATTACGTACATCAATATTCTCCGTTTCAATTTACGTACATTTTCGTGATTTTCGCTAAAGCTTTGGTACACGGTACATGGCGCCAAATTTACGTACTGTACGTGTCATTGACGTACAGATGGTCAGCATAAGCATACTAGAGTTGACTAGTAACTTTAGAGAGCTAATTTTTTTTATTATATTTTTAATATTAAGCTCTCTCATAAACTTTAGAGGTAGTACTTTTTCGTACTCGGATCGAGAATTTGAATTATGGATTAATGCTAGCAAGGTCTCAGGCTGTTAGCTTCTAAGCCAGTAAAGTTTAAATTGTTAATGTTTATCGTTTCATTAAAAAATTTTACTAAAAATGATCCGTTTAAATGTCTCGTTAGATTATTACTTATAGTTAAATTTCCTTGAAAGTTATTTTGTAAAATTTATCCTGCTTTTAGTTCTTGAATGTTTCTTACACGCTCAGTATTTGTAATAATACAATTATAAAGTTGTTTCCTATCAACTTTTTAATACAATTTTGGTTTTATAAATCTTCAATTTGGTCTTGTTTGCATACTTTTACATTATTTATTTTTTTACGATCATTTTCGACTCCATATTAATTTTCATTACATTTCAAAACGTTTTCAAATTTTAATTTCAAAATTTTTCCATTTTTGCTTATGGGTTTTATTAAAATGCAATTACAGATTTCATTCCTTGTTTTTGGTACTTTTATTACATAAGTTAGTAAATTTTGTTTGATAGCGATTTGAATATTTGCAAAGTTTAATGATTCTTCTAAAGAATCAAACGGAATGTTTTCTTCAATAAATATGTAATTTATCTTGTGAGCCTCTTTATTCGATATTTTGAAACTGTCTATTATGTTTGCTTTGATAAGATGTATTGCTCTGTTAATGTTTTCAATTTCTTTTATTAAATCAATTTTAAATTTATACTGAAGTATTAGTCAGGATAGAAATTCATTGCTATTTTGTAGTGTTTTTAATATGCTGTTGCTTACTTGGGTAATATTTTTAATTATTTCAAAAACGTTCTAGAATTATAGAGTATTCGGTAAGGTTGATATGTTGATGAAGTGAAGGATCCTGTTAGTTCCAGACTGAACTTTCCCGATGCCATTTTCGATGGTAACGATTTCGGATTGAGAGTAATCGAGTATTTCAACCGAAGCATAGCAAAGGATGTAAAGGGTTACGGAAATTAGTGATATTAATCCTAGCTGCTGCATTATGTCCTTAATTTGCTGAGGTTGATTGCTGGTTAACAACGCTGCTGGGGCTGATAAGTAGTAAATGGATTGAGGATGTTGTTGTTTGTTCGTTGCTCTGTAGTTTTATATTTTTGATTTTTGTTTTCCTTTTGAACATAAATGACTTATTTGCTCTTGGCACTTATTTGTTGATTCCTTTAGCCCTGTTTGGTAGCCTATTTAAATTGTTAGTCCGACATTTGCAGTCTTAGAAATATTTTATTATTCTTTTATATTTATTTTATGGTCTAATTTCATTGTAATTTTATTTGTTGCTCTTATTTATTTAAAAACTTTTTTTCACACCATTTTGATGTAGAATTTTAATTTGTTTTAATTCTTGGCATTTTCCACTTTAAACTTTTTAATTCTTATTGATTCTGTTAGTATTCTGGTTGGCGAGTCCGTACGGACCGCTCTTTTCGTAAACAAGGATTATGTTATTACTAAGGGGCCAACGACCAGAGGTGTTAGAGAACGCGAATTTATTAGTTAATTCAAAATTGTTCACTGGTTTACATTCGCGATTTTTAAACAAACTTTCGTGGTCCCTGCTCGGGCGCCACATAAAATAAAACAATAAGTTTTAGTACTTAATTCTATTGTTAGTTATTATTAAGCTAAGCTGGAGCCCTTGAAGTGCCGGAGAGAGCGGATGCGCATGTAGCGCATTCCATTTAGCTAAGAGTTGACTCCTAATTATGCAGACATTGTTGCCATCGAATTTATTTTGTGTTAACTTATATTCAGAAGTGTTTGGTTACGAGCTCACTATACTTATGAATCTTTGCTTAGGATTCTCTGCATTTATGAATATGAAACACTTGTGAATATACGAATAAGCTCAATTGTGCGCAAACCACTTGAGCCTTTATCAGGAACTGTGTAATCATGTTTACGCCACAATTTTCCAGTGAATGTGCATTAGTATGAAATCTTGCTAAATGGAAGTTTTTTGTGGTTCGTTCGGCGAAACTTCGGTCAGTTCTTTAGACGCCAGAAGTTAAAGAATATGAGAGACGTTTATTTATTCTCACAGCTTTTTGCTCACATTTGGAACGTCCAATGAACACGAATGAATTATGAACACGTGTGGCCAAAAGTGCCACTTAAAAAAGCTTTGGCTGGAAGATTTACCGCCATAGAGCATCCCATTTTTTTTAAGCTCAGAGTACTCGTCCAAAAATTTCTCCAAATATTTTTCAATTTCCTGTGGCTTTGAGCAACCAATAAAATTGCCAATTAAAAATGGTTGTGATTCACAATTTGAAATTGCTCCCAATATTGGCCAAAGAGTTTTTGCGGAACTTTTGTAAAGTGGCAAACCATCGCAAAAAACATCTAATACAATTGTWTCACCTACAGAGTTATCGTGTTTTATTTCATTTTTCAATGCATTTTCTAAGCCAAAGTGAAAATATTCTCCAGGCGGCATGGCTATTACATCAGTATCATCTGGTTGGAAGGATTTTAAGAGCTTATTTTTTGATATAGGCAAATTTAAATTTTGTGAGTTTAAAATTGCAAGAAGACTATTACATGCGGCCCTTGTTATTCGATTTTCARTTGCCCAAATGGCTAACTGTTTTGAAAGTTGTTCAGCTGGCAAACAAAAATCTTCTATCACTTCTTTCGAGCCTGTACCACTTTCAACTTCTTCAAAAACTTCTTTAGAGCCTGTATTACTTTCAATTTCATTGACACTTTCCACATCATTTTCATTTTGTGTATTATTATTTTATTTTTTGTATAAATTATTTAATTTTTTATTCACTAGGCGTTTTAATTTCCTCCTCTGCAACATTGTTGAGAAAAGGCGCATATCCGGTGCCTTTCACTTGGTTGAGTGATGCGTGTAGCGTGGCTAATATAGGACAGACGCCTACCAATTGTTTTGCCCTTAGAAATTTTTCGGCTATTTTGTTATTCTTTACCAGAAGCAATAGTTTTCCATCACGAAAAGTGGATATGTTATGCTCTTCCCTGCTAATTTGTTTAATGGCATGGTGTATTGCGAAACATGAGTAGGATGTAATAGGTCTGGAGAGATCAGTAGCTTCAATCACAATAAATTTTGGGTCGTCTGCTTTATTTTCAGAAAGAAATGGGAAATCTTCTAATTAAACAGTTATTGGAGGTTTGCGTTTTTTTCTTTTAGGTCCCGTATCAAGTATAAAGAAGCGATTCTCTCAGATCTTTGATGGCCTTGGAGCCATCATACACGTGCAAAAGTTTATGTTTTTTTCGGTTAGAATGCTTGTGAGCAATGTAAATACGAATAATGAAAGAAATAAAGCACCCGCGAACGGTGAAAAACGAATTAAGTAGTAGATGAAATTAAGAAAAGCACTGCGTAAGCGAAAAACAAAAGACTTCTTTACGGCACGAGAGATAGTCGATGACTGTCATAATTTATTAAATGGTCACTTGCTCCCGAATCAAGGATAAAATCACACTTATCCATTGCTTTGGTACTTTTTACTTTTACCATAAATGCGAAGTGTGGTGCTGGCTTGTTTATTTTCTTTGTTTTTATCATTTATTATTCTTCTATAAGGAAGCAATATTTTTTAATGTGACCTTCTTTGCCACAGTGATGATATTTAACCCTACTTTTAATATTTACCTTAAACGGTTTCTGTGGTTTAAATCCCTTCCTTTTAAATGAATTATTTTTATAAGTGTTTGTTCTGTTTTTAACTACCGCATTCATAACTTTCGTGCTCGTGTCGTTACGATCATTTTTTATTTTAATCTCCTGGTCTAGCAATCTATTCTTCACAAAAGCTAAAGTTAAATTATCTTTAGATAATGTCCCTATTGCTGTGATGACGCCATCGTAAGATGAAGGCAATGTAATCAGCAACTGGGAGATTTTATCCATCTCTTAAATTTTTGCTCCTGCTGTTAGTAACTCACTAATCAATTCGTCGAAAATGTTAAAATGGGACAGTAGCGACTTCTCACTCGATAGCTTGAGAGAAAGCAAACGTTTTCTAATTCGTTCAACTGCGGCGCCAGACTCTTCCGTTCATACATAGCATCTAAATTTCTTAGAATTTCACACGCCGTTATGTCGCTTGTGGCGAAATTAAGAAAAACATCACTTAAATATACTATTAGCTTACTTTTCGCACAACGCTCTGCTTTCTTCCATTCCTCGTCTGCCTCATGAGGTGCACTATTATCAATTACTTTAAGAATATCCAGTTCAGCCAATAGAGCCCTAATCCTAAACTTCCATATCGCATATTTCTCGCCATCGAACGGTTTAATGTTTCGCTTTGCCTTGTCCATTGTATTTCATACACAACACAGCCTTTCAAACTAATGCATAGTACACGATCCGCTTCTTTGAAAAATAAATTTCACCAGAAATTGAAATAAGCTATTTCACAATGAAATTTAATTTTCTTATTTATTGTTTCTTATGGCGGCCACAGACCACACAAGTAAACTGTACAAGTCTAGCACTGTGCAAAAAAAAATGTTGTTGTTGGTCTGGATTGAAATATGTTGAATAATTCCTGTATGTGCGAATTATTCAAATTTCCAACACATCCTTGAAACAAAACTTGAAACAAAACATCCGATATTAATTTACGCGCCAATATTTTTTGTTGAGGCTCCATATCTTTTAATTGCGCACCCCAAGATTTGGCAACCGCATCATCAGGGTCATTGTTGTTTTGTGATTTCAGGTGTTCGCACGCTATTTTAATTAAATTATCGTTCTCGGTAATTTTACGTTTTTTTTAGTCTATGTTGTGTTGTTGATGACTAATGGTACAAAAGAAATGCATGAATAGTTATAACAAATATTATATGTAGGTCTTTTTAATACTGTAGTGACAAATTTGTATATTACAACACTCCTCTATATATAATATTTCATTTAATTAATTTAATATAAACCCATAGTATTTCGAAATTTACAATGTTTAGTTTTTTGCAAATTCTTTGTAAAGAGATCTGAAAACATTTCTTCTGTACAAATATAATTCAAATTAATTTCATTGTTTTTGTACATATCTCGAACATGATGATACTTTATGTCAATATGTTTACTCCTATCACTGCATTCTTAACTGAATGCATGGCACTCTGATTATCGCTATTGATAACAGTAGGATCAATGACTCGAAAGCCCATTTCATTTGTTAGTTTTCGAACGTAGGCCGCTTCTTTTGCGGCTGTTGACAAAGCAATATATTCTGCCTCAGTGCTGCTTAACGCTACAACACTTTGCTTCTTTGATTCCCATGAAAAAACGCTGCCTGCTGCTATAAATGCACTGCCGGTGTATGACTTCCTGTCGCCTGCATCGGAACCCCAATCGACATCAACATAGCACTTAATTGTTTCATCCGTCCATTTGTAGTGAAGTTTCAAATCGATTGTCCCTTTTAAATAACGCAAAATATGTTTTGCACCAGCCTCGTGCTCAGAATGCGGTTCTATATTCTGCTGTGATAACTTACATACAGAGTGCAGGATGTCTGGTGTTGTGGATACAGCCAGGTACATTAAACTTCCGATCAAAGACTGGTAATTGTTAGAATTTACGCGCCTGCAGTCTAAACTATTACAGCTGACTTGAAAACCAGCAACCAAAGGAGTAACTGCAGCCTTGCAATCTTGTATCTTATACTGAGAAAGCAGTTCGGTGATGTATTTTTTCTGACATATCGTGATCGCTCCCGTCTCACCTTCGCGCTCAATTCCATGCCAAGGAAATACCTGAGAGGACCGCCATCCACTACGTCAAACACGCTAGAAATTTGTTCTTTAATCGTAACAACTTCATCCAGCTTCGAGCAACCTGTAATTAAATCATCAACATAGACCATGATTATATTATAGTTACCATTAACATTTCGTGTGTAAACACAAGGATCACTGATGCATGGTGTAAACCCGAATGACTTCAGAACTTCATCAAGCTTTATATTCCACTCACGGCCGCTTTGTTTTAGACCGTACAGGGCTTTATTTAATTTTAAAACCCGCTGAGGAAACTTCTTATCTACAAAGCCTTCAGGTTGCTTCATGTAGACTACTTCGTGCAAATCGYTATTTAAATAAGCCGTTGATACGTCCATTTGATGCGAATATAGCTTTTATTCGCAAGCTAGTGCTAACAACATACGCACTGTCGCATACCTTACAACTGGAGAGAACGTTTCGGTGAAATTTATACAATACTGTTGACTACAACCTTTCGCCACTAAACGACTCTTGAATCGCTCAACACTGCCATCTGCGTTTCACTTGATATTGAAAACACACTTGCAATTGATTGCCTTCTCGTTTGATGGTAACTCTACTAATGACCAAGTTTTGTTCTTGACCAATGCATCGTACTCTTTCTGCATAGATTTTCAATAAAAAATCCGCCCTGTAATTTGAAACAAATAAATAAAAAATTAGAAATGCTAAGACATTTTCAACAGGGGTTATAAAACCCTACCTTACGGAAACAGTTTTCTATAGTTTCCTTCTTAACAAGCCACCATGCCCGCTTTGCAAAGGTTAGATCATCTAAGATTGAAATCGATTTCACAAAATCTTTGTTTGATAAGCCCTTTTCGATTGCAAGTAACTGTTTTCTTACAACAATTTGTCCGAAATAGACTTTGAAGGCATGTATTATTCCTTGATCGAGTGGCTGTAATATTGATGTGGTATTAGCAGGAAGAAATTCAATTTTGACATTTTCCAGAACTAAGATGGTCACCTTATGGCAAGGAGCATTATCAATAAAGAACACAACTTTTCTATTTTGCTTTATCATATCGCGATCAAACTCTTTAAAAATATTTGTCCAAAGCGAACTAACCATCCAAGCTTTACCCAGAAAATAATATGGAAAGGGTATGATTTTCCCTTTAAAGCAGCGAGGATTTTTTGATTTTCCAATGGAATATATGTAGTATTAGTCAATTCACTGTTTATTTAAGTATTCAAATATATAGAAATGTTTATTTAATATGTATTGATTACATAGTTTTCTCTTAAATTAAATATTAATAATAGCAAGTTAATATTCTTTTATTTAATACACGACATCGATGTTAGCTATTCAACTTTCAATTTCCAACTGCCGTTTTGCTTGCAACGCGTTCGTCAGGTTCGTTCAACATTGTCAGGGTTGTATTGTTAAGTAAATATATTCTAGGTCTTTCGTCCACTGCGGTGTTGCCGTCCTACATATATTTGTTTTTTTACTTCCGTCTGCATTGCAACAAAACAACAGGGTTAGGCGCATTTTTTGACTTTTTCCTCTAGTCACAGTAGTTCCCGTTCTAGCCAAAGTCCCATTCGGAAGTGCTTTATAAAGTAATCCGCTCTCGTCCGCATTAAAATTGTGAAATTGTGATAATTGTGTGCCCCAGGCGTAGGCGAATAAATGGCTTAATTGTTGAGAGAGCTATGTCGGCAGCGATAGGTCCTTTCTTTCTGCTCGGATTGATAGCGGAGTAATGATGAGCATAGGTGTTACAATCGCTAATTTGAGTCTGGCGTCTTTCGTTTGCGACTTCAGTCCAAATGTCTTTTTTAGACATATAGTTAAACATTATGGATGGTGTTTTTGCAACGTTTTTTGTAGCGGCGTCAGCGTTTTCGTTGCCAATGATTCCTGTGTGACCTGGTATCCACATTAGTTTGATTTTTCGAGGTGTGGCTATTAAAGTGTTGCGTATCGTGACTACCTCATTTTGACCATTGAAGGGGCATTCGATGGCGTCAAGGCATGAGTTACTGTCGGTGCAAATAATGAACTTGCCTCGGTGAAACTTAGCATATGTGATGGCTTCGAGAACAGCGGAGACTTCAGCGGTAAACAGGGAGCAAATTGGGTGGAGTAGGCCGTGCCGAATAATTTCTCCATTTTCTTTTGTTACTGTAAATGATGTGTTGTCGCGGGATTTAGAGCCATCCGTAAATAAGAAGTTCCATCCATTTTGGCTGTAAAAGTGCTTTTCTTTCGCATAAATTGCTCTGTATTTCTCTTGTGGTGTATTTGTTTTTGGAAATTGGAGCGTTTTAATTGTGTGAGGAATGTTGTTAATCAACCACTATGGGCGGATAGTGGATACTCTAGGCCTAGAAGTATGCGGTATCTGAAGGTGTTTAAGGAATTCCAGTGGTCGACTGATTGCTGGCAAGAATCTTGGCTCCCGTTTTCTTGACATCGTGTTACGTCTCTTTTTAAAAGATTGTTTGGAGTAAATAGTAGTTTAGGGAGTAAACGACGGCAGCTATCGATTGTTCTTTCAGCGATTGTAGGCAAGCCAGTTTCTGCAAAAAGGTTTTTTAGGGATGTCGTAAGGAATGCTCTTATGCTTCTCCGTATTGCTACGTGATAAGGCGTGGATATTTTGTTGATTGCAGATGCTGGACAGTTTCCGTAGAGTGGTAGTGCGTATTCAACCTTGACAAGAGTGGCCGGGTGAATATGGCTTTTCTTAGATGTTAGATATTTTATTATATTTAATCTTGTCACAAGACAGTCTCTAACGTATTTACAATGTGATTTAAAGCTATATTTAGAGTCTATTATTAATCCTAAAACTTTAAGTTCATTAACAATGCTAATATTAAGGTTAATACAGAAGTTAGTTAGATTAGAGCAGTTCACTTTTTTGCAAACGTGTAAAATTTTTGTTTTTTCTATTGGTATTGTGGTACCAGCAGTCAGGGGCTAGGACATTTTCGAAAATTTGAGTGACTTGAGCTAGATTGTTACAAATTACAACTCAATCAATTTTTCTTCCATTTTTTTTTATATCTTTTGTTCATTTTCACTGAACAGCTGAGCGCAATTTAAAATGTTGCCGGACTTTGCTCAAAAATTAATTATTTCAATGTTGTCAGCACTGCCTCTGCGCAGAGAAATTCAAATTTCACATGCCGTGCAGATCTGCATTGGGGTGCAGAATTTGAACTGTCAAATCAGTACAAATTTTTGTTCTGCACGCAGAATTCTGCACATGTAATTCCGGCATAAGCTTCGAGTGCAGACCAAAACGAAACCAGGGATAATGGGATGCCCAACTTATTCCAGTGTGAGAGCGCCTCAAAATAAGCGTTTTTTATAACATTTTCCATTATGGCCAGATCGCACCAAATAAAAATTTTTGGACATTTTAAATTAAAATACCCAACACTTATTACGATTGCAAATTATTATACATTGGACTTTTAATATATGGCGAAACTACTTAATTCCTTTTTATGATTTTATGGTACATTAAAAAACTGACTTTCGATATTTCAATACTTAATAAGGTGAATTAAGCCTGTTAGTTCTAAATTAATAAATATTTTTAATCATTTGTAATAGAAAATTAATTCTATTATGCATCAAATCGCAAAATGTTTCATAATATACATTTAAATTTCTCATTTTCTTTGATTTTCATTATTTTAAATTTTTATTAGCGATCTTGAACGGCGGCAATAAATTCCTCCGCTCACATATATTTTTGGTTTAATTTCAATCTGGCCGTTCCAGTCATTCCAATTGCAAAACGTCAAAACCTACTCAATCCAGTCAACTGTCAAAGTTCGGTAAGTTTTGACGTTTAGCAATTGGTCTCTCACTTCCAGTGTGGTATGTGTTTGCGTGTGTGGATGTGAAGTGCTCTCGCGTGTGGGTCCTGTTGGTATGGTGTATTTTAGTGTCGGCCTTGATGTCCTGTGTTGAGGTAGGGGGAGGCTTATCTTATTTAAAAAAATGCAAAATATGTATCCTCAATACAACCCCTTTAGGGGCTCAACGGTTGTGAGCATTCCGCTTCCACAAATGCTCCAAATCGCGAAAAAATGGTTAGTTTTCCAATATTAACTCACGAATTGGTTCTGAATAGAAAAAATATCGCGTATAACAAAATATACGCGCAAAAAAAAAAATATTCAAAAACAATACAATAAGTTTCAAATTTCAGACTTATGATTTATTCATTCATAACAAAATAAAAAAATACAAAACAACAACCATATATAAAAGAGAAGAAAATCGAATATACATATGTATGTAGGTAGATTTATTGAAAAAACCGTTGAATGCTGTTTAATCACTGTCATTATCCGTAGTGGAAATTATTCTTAGCCGCTTATTTTGATGGCTGGCACTGATATCACTAGAATTTGTATCAGAATCAATAGTAAGAACTATGGATTGATATTCTCATTAACTTAACATCTTCGACTGAGTTTGCACCATAAATTCAGTTAATTTTGTTTGAATGCTTCTGACTCAATTCTTTTTGAGAAATTTGTGCACGTTCGGCATCCTTGGTTTTACAATTTTCTCTATTTATTTTGGAATTAACGATCTCTCATAAGTTCTCGATAGATTTGACATCGAGCGATTAGCAAATCTAAAACATCAACTCTGTAACTGCACAACCAAGTTTTTCAACGCCTAATGTTATGCTTAGAATCATTGTCCTGCTGGAATTAGCATTATAGTGGCATATCCTTTTTAGCATACGGTAGCATCCCGTTTTCTTAAATGTTAGTGTAAACAAACCGGTTCCTTATTCCATTTATTATATGAATAGGTCCAATCCCGTGCCTAGAGAAAAAGGTCCAGACCATAACATTACCACCGCCGTATGTAATGATCACCACACAATACTTAGGTTTGAGTCCTTGTCTTTTCGGCCTTCTCACACATCTTATGTTATCTGAATCTTTGAAATTATATTTCGATTCGTTTCAGAATAAAAAAATGCTATTAAATTTCTGAATCGAGATGATCTATCGCAAATACGAGTTTGGCCTTTCAATTTTTTGCTGAAGTAAGGGACGCTAGTAAACAAAAGTGTTTCTGTATTTCATTGGAAAAGATACGATGGGATAAATTTGGGTACTGTTTTTGGTCAATGAATCGTTTTTATGTAGTAATGTTAATTGTTCTGCTAAAAACTACTTATGCTAGCACTATCGATTTATTTATTTGTGTCTCGTTATTCCGCGTGTACCGGATTTGATTTGTTAATTGCTCGACAATTGTTGCAGTGGTTGCATTATTGTTGGTCAGCATTAATTCCTGGCTGTAGTTTATACTGCGCGTGCCGGATGTTGATTGGTATATTGTTAATCTAGCATTATTCTGTTTATCGCAGTTAACTTTAATGTTGCTAACTTATGTATAAATTATTAAAACACTTAGTTGGGTTTTAATATTCTTTATTTCTCTTGTTTGCACAAGAGCAGCCGTTTGTATCGGTCGAGTTATTACAACTGAATCTGAATTTGCCATGCTTGCCGAGTCCATGTYGTGGTCTAATGCATTTATATGTTGTCGGGAGAGGGCGTCTGCGACGAAGTT
>NW_017534713.1:0-16392 GCF_001853355.1 Bactrocera latifrons | reverse complement strand
TTCCCGCTGTAGCGATGTTGTTGTTGTCACGCGCTACCTGGTCGACGCTTCGTCATCAGTATCGGTGGGAGAGTTGTTGTTATGCTATTTCCACACTCAARCCTGCSGACGCACCGTCAGCAATATCGGTGGGAGTGGAGTGTTGACCGGATACGTGTTTACCGGTGTTAACTTATATATATGTATGTAGGAATCTTTTCTGTCTAAGAACATAAAAAAAACGTCTGTTCTTTGTCAATTCATAAAACATTTATTTACTTATATTTCTGTTAAATATTTCCTTATAAATTAATGTAGTTTATAATAGCTGTAGGTCGATGTGTTCGCTTCAACAGTCGCCTCAGAATGTCAACCTTTACTGTTCGCCAGCGTAATGACGCTTCTCCGAGCTGTACGCAAGCGTTCAGACGTTTCGATGAATTTTCGTTTCAGTCCAGAGTTGTAATTTGTCCTTTTCGTGTTCACTAACACAGTTTTCATCCTCCACTCGGCCGCCACATACATAACAGAAATTAATTAAAAAATATGAAATTATCAAGTAACGAAAAGAAATATAAAGAGGTGGTAAGGCTTTAAAATCCAAAATAAACTGCGCTTTTCGTTTTTTCTTCTTCTTGAGAAGCTGGATATCCGTTTTTCCATTTCTAGCAAGTTAATATTACAACATGTTTAGAATGTCGATAATTTTTCTCTACCTTACTTTCGCCTCTCTCTTCCATTCAATTGAAAATTTCAGAAAATGTAACAGTGTTGGTGAATAGCTGAAAATGTTTCAATGTGTTTGTGCAATTTGTTATCTCCGTATTGCAGGGTATTTGCTGGTTGCCATGATTATCAGCAGTGCCTTTCCAAACGTGCCGGCTGACGCTGCAGCACATCCCTGTGTCTCTCATGTTGCTGTAACGCCATTACAAATCGAATCAAAACAGTCTAATAGTACTTTAGGTACCTTGTATTCTGCATCACCAAAACAGCAACGGCGACAGTTTACCGTTATCGAACCGCTGATGCTAAGCAATTCTCATTTGTAAAATGCCGACCATCACATGTGTAAACGTACACAGTGGAACTTTGCGTTCAAAAAGATTATTTTTACGAACTGCGACTTTCCAGAATTATTCAATTAAAATGAGCAGACTAGAATACTCAAGATTGTGGCTTAAGGTTGTCGTGACTGGGCATGAGGCAGAGAAGGAACCTTCATATAGTGGTTCATCCATTGGCGGTGTCTCATTCATTCAACGTACACAGTGGAACCTTGCGTTCAAAAAGATTATTTTTACGAACTGCGAATTGTTCAATTAAACTGAGCAGACTAGAATACTCAAGATTGTGGCTTAAAGTTGATCGTGACTGGGCATGAGGCAGAGATGGAACCTTCATATAGTGGTTCATCCATTGGCGGTGTCTCATTCATTCCTCCATTCAATTGAAAATTTCAGAAAATGTGACAATGTTGGTGAACAGCTGAAAATGTTTCAATTAGGGTGTTCACAGTTCTATATTATCTGATGTGTTAATTTTGCCATCTGTTAACTTCAAAACATTTTACCACGTGGTAACTTTGTTTGTTGTTGTTTCCTATACAAGTTCGAAATAACAGTCTTAGGCAAAATTACTCTACTTTACTTCGTGTTTTTGTTTCYTGGTAAAGTGGCAACTTTGATCAGCTGACTATTCGCGTTTAGAAAAAATGGAAAGCAACACAGAAATACAGAAGGTAAACGCAATTCGCAATATTTTTATAGCAAATTAATTTTTAATTCTTGAATAAAAATGTCTCATTTAAATGGAAAGCAAAATATATTGAACGCACTCAGCTACAAATGTATACTGGACATAACCGTTAATGATTCTAGTATGTATATATACTTATTACATAAAATTACCTACCGAAGTTATTTTTTACAATTTTGTTAAAGGCAGTGACGAAGAGGATGACGATATCCTAATAAAATTTGCCATTGATGCAGCGCTTATTATAGCTAATCGGAGAAGTACCCATTTGGGTATACCAAAGTCTTCGCAATGGGTCAATAATGTTCTTCCCASATTTKATAGWGGCCGCATGCGACAAATGTTGCGCATAGAATTCTTTSAGTTCAACTATATATTATCCTTAATCAAGCAMGACCCTGTTTTCCAAAACAAAAATTTTGTTCCACAATTACCAATCGATCTTCAACTAAAGATAACACTTTTTCGTCTGGGATCAAGTGGAGAGAGTGCCTCTATTAGAAAGATTGCAACATTGTTCGGAATAGGCGATGGCGGAACAGTTACCAAAGTGACAGAGCGGGTTATTACCGCATTGATTAATTTAAAATCTACATTTTTATGTTGGCCATCTAGAGAAGAAAGGCAAAAGATTGTCACAAAAACAATGAAAGAGCTTCCAGGATGTATTGGCTATGTTGACGTCAAAAGAAATGAGAGATACATTCAATCAATATTTCTCTAAATATAGAGTACGTATAGAAAATTGTTTGTACGATTCCGATTAACGAACGAAACTAATTATAAAAATTGTTGTAGATGGATTTTGGCATGTTGTATCCTTCACAACATGCTGCTACAATTTARCTTAGACGAAAATCCTAGTTTAGAAAGCCAAGAAGAAACAGACTTCCCACAAGAAATTTATGAACACGACGACCTAAGRAAAGCTCTATCACATTTTGTAAACAATAAAGATATAATTATTTAATTTTATGTAGTATATATGTATAGTTTTATTTTTTAATTTTTAATTCCTCCAGTTATTTAAATTGAATTAGTTTCGTATAGAAATCTAAACTTTACAAATTTTCATCGAAATATTCAACTTTTTAGTCGACATTTTTAGCCTTTTTGGTATGCAGTTCAATAGCCTATTAAATTTTATTGAAATAAAAGRTGTTTAATATTTTTCTAATGAAGGTGTTATACATGTTTTCTTCATATAACGCGATTTATTTTCTATATGGAAGAAAATACTTAGGCCTGCGACATTTTTATTGCATTATTTTCATTTTTTCCATTTCAATTCTTTCTTTCATTTCCAATTCTTTCATAGCTATTCTCTCCCTCATTTGAATTTCCATAACTTGAATTTCCCTGTCAGCTTTTTTTCTACCAACTCTTTTTTTTAAATTTTTCTTTATCAAACAACAATTGTTGCTCTTTTAGCATTAATTCATTTTCCCTCATCTTAAATTCCTTCTCGATTCTGTCTTTTTTTGCATCCAATAAGCTGGAGTGTACATCGAGAACGTCTGATAGGGCTGTWCGCGAATAYATACCCTTTCGGACAGCCTTTGACGTAGAAGGGGTGACCAGAGGCTCGGGTAATGCCACGATTTCCTCGACGATTATATCAGAGGACGTGGCAACTTCTGGTGAACCAGTACATGCAATGTCCTCGGTATCCAATACAAGGCAGTTTGAAGTGAGCTCCCTATAGCCAAAAATGTCTTCTAMGTCATCGTACCGGGGACACATCCTTACGATCGCGTCTAAAAATGAAGTGTATTTGTAGGATATATACATTTAAAAATTTATGATGTGTAGAACCTACTTTTGGTAGTGTCACAATTATCCATGGTGCCACTTCCCGTTGCATTTTGCCCGGACTTGGCCTTGGTGTACTGCAATCTTAAGTTTTTYACCTTGCAACGCACCAGAGTCCAATGCAAGTCGCTGCCAGTTTGGTTCAAAAATCTTTTATAATAATGTTGGGCCGTTGGTTTCTCTAGTGGCCTGTTGTCCCTCAAAAAGTAGGGAGCCTTTCGAACACGCTTATGTACAACCTGCAATAGAACAATTATAGGCAGAATATTTTCATATTTATGTGGGATTTTATTATGTTTGATCTATAAAAAGGATTTAAATATTATTTAGTTTAATTTATTTTATCATCTATGTGGGATTTTATTATGCGTGATGAGGAGAATTGATGCGCGTCGTCTTTTATGCCACGTCGTTTCGCGTTCGTCGTTTTATTTCAACTCCCCCTGTTGTAAGCTCGTAGAATTCTTCTTCTTTCAAGGCGTSGGTGGATGGTGGATGTCGATGCTTCTTCTTATTTACTGTGTGCGACGGCTGTCGTTTAACCCTTTATCACCCACATTTATATTTAAAAATATTGCGAATTGCGTTTACCTTCTGTATTTCTGTGTTGCTTTCCATTTTTTCTAAACGCGAATAGTCAGCTGATCAAAGTTGCCACTTTACCAGGAAACAAAAACACTAATTGTGCGTTCACAGTTTAAATGTCAAATATCGGGCAAAGTTGCCACATATGAAATTTCCCATAAACTGTGAATACAATAAATGTGTTTCTGCAATCTGTTATCTCCGTATTGCAGGGTATTTGCTGGTTGCCATGATTATCAGTAGTGCGTTTCTGTAAGAAATCGACAATATACTCGATTATAGTGACGTCATTTCGATTCCATCCAAATATGTCGATTGATCCAGACATAAGTGTTTTTTTAAGCATAAGTCGACAAAATATGAAGCAGTGAGAGAAATGGAACGCCAATCGACAAGAAATCTCTCGAATCGGACTGACAACTTCATGTTTGAGAAACTATTATTGAGAAAAGTAAGCATTATAGAAATGTGTGCACAAATATTTTATTCTTATTAATAAATAAAAATTTATTGTGTTTCAGCTATGAGTTTATTGGTAATAACCAGAGCTGATAAAAATATGCACGAAAAAAAAATTTTTAAGCGCTATAAAATGTTTGATAAATATGCAAAATAAGCTTTCAAATATGCAAAAAAAAAAAAAAAAAAAATAAACGAATAATTAGTTTTTTAATTTTTATTTATGAAAGACTTTCATAATTTATTTCGACAATTAATTTTTTTTAATATTGTCGACTGTAAATGAACTTCGGTTGTCATTCAGTAAAGTGACATAAGAGGAAAAACTTCTTTCAACATCTGTTGAGGGGGCTGTAGGGGCATATTTAAAATAACTTATTTCTTTTGCAGATAATTTTTTTACATATTAATCAGTTATGTCTCCGTTTTGAAATAAAATATTTGAAAGATTCGTAATAGATTTAAAACCTCCTTTTTTTTTTTTTTTAAATATCATCATTTTTTTTAATAGTTTTTTTCATTAAGTTCATCTAATTGAAATTGAATGTCTTCAATGATTTCTACACTTTTATTCAAAGGCAATCCTTTTGTCTGTAACTTTTCAATGCTTGTTCCAATACAAGAGAAGGTGTTCTTTATGTGTGCTAACTCTCCTATTATCCCATGCTTGGCAAACGCTGATTTTAATTGAATTATAACCTCTGATTCTTCACTGTTTAAATCATCGACAACAGAGCGAACTTCTTCAAAGAAATCAAAACAATACTCTGCAGCACTTAGCCATGTACCCCAGCGAGTTGTACACTGCTGCGGAGGGAGTTTAACATCAAGTAAAACTCTTTTAAACTCGTGATGACGAGAATTAGCCTAAAATAATTGTATCTTGTGAAAAGAAGAGAAAATATATGCCCATGTTTACCTTTGAATAAATAGCCTTAGTTGTTGATATCAGTTTGTTTACGTTTGAAAACTGGAACCGAATAAACTCTGCTAATCTGTGGAGCCCATGATCAAAACAGGTTACGTGCAGCATTTTTGGGTATAAAACACTTAAAGACCTTTTTGCAGCGAGCATGTAAGCGGCAGCATCTGTCACCACAAGAAGGAGTTTTTCATATTCAATTCCTAAAACTAAAATTGTAATAATTTGTATGAAAGAAACACTGTAAGCACTCTCTTTCTGGCCATAATATTTGAAGCAAATCGTTTAAAAATCCAGCCATGCTACTTGCATTTGCTCTTTCAACTTTTGTTACGTTTAATAAATAGGATTTGCCTCTTTCTTCTGCACTATCATCCAACACTCCAAATATAGCAATCGTAATCAATCGAGCTAAACGAGCTAAAAGCTGCAATAGCGCTCAGCTATAACTATTGTAAAAGCAAGCAGAACTGCAGTACGGGCACTCCTTGTGGAAATCGAGCCTTTTATGGACACAGCAGTAAGAAGTACAATTATTCCAAACTCCACTAGGTTGTGTGTAGCGCTGCATTACTATGCTACAGGATCGTTTCTTAGGCATGTAGGTCAGGATTTTGTTTGCCCTATAAGTAAGGCCATGGTAAGCCGCATAGTGCATCAAATTACAGAGATTTTGCAAAATCATATGGCGAAACGTTACATCATTTTTCCAACTACCTTAGAGCAGCAGAATATTGTGAAGTAACGGCTTATAGCTGGCTTATCTTTATGTTCACTTCCAGGTTCTGACTGACGTCAAAATTAAGAAGAAACCACTTGCAGTAGAACACTGCTACATTAATCGAAAAGGATATTTTTCCAAAAATGTGCAATTAGCGACTTTGATTTAAATATCCTGGCGTGATTTGCAAAATATGGGGAAAGTATGCACGACGCCTACATATGGGAAAGCAGTACACTAAAGTCCCATATGCTGAATGAGTGCACTGCCAATGGGTCCACAGGATGGTTGATTGGAGACTCTGGATATCCGTTGCAGCCGTGGCTAATGACTTCATTCAGAAATGTAGAGAGTATTAGTCAACAAAGCTACAACGATTCTCACGCACGAGCTCGAAATTGTGTGGAACGCTTTAATAGAGTTTTAAAAAAATGATTTTAGTGCCTTTCCCAAGACCCTGGCCTAATGGTGAACCCCTCATTTGCAGGATCAATAATTAATGCATGCTGTACGCTACATAATGTTCGAAAGAGATATAATTTTCCACTTCCTGAAGTTGATCCACTTGAAAATTCTCCGCATGGAGACAATGGTTCATTACTTAACATTTTCAATGAAGGAAGAGCTATACGAAATACTATTTTAAGAAACCACTTTTGTAGTTAATTCACATACAGTGGTGTTCAGAAAAATATGACGAACACTCCAAATGGTACTGTTTGCAAATTATGTTTAACTCTTTATTTTTTATAATATATGTATATTATAGAAACAGTCGATTGTAGTGAACATTACTGTCCTTCCGGGAATAGATTTCAATGCAACAACAATTGGAGCGCGACTATGTAACCCCGTTTGAAACAGCTATTGGTGTACATACGCAAAGCCTTGGCCCCAACCAATGAATATAATATTTAGAAAATATGAATATTTTGCTGTGCCTACTCCTTATGCAACAGTCGCTAGAAGAAAAGGAATATTTATGAGATTTAAAGAACGTACAAATTTTATCGCAAATTGTTACCTCCCGTCATGGTTTCCAGCACAGCTCTCAGTGTGTCGTGAATTCCATTTAAAACACCCATGTGCTCCTTGTGTTGTCTCTCCAAAATCGCTTTTAGCTGCGCATGGTGATTTTCAATGAGACTGCTCGCCACTTCCACACAGCTTTGATTTGTGCGCTGTTTGCGTTGCTGTTTGTTTGGCACAACCTCAAGCACCTGACCCATTGCAACCTCTTCAAGTGCCTCCACTTCGAAGATGTCCAAACTGTCCGCGTTCGCCCAGAATTCCGAACGGATCACTAAAAAGCTTAGTTTTTAGTTTTGTAATATGTTACTTACGTCCAACCCAATGTTGGCAATAGCATCACCCTCATCGTCAATGGTAACATCGACCATTTCAGCAGTTGTCTGCAATATACACCAATTTTATTATCACATTTACAATCACAACTTTAAGTTCTGACAGACGTTACTCACCGACAAACCACATACCACGTACTTCTCTGTAAAGAAAATGCATCACATCTTTTTTAACTATTCATAGATAATATATTAACAAAAATATCCTTACATTTGCTTTAAATTTAACTAATTCCATTTTGAATGTGTGAGAAAACCAATCGACATTATTTCATTCAATTTGGTTACAGAAACACATTCAATCGAGCATTCCTACTGAAATGGAATTGGAACATATCAGCTGACTGACAAACAGCTTTGAGATCTATAAACTGATATAAACTGTCGCCGTTATCGAACCGCTGATGCTAAGCGATTCTCATTTGTAAAATGCCGACCATCACATGTGTAAACGTACACAGTGGAACTTTGCGTTCAAAAAGATTATTTTTAGAATAGAATACTCTAGAATACTCAAGATTGTGGCTTAAGGTTGTCGTGACTGGGCATGAGACAGAGATGGAATCTTCATATAGTGGTTCATCTATTGGCGGTGTCTCAGTTGTCGCTACGGGCGGAGGTTCCCGACCAGCCTAAAAGGGCGATAACCACGTGTCAGAAGACCTCTTTTCAGTTAATCATATTATACAAATAGTTTATTTAATCTTTAGTTTTACAAAGTTTAGAAAATAAAGAAATAATAAAATAGATTTCGCTGTTCGTTACGTGTGTATGCAATCGACGCCACTCGACGACTATCTTCATATACAGATGCCACTCCTTGGCTATTGCTATTTTGTACACAGGTTGCCAGATTGTTGACACACGTGGTAGTTGTTGTTGAGAGCGTGGTATTCCACCGCTATAATTAATTTTTTTTTTAACTAAATTTGCCATCTCGCTTGAGCCAAATTAATTTATACGTAAAGTAAAAATGAGTCAAAAAATATATTTGTGAGCTGTACCGAGATGCGCCTCTTTATTAATGCTCTTAAGACGGCTGTTGGATAGCAAGTTAATTTGCAATCTCTATTGAGCCCAGTTAAGTAATAAATACTATTTATTATTAAATTTATTTATTTGAGTATAATATTCCCTCTTGTGTGAAGTGTCGTAAAATAGTAATGTGTTGTTGTCATTTACACAATTACTTGTCAAACAGGAACCAGGCGTTTTATATACGAAGAGGTGATGTGGACTGTGAGAATACAAACAATGGCACTTTCGAAGATGGTTCTTGGCGAAAAGAGCAACAAATTACTTTGCAACTTCAAAGATCAATCAGAGGTAACTCTACTGTTGATGCGAAGAATATTAGAGATGATTTCACAAAATATTTCAACTCGCCCGCTGGTTCAGTTTCATGGCAAAATAATTACAGTCTACAGTAGTAATTTAAAATACCACTCATATATGTATGTAAAATTCAAAATCAAATAAAAAATTAAAAAAAAAAAATAATTATCAGTACTGTGCTTACCTCTGTACTATCAGTTGCCGCTATGGCCATTTGGTCTTTGATGAACATCATCTCTTCAAAGTACCATGCTTTTGGAGTTGGAATAGCATCCGTTCATGCCCCTGATCGCTTCGCACTTTCAATTGCTTTGTAGTCATTATTAAAATTTGTGCGCAAGACGTTTATTTTCTTTTTAATTTTTTGTATAGTGAAGTCAGGTTTGTAAAGAACAAGTGCTGCATGGATTTTTCTAAATGCTAATTGTTTTTTTGTTTGATTGAAAGAGTCTTTAGATTTCACTTTCCACAACTCGGGCAAATCACGATAAAGATTTATTAGCATAGAAATAAATTCACGTTCACTTGTTTCTGCCATTGCGCACTTGTTGAGATTACTAACGGGACAAAATTATACACATACATAAATGAGCTCATATTGATCAATAAACGTTGTAGACGTAAATATGCGCATCAATATAGTCGCCGTCAATATGCTTCAATATAAAATCCTATCAATATGCTTCAAAACGCCATCAATATGTTTGAAGCCCTCGTATACGTTCAATATTGATAATATTGATCGTCTACGCGTTACTTTAGGTTTTATAAAATTATTTATTTAGAAATAAGTAGTTCAAATAGTTAAAATAGTTAAAAGTAACTTCTTTACATTCTTAAGGTTTTAGGTCTTCTTTTCTCTGCGGTATAACTGGTACTGGTCGTTCGTCTTTTCTTTTTAAAAATGTCCGAGCCGTCGTTTTTCGTGTTTCGTTATGTCATTGTTTTCTCGTCAAGTTTAAGGTGAATACACTGTCTTCGTCAGTTGTTCGTCACCCTACAACCAGCACTACATATATATATAGATATAGATTAGCGCTGACAGATGTAATTTCAGGAATTCTATGTGGGATGTTTATTTATTCTATAAAAATGTGTTGGACACAATGTGTAAAACGAAAACCAAATACAAAAAAAAAAAAAAAACCAAATCTATGCGCAGGAGTACGTTGCTTGTTCGGCTGTCGGTTATAGAATAATCATTTTATTCTTGTCTCCTAGCGTTATGACGCTTCTTAGAACTCAACGCAAGCGTGCTAACGCTATTATCTGGCCTTCCTTTCCTCTTTTTTTACGCCCGGAATCTTGTTGATTTGATTTGATGCTGTAAGTTAAAACTAACTGATAGTTCGGATTGCAAAATCGAAGACATCTAACTTCACTTTTTGATCGCCACGTTCTCGATATGGATGTATAGCTACATCCTTGTATATTTCTGCAAATAGATTGCGAGATTGATCCAGTTGTCGAGCGTGAACTTCCAACTGTGAACGATTCTTCTAGCATATCATCGATCGATTTGATGTTTTGCGAGGATATTGAAGAATGCACATCTACAGGAGTTGTTGGAGTAACTACAGTCGTGGACAATGTGCACGTGGTCGCCATGGTACGCGATGAACAAGATGGTTCCTGAAATTTTTCGGCATAGCTGCTCAGAATCCAGGACGAATTTTATATAGTTACAGTCGCATCTGTGTATATCGTGGACGATTCGATGTTTAAGAGGCTCATTACTAAATTCCTCATGGAACACTTTCCTAACTCTTTCTTTTGGCTCAACATTTGCTTCTGTATGATTAATAGATATTCCATCAACGAATATATTACTCTTTCCGCTCTGTATTCCTTCTCCATCAGCGCCAATGGTAATATCTTCTCGAAAGTTGATACTGCATGAAAAAGATAATCGGGTGTTTACATCTCCAAAATTATCGGAGAGAATCGAGACATGAGTCGAGTTCTCTGATAAGCATTGCGCTTGGTGAATTTCCTCGTTGATGTTCACTTTCATCTTCTTTGTTCCTCCTTCTTTCTCTTCCTCGAAGTTCTCTTTATAATTACAGCACTCACAGCTTGAGTATTCGGAAGAAGTTCCCTTTCGACTGGAACATGGCTGGCATCACACTCTCGTTGTCCGAATTGTTGGTAGATGAATCGTCCAGGATTAGACGCTCCCTCAATGTCACTTTCTTCGGCATATTGATATTCCGGCGAATATGTGTTCCTTCTATCAATTTTTCTTGTCCACTCCTACAATCTTCGTGAAATTGTAGACATCGAGCTTCACCACTTGGTACCCAATTTCACCCGGTGTAGTCCATGGAACAAATTTGTCTTGGAAATTTCGCGTAATAGATTGCGAGATTACACCAATGGTCGATTGTGAAGTCGATACTGCTAATAACTCGTCGAAAATATCTTTCTGTGTTTCCTATAATTCTGTGGAGTGCTTCGATAATTGCGCATCGTCAGGAATAGTTGTGGTAGGTACAATCGTGCACGATGTGGTAGTGGTCATCGTGTTCACAAGTAATAAAGATTGCTCCTCTGTACTTTTCATGTAATATTCCATAATTAGGTCAGATAGTTTCGGATATAAGTTTTTTCGCGTAAACATCGTGTAATATTCTCCTTCTTGCAGGCATTTCTGAAAATCCTGATATGAACACTTGTCTAATTCTATCGAACGAGCTTTCACCAATTTGGTGGTATTCATAATCCCTTGTTGCATCAACGTAATGGTCCGTTTCCAAGGAAGATTGCGTTCTTTGATATACAATTCTCGATCTCCTTGAGAATTAACAATATTTTCGTCAAAAATATATTCTTCTCCCATAATAGTTCTATTATTTCCAAAATGGATATTAACTTTAATCCACTCTCCAGTAATTCCGTGCTCGCTTGTGCATGTTTGCTCGTTCCTGCTACTTCGTTCTCCATAATTTCCAAATCCTGCAATACATCCTGTGTCCGGTATTGTTAATGTTTCCACTGGTTGCTCTTCCGGTACAAATTCCACTGCTTCGGTACTCACTGCTATCCCTGATATTATTGAATAGTTCGCTGCCCGATTGATTCCGTTGTGCTTTGCGAGGAGCCGGAATAAATGCTACTTTCTTCTTCGTTGATGACACTGTCTTCACTATAATTTGAATATGTATAAGAACACTCTGAACTTGTTGTATGATCTTCTTCACCGAAATTTACGATCGAAATTGTTCAACCAATGCCAAACCGCCTCATTTACATAACTTGTTAAGTTTTACATTATTGATTTTAATAAGTTCCACGGATGTGGAAACAGGTAGTAGTATGTTTTGGCTGTTAACGTGTTTAATTTCTTTTGAACTATTTCTCGATCAGATTCGTCAAGTGTCCTGAAAATATATTTGAAAGCGGAGTCTACAATTTTAAGAAGGCCTCGTTTTTGGCTTTGTTTCCTATGCAAAGTTATTCCACATAATTCTTTTATTAGTTTATTGTATAAGTATTTTATCCGAGGTGTGTCTGTACTGTTTTGTATTTTATTGGCAAAATATGTCATTATTGCAGTGATTTCTGTTAAGTTGACTGTTAAACAATGGTGTTCGAACACTGATGGCTTTTGAACTGGTTTGCTTGAAAAGTTGTTGTTTATTTGAATTTGTTGAGCATGGCCTATAGTGAATAATAGGAATAGTATCGTCAATGTTCGGCAGTTTGATGTGTGGTAAACCCAATGATCTGGTTAAAAGTCCATCCATGTTTCGTTCGGCAGCCCATACCGGATTAGTCAAAAACGTCTCTGACTAATAAAAAACAAAATCATCTTGTGCTCTAACCCACACCAAGCGAAGCACAATGCGACATTTTGTCTCGCTTGGTGTGCATTGAAATAAAATGAAAAAAGAAGAAAACGAATCAGTTCTTGCAAAGATGTCGTCGGATTCGGACGATGAAATTGTGCCACTCCTATTTTCAATAATTGAGTTTTGTAAACAAAGTGAAAAAAATAAAAGAGAATGGTGGGTGCATCCGTACAACAAGAAGCGAGATTCAGAAAATGTTATTACAAATTTTATTTCTGAACTGAGAATGCATCCAAGAAAATTTCGAAATTTCACAAGGCTGCAGGTGTCAACATTCATTCCCTCCGTTGATAAAATTTTACAATGATCAATATGAAAATATAAATTACTAATTACACAAATAATTACACAAGTCTACAAATAAAAAGCGAAAAAATGCAATTGTCTTGGCTATGCGTGCATCGTTATCTTTGAAGGTTCCTAAGTTTGAATTAGAAGGTAAAAAAAAAACATCATGTACAGTTTTCCAGTTACATCAAAAAACAAGTATCTTTGAGGGAATATTTGAAAAATGCCCTGTTGACTAATATACTGATAAAATTTAAAAATAAAAAAAAGTTTTTACTTTATGTAAGACGTTTATTATATGGGTGTTTCCATGGTTACGCACGAGTTGTGGTTATTGAACCCGTGTTTTAATGCTAAATTAACTCATTGACCGATGAATACTGAACTTTAGTTCAAATATTCTTATTAACACTAAACTTCGGTTTAGTGAATCGCTAAGAGAAAACCACGACTTGTCGGATTAACCGTCAGAATTCTTCTGTTCATTTATTTCCAATATTTTCTTAAGCTAAGTTCTATTTTCTGATACAAAATACATTATTTCTTTTCTTATTATTATTTTGGCGCAACCACTTGTAGTTGCGACAATATTTGTCAAGTGGCCTACTTCTCACATTACATCAATTGCATTCCCTCAAATATTTACGTTGCACTATTTATTGTGACGTTAATTGMTATCGCAATATTCGTTTGAACATATTAAATGTGCAGCGGAAATGCGATGTGATCCAATGTAAGTGCCCTGGTTTGTTTCGAAATATGATATGCATATTTCGTGTGGTCGCAATATTGTTGCGGTAACAAAAAAGGGAAAATATTTAAGTAGACCAATTGACTCTAAGTGTTTTGGGGTAGGTTGTTAACGTTGACGTCGGCATTATTTCTTTGTTGCAGCTCTTATGAATTGCAGTTGCATTCATATCGGTCATGCCGATAGTGGTTGGCATCGACGTCGACGTAACTCACGCGACATTTGTACACGTTTAATTGCGTTTGAATGTTGTAAAAATAGAAATATAATGGGGAAAAAGTCATATATTTTAGGATCGCTGCATTGTATGTGATGAGTTCTTTCCAAAAAGTATTATTATTGGAAAATTGAGCAATGGGTACGCAAGTTCCAGACAATCAAAGTTGACTTACGCACGTGACAAAAATGGAAATCGCTTTCAGAGCCGTAAGAAAAAATGCGAAAGTAAGCGAATTGTAAGAGATTTTTATCCAGGAAATTTTTTTTTTATAAAGGTTAATGATGGAGCTTCATAATTCATGCTTGCTTATTAAACAACTGAGCATGGTTTGGCTAAGACAAAAAAAAAATTTTATTACTCACGTGACATTACGTACGTGACAATTTTTCCCTTCATACATATTTTAGTAATTTTACATATATTTTCAAAAATTGACAAAAAACTTAAACTTTTATTCAAAAATGAAAAATAAAAAATCAAAGTAAGAATACTATAAAATTATTCTAACTTAATTTTTTCCTTAAGTGAGTATCCTGTTCGAGCAACATTTATATATTCGTTATCTTGGTAGGAAAAGCAATGCATTTTTTGTATTTCTGGAATGCCGCGGACAATTTCCCATTTTTCAATTAATGGTGGAGAAAAGTCTTCAATCTCTTTTGATGAGATATATAACAGACGAACGCCTTCTATGATTTTGCCAGCACATTCATAAAATGCAAAGGCATCCAGTAAAATAATATTATTTGCCTTAACCGCTTGCCAAACTTTCCGCTTCACCACCGCGCCGATTCCATCGACTGCGCCTTTGTCATGCGAAGTCGCAAAGAAGTTCCACTCTAAATACTTTAAGCCAAATTCGCTAACAAATGAAGGAATGCTGGTGAGAATATACTTATTTTTGAATTGACTGGTGCTGCCATCAGAGAATATAAAAACCGTAGAAATTTCTTCGAATTGACTTTGAATTTTGTGCACAATTTTTGTAAGGAAACAATAGACGTCAAATTTGTTGTGGGTAAGTTTGTCACTAATGACAGCGAAAGATTCAGTTTGATCTCGCATCCATGCAACGCAAGTGAAAATAGTAACTTGTTGGTAACTAAAGTGAGCTTCTTGGACCTCATTCTGATTGATCAATCGATAGTTTTCTGCAAAATCGATTTGCAAAAATTAATTCATCATCACGTAAATTATTCTTTTTGTCCTTAAAATATCTTTGCTGAGCGCGCTTTATAAAATAATGAAGTTTAAAAGCTGGCAGCTGAATTTCCAGTTCATGTAATTCGATAATGGCGCTATGGTATAGCTTAATGTTAAGCGATCATTAACTTTCCTCCAATAGCTCCAATTAACATTTTCGTCCATTTTGGATAGAAAATATATAGGCACCAAATCATGTTTTAGATCCCGTATACATTTATCACAGTCACTAATCATGCACTTTTCGTTCAATACATTGCAGCATGTTAATTTCAAAAAAGATTCAAAATGAGATGGAAACTGAGGCATGGCTTTATGACATCCTTCTAGCAAAAACGCGAAGTACGCATGATATTTACATACACACATATTATGCGGAAGTTTCTCCATTAATTTAACGTTTTTGGGTCGATGGTGAAAAAATTGGGATTTACAAAGATATTCTGAAGTGACCTCGCTTCTGTACAGTTGATAAGCTTCTGATACAGATACAATCACAAAACGCTTTGTAACTACTAGCTTATTGCAGATTAAAGTATCCTTCCGGCCGGCAGCTTGAACACTTATGTCATCTCGGATATAAAACTCGTGGACTGCTTTAATGTTTTCCGGCATATTATCATTTGAAAATACTGGTGTCTCAGTTTCATTATTCGAGAGCTTGGGATACTTTTTATATAAAGCTTGTAGAACTTCATCTCTCTTTATTGCGTTCATTGGTAGCGCCCTCTCTACCTTCTTTGTAGCTTTGGCTAGTGTTTGTTTACACTTGTAATTACTTTTGAATTGGGTATTTGAATTTTTTTTCATTGCTCTACACTTTTGTTGCCAAACGCGATCTCTATTTCTTTTTTCTTTCAATATTTTTGAATTATTTTTGGCCTCGCATGCCTTTCGCTTCCGATATTCACGCATTCTTTCAGCTTGTTTTTCTTTATGTTCCTTAAGCTTATTTCCATCTTGCTTAAGCCTCTCCCTCCACCGATTTTGATTTTTAGCATTACGTGACATCTAGGTGTAATACGAGTATGTATTGTAAAGGTAAAATAATATTTATCAAATGGACTTTAATTAAGAGTGTAATATTCTGCGATTTCATGATTTATTATTTATTTATAATTTATATATATTACTAAACTAAATA
>NW_017534712.1:38141-42124 GCF_001853355.1 Bactrocera latifrons | reverse complement strand
TATTTACACAAGTTTGTAGGTAAAGCTGTTAGAGCGGCAAAGGAAGCGGTGACAATCGGCGATCGTTCGCTTATTTTTTYKCACAGCTCGGATTTTCTACCAACAACACAATGTTGTCGTCTCGTCGGTCCTTCCACACATTGACTTTTTAACAAACGTGGTTGTCCATGTGAAGGGAGATTTCGCATGAAGCATTCAGTGTACATATTTACATACATACATATATTGTATGTATACAAACAATGTTGTGACGCATTATTGTCGCGTTGGTCCATCGACACATTGACTCTTTGATAAATCGTGAGCTTCCGCACTTGGTTGTCCGTAGATTTTGGATGAAGCACTGAGTGTACATGTATATATAAAAATGTGGTATGTAGACATGAGTGACATATTCATATGCAAATCAATCTTACCAATCCTAAATGGTTTTTACTACGAATTAAAGACCAGTTTATTATTTTCAGATGAAATATGCTAGATTTATTGGTTTTTTCTATTATTTATTAAAAACTTAAAAATTTAAAAATTTTAATAAAATGAAATAAAATGTTTAAAACAATTAAAAAATGCCGAATTACAAAATTGTCCATTTAAAATGGAAATTTTTCTCTCGACTTATTGCTTAAAATTAGTCATTTAATTTCACTTTTTCATTTTTTAAACACAATTTAATCCATTTAGATTAAGTGCAATATTTGTGGTTAAAAGAGCTAGGCTCAGTTGGCATGCTACTGAAAAAGAAAAAAAATAATCTTGAAAATATAATAATAAAAGAAAACTGAAAGTAGAAAAAAACTGCAAATAGAAAAATCTGGAAATGATGCCATGCAAAACATTATAAAATGTAAACATTTCTTTCATTAATTCATTACTAACCCGAAAGGAAGATGTTTTTATTCAAAGCATTCTGGCTTGCAACTTACTTAAGTTTTTTTATTTTAGCATCGTGCTTCCGATGTCGTCCCTTATTTATTTCTTGCTTTTCAAACCATTTTGAATTTTTATGCAACAGAACAGTCACTAAATACTCTAACAGTTTCATTTTATGGGCGAAACATGGATTGGTTGTATCAAACCATAGAGGAAAAAGCATATTTGCTAAAGAGCTTGACGTACCACATAATCTGAAGTGGACACACTTCGAAGACCCTTTCACTAGGATTGACTAGCCTTAAGTCGCCGTCATCCTTATAGTTTTTAGCTCCGGTTAGGGCCTCCGAATACAGCGTTAAATCGCGTTGTGTCTTCGTCATTGCTTTGGTGCATTTTTCGCAATGGATTTTACACAAAATTTTTTGGTAAATACCATAGCCAGTGTAATACCGCTCGATCTGGACGTCAGCTTTGTCGTCCTCTTCAACAAAATTTTCGTCTGGAATAGTGAAAGATTCCAGGTCGATTTGCTCAGATTCCTGTTCGTTTCAATGTACATCTAGATGATGAAAGAAAATTCTCCAACGCATCTTGATTAATTTTCCCAAGGAATAAAAACCTCAACTCCTCATGATCCCTAAATAGCTCTTCGCTCAACTGAATCATTCCACTTATTGTGGAACAAAAGCCACTAATACACTTAACCTGACTAGAAGCTGGAAGCTTGATTGTTTCAAAATATTTTATGTAATCATAGAGGCGTTGGACCTTCCCGGAGTCATTCTTTAATAACGAATATTTCAGCGGGTTTTTGGACACAAAATTTTTACGGTCTAGATCATCGAAAAGATCATTAATTTTTTTAATAAACAGCTGCGTAGGCTGTGCACATTTTAATAAATATTCGTCGGAGCCGAATAGACTTTGGCTATATACCATTTCAATGCCAGCAGCAATCGAATTGCTCAGAACTTGAGTAGCACGTTTCACGGACATTTTTTCAAACACGCTGGGATAAACGTGGGCCTCTGTAAGTTTTGGGAATATTTTAAAATGCATATTGCTCTGATCGATAGAGTAAAGTTTTTGTATAACTTTGAAGATGGCTATTCCATTTGGAGTTGAAATATCATATTTCATAAATGTATTACGGACGGACTTAAAAAGGTGGTAATAGTCATGTAAACAATATATTTTTAAACCTTCGTGCATAAAAAGGGGTTTTCTTYAGTAATTTTTAATAAATTGAAAAGTGAAGAATTTGAAGGCGCTTGACTAAAGCCTTTACGTTGAGATCTAATGACTTTAGTGATGATGTTTTTGGTCAAAATTTCTTTCAATTCAGACGGAGCAGGTCCCTTCTTGGAAATGTAGTATGAAAACACATATTTCCAATTGGAATATAACCCTTTTATCATAAAAAAACAACACTTATGTACTACCTATAATCATTTCAAGTTGGCCTTCCCAAAATCCACAAATCCATCAATAAAATCCCTAACTCTATTATAAGTTAGGTCCGACTTTATTGATATTTCATCAAATAACAAAACGCAATTTCGTTCTAAAATGGACTTTTTTTGGAAATTTTTTCTAAATTTCCCAAGACATTGGCATCGATACCCGGGACAACATACCTGATGGAGCGCCAAAGCAAAAGAGAACTCTTGCTTGGAAAAGCTAAACCTAAATCGTCACGCATGAAACTATATGATTTGGTGAACATATAATTAATGTTTTGTGCCAATTTCCTTTCATTGTCACTAAAAACAATGCRCTTGGTGACGATCATCCTAGCGAATGTTATAGCGTCAGAGCTTGAAGTTACATCCGCAACTATTGCACGTTGTTCGAGGTCTTCATATTTTTTTTCTAATTCTTTAATCACCCTCTCTAACTCTTCGATCTTTTTATTTAATCTAGCAAGTCGTTCGCGACTGTCTAAAACACAACCTACGTCGTTATTTTGGGGTCCTAATCTTAATCTACTTTCCTCTAATATGGAATATTGTTTGAACTCTTTCAATATTATGTCGTCCTCTTCTACTCCTATAGCTACTTTAGGACGTTCATAAGTCGCAGTAACGGGTGGAAACACCAAATTAGGGTCAGCACTAGATGAGCTACAACTTAGTGCTGGCTCTAATCGTAAACATGGAAAAACCCCAGGCAAAAGTTTGTCTTTAGCGACATACTGCGAGTCAAAATGATTTCGGCAAATAAAAAGAAATAATAAAGAATTCTAAGTTGCAAGCCTTTGCCCAACTCTGCCGAACATCTTTTTTTGTGAACTCGAAAATCGTCGCCTGTCTGGAAGCACAACTGCGAATGCAGCACCTTCTCCGTGGCAATGGACCCGTCCACAAATGTGGAGGTGCTTCTTCGTATCCTAATTACATACAGAAAAAAAATTGTATCTATTTACATATATATTATTCATACTACTAATATGTTATATATACATATATACATACATATATGTGTATACACCAAATAATAGGATATATTATACTTATTACTACAAAGAATATTTTGGCAGATTTTATTGTTAGCATTCAAATCGAAAGATTATTGACACACCCTAATACTGCCTAATACACCTAGAAACATTCAAACGTACTCTGCACAAAGCGCAACACACACGCACCTCACTTCGCTCTGCCCGCGCATCTTCTGTATGTATGTACATACATACATATATATATATATTTGTATTCTTTTTGACAAAATACTAATATTTGTCTATTCCAATTGAAAAGTGCACTTAACACATTAAAAACACTGCTGTTATTGTGTACACTTACATATTTATGTACGTATGTATATATGTATGTATATGAACACATTTCTTAAAAACACAATACATGCACATTTTATATTTTAAAACAAAGTACTCACCAAGATTAAGAGTGGGCGCAGCTCCTGCCTTCAATTTTTTCACACCCGCTACACTTCGTTCGAAGTGCTTAATGCAAACAAATGCATTGCGGGTGGGTAAATCCTGCGTTGGTGGATCCGTAAATTTTACACCCACTTCTGCAACTGCTCCTGCTTCCTGGGGAATAAAAAGAATCTCTCGGGAGATTCTGCTGTGCACTCCCGAACGC
>NW_017534712.1:24228-29631 GCF_001853355.1 Bactrocera latifrons | reverse complement strand
CTCATTTAACACTGAAAATGCTCAATTCTGCTATTTTCGTGGTGAAACACGCTTATAATTTGTCTGTGGTGAAACTGGACCATCTCTGCCGAGTACCCCTTCGAAAAGTTACGATATTTGAAACGTGAACCTTCTCTATGATAGACGTTCTCTGGGTTGAGTTTTCTATTAGTGGATTTCACCACAAAAATATTATTAGCGGATTTCACCAATATTTAACATGAGGACGTCGAAAATAGCAGAATTGAGCATTTTCCTTGTTAAATGAGAAAAGTGATCCTAATTTCAATGTTTACAAATGTATGCTTTCAGATTCGTGTATTTACAATGCGCAAACGACTATGGATATCATTTATAGATATTATGAAAGATATAAGTATGTATTTGATATCAAAGCACATAAGTATATACATATGTATGTAAGTGTGCAATTTGACCCTTTTAATGATGAATCCCATTAAATCTGTTGAAATGTATAATAAAGTCATATGTATTATGACTTAAATATTTATTTAATATAATTATAATTAATATATGTTTTTTAAGTTATATATATATATACATATGTATTTATTTACTTTGGGAATTTGAAGGTTGATAAAATCTTAAAAGTCACATGTATGTAATTTTGTGTTCATGCAAACAAATTTGA
Organism: Bactrocera latifrons; assembly: GCF_001853355.1. Taxonomy (NCBI): domain Eukaryota; kingdom Metazoa; phylum Arthropoda; class Insecta; order Diptera; family Tephritidae; genus Bactrocera; species Bactrocera latifrons. The sequence continues at coordinate 28,979 of NW_017534712.1, read as the reverse complement.
AATAATCGTTCGCATTATGTTTGTAAATTTATCTACACACAACTTTGTATATAAATATATACACCAGACGACAAAGCGTCACACCATTATGTTGTTGGTACAAAATCCGATCTGTGCGGCAAAAAAAACGAACGGCCGCCGATTGTCACCGCTTCCCTTGCCGCTGTACAGCTTCGCCCACACCCAGCTTAAATATGTATGTTTGTGTGTGAACTTGAATATATATCGACGCAGATTTTTGCGAGCCGCGTAAAAATATTTCAGAATTATAAAATATTTTTTACATTCCTTGAGAAATACAGTCAATCCCGGTTATACATATGCCACAATCAAAGATACAGATTTTTGTGGTTTGATAAAAAAAATATAATATGGTACATAAGCGACTGTGGATATTTAAACGAGTCGTACTTAAGACAATAACTTCTATGATATTTCAAAAAACAAACCGTGAGATGCAGCAAGATGTAATATAGTCGGTTAAAAGTGATGAGGGAGGGATTTGATTTTCATTTAAGCGGAGTACTACTTAGCCGGGATTGACTGTACACATGAATAAGAGGAATGTTGAATATTTTCGTTGCAACATTTCTTGACTTGAAAATCGACAAATAGACTAAGTTGTCAATTTTATTCTGATATATTTTAATACTTATTTTTGCGTGGTTGCCACTTTTCCTTCTCATACATTTCAGAAATATATTCAATTTATGATTTTTAGCTTTAGAAATCGTCGCGAAAAGACGCTAGTAGGCAAGGCATGCTCGGGGAGATGTAATGTCGTCTGCTTTTATGAATGAATCGAATATGCTTTTTGAAAKTACGTTTGCGTTCATGAATGAAAATTTTGTTGTTGTGTAATTTACTATAAATTTTGATGTTGGCAATTTGACTACCATATTGATTTCTGATGCTATTGGAGACGATTCTTGTTTTTGTAAAGAGTATTTGTAATTTTTGCGGGAGACATACATATTCACATGTGTATGCATATAAGTATGTATGAGGATGTTTAAGACGATTGTTGTTTTTGTAGAACAATATTTGAAGTTTTCGCGGGCGACATATTTACAAGTGATACGTTTATACATATGTAGGTTTGCGTATACATTATTTGTGTGAGAATGTCATACGCACATACGTATATATATGTGTATGTATGCATGTAGAGCAGCACGCATACTATGTTACTGATAAATGATAATATCTTGATTCGAAATTGATTTGTACTTATGTATGTACATATGTACATATCTGCAGGATAGATGCGTATACAAGTTTTAAATGATAAAAGGTGTGATTTATATATATTATTGTTGTAATATATTAAGTTGTTTACGATATTTAGATAATATATCATTTATGTACATACATATATAGCAAATATGTGCAGACATATGAAATTATATTACATTATCAAAGATAAGAAATATAAGCCAAAAGGCCAACATGCGTCTGTAAAAGCAATGCATATTTCAGAGCGTAATTTTCATTGAATTCTCAGCTCTGTTCACTCATTTCTGTTAACGTTTCTCCTGATGAGCCAGAAGTGGTGAAATCCACTAATAGAAAATTCATGGCTCTTGACAGTTTACACTCTTGTCCGTAGTTTGACCTTCTCTATAAATGTACGTTCTCTGCCAACGCTTCTACGCATAACCAGGTTTGCCATATACGCATTTTATTGAAAACATGTATTAAATATTAGTACTAGATTTCTTTAGAGCTGCATACTAGCACAAGTAAATCTATCGCAGAAATCATAAGTTACTTGACCGTTTCTTAAGCGTTTTTTTATATGAAGTTGTTACATTTCTAGAGAACTACTAAGTTTTAAACCGCAATGAAAATATTTATGCGACTACACACATACATGCATAATACGCACAAATCTTTTTTTCTTTGTTTATTCTATCTTGCTCTTCTACTCGTAATGTAGATCATTCACAATGCGTTACCAGCTGTCAAAATTACTTGAAGAAATAATGTATTTTTTTGCTTGAGCAATTACTTGAGAGCTGGATACGAATCTTTAGGAGACGAAATTTCTTCTGATGAATTCATAGTGAAGCCGCCTGAAAAATTTTTTGCATTTATTAATAATTTGGAAGTAAAATTTGTTAAGGAATTTGACAGAAATTGTTAATTGTATTTACTATTAAAAAAAGATTTTTTGAACAGATTGGCTACTTAAGATACTCTAAAGTTAGAACGATTTTAGAAAGTATTTAATTATAAATCAGAATTTGGGGCTTAATGTTGGTATTTATATATATGTTTATTTTTATAGTTTTAGTTATTTTAAATACATATAATATATCATTTTAATTTTTTTATGGAGTGATATTGTTTTTGTTAATTGTTTTATAGTATATAACTGTGAATTGTTAACATTTTTTTATGTAAATAAAATTTTAATGGGTGATATAGACCTACTGGGGAACCAATCACCCAAAAATAACTTCGGTAACGTGCTCTTTTGCATACCTCATAGGTGGTGTGGAAAATGTGACTTAGGCGTTTTATTTAAAATGCCCCAAAAATCGTTTTTTTTTCTGATCTGGCTACAATGAAAATTGTCATAAAAAACGTAAATTTTGCGGCGCTCTCACACTGGAATACGTTAGACATCTCTGAAGTACGCACAGAGTAAAAATCAGAGATAAAGRGATCCCAAACTCTCCTGTCACTGGAGTTGTCAGAACCGCTCACCTACCGAACTTTGACAGTTGACTGGATTGGGTACGTTTTGATGTTTTGCAATTGGAATGATTGGAACGGAGAGACCAAATATTGTACCAAAATATATGTGAACGGATGAATTTGTTGCCGCCGTTCAAGATCGCTATTAAAAATGTAAAACAACGAAAATCAAAGAAATGCGAAATTTAAATATATTTCATGAAACGGTTTGTAATGTGATGTATAATAGAATTAATTTCAAAAGTCCAATATATAATAATTTGCAGTCGTAATAAATGTTGGGTGTTTTAATTTAAAATGCCCAAAAATTCTTATTTTGTTCGATCTGGCCATAATGGTAAATTTTATAAAAAACGCTTATTTTGAGGCGCTCTCACACTGGAATAAATTGGGCATCCCATTATCTTCTTCTTCTTCTTCTTCTTGATTGGCGTAGTCACCGCTTACGCGATTATAGCCGAGTAAACAACCGCGCGCCAGTCGTTTCTTCCTTGCGCTACGTGGCGCCAATTAGATATTCCAAGTGAAGCCATATCCTTCTCCACTTGGTCCTTCCAACGGAGTGGAGGTCTTCCTCTTCCTCTGCTCCCCCGGCGGGTACCGCGTCGAATACTTTCAGAGCTGGAGTGTTTTCGTCCATCCGGACAACATGACCTAGTCAGCGTAGCCGCTTTCTTTTAATTCGCTGAACTATGTCAATGTCGTCGTATATCTCGCACAGCTCATCGATCTATCGAATGCGATATTCGCCGTGGCCAACGCGCAAAGGACCATAAATCTTTCGCAGAACTTTTCTCTCGAAAACTCGCAACGTCGGCTCGCCAGTTGTTGACTTCGTCCAAGCCTCTGCATCATATAGCAGGACGGGAATAATGAGTGACTTATATAGTTTGGTATTTGTTTTTCAAGAGAGGACTTTGCTTCTCAATTGCCTACCCAGTCCGAAGTAGCACTTGTTGGCGAGAGTTATCCTGCGTCGGATTTCCAGGCTAACATTTTTGGTGGTGTTTACGCTGGTTCCAAGATAGACGAAACAACAACTTCAAAGCTATGACTGTCAACAGTGACGTGAGTGCCAAGTCGCGAGTGAGAACTGTTTGTTTGATGACAGGAGATATTTCGTCTTGTCCTCGTTCACTGCCAGACCCATTTGTGTCCTTGTCCTTGTCCAGTCTGGAGAAAGCGGAACTAGCGGCGCGGGTGTTGACGCCAGCAGCTGTACACTCTTATAGAAGATGGTACCCTCTCTATTAAGTTCTGCAGCTCGAWCTATTTTCTCCAGAAGCAGATTGAAAAAGTCGCACGATAAGGAATCGCCATGTCTGAAACCTCGTTTGGTATGGAACGGCTCGGAGAGGTCCTTACCAATTCTGACGGAGCTTTTAGTGTTGCTCAACATCAGCTCACACAACCGTATAAGTTTTGCAGAGATACCAAATTCAGACATCGCGGTATAAAGGCAGCTCCTTTTCGTGCTGTCGAAAGCAGCCGAGTAGAAAATCGTTCCGCTGTCTGTTGTGATTGCAGCTTCTTGACGTCGAACCCTCCTTGTGTTTGATGGCCTGCGTATTTTGCTGCACAGAGGCGGGTGCGAATCTTGGCTGCAACAAGATAGTGGTCCGAGTCGATGTTAGGACCTCGGGGCGCACGCACATCTAAAATACTGGAGACGTGTATTCCGTCTGGTTGGAGGTTTTTCGATCCGGAGACAGCCAGGTAGCTTGATGAATCTTCTTATGCTGAAGTCTAGTACTACAGATAACCATATTTCGGGCCCCGGCGAAGTCGACCAGCCTCAACCTATTTGGGGATGTTTCATTGTGGATGCTGAAAAGCCTAATTAAAATACTTTTTAACCCAAGCCATGGCTTCCGCAGTTCTACTGTTTGCTATTATAATGAGTTACTTAGGCAATCATCCATTAATTCAAGATAGTCCTGCCTATAATAGCTTAATAATTACTTCATCACTATTATTAAAAAAGGTGCAGCACCGTTTCATTTTTGATTCCCTAATGTTATAGAAGGCTTACCCTGAATAAACGCGCT
>NW_017534712.1:3403-23991 GCF_001853355.1 Bactrocera latifrons | reverse complement strand
TAGCAGCTATACAAGCAAACGAATCGATATGATGCGCATACTTCTCGTTTTACGCATTCTTATCTTTTAGTTTAACTTTTATATTCAACAATTTCAAAGTATCCCACATTAACCAACTATTTAATTCATTCTTCGAGTCTAAAATCCTTAAATTCACCCTATTTTTAAATTTATTATCATTAGGGGAATGACCCCCATTCATCGGGTTCTTACCTAAATGACTAGTTATTCAATCACTGGTATTTAAAAGACAATATACACTAATAACGATTATAACAGTTATGACATTAGTCACTCTATTTTTTTATTTACGACTATGTTTTGCAGCTTTTATACTTAACTATTATGAAAATAATTGAACTATTAATACAACTATCAACAATATTTCATTTAAAATAATGCTAATTATATCATTCATCTCTACATTTAGTCTAATTTTAATTTCTACAATCTATTTATTCTTATAAACTATATAGTAAGGCTTTAAGTTAATTAAACTAATTGCCTTCAAAGCTATAAACATAAGTATAAATCTTTTAAGCCTTAGTAATTCACTACTCCCTTAAAATTGCAGTCTAACGTCATTTTTGACTATAAAGCCCAACTTAATTATTAGCCATATTTATAATTGTTAATTGATTAAAAAGAATTAATGCTTATGAATAGATTTACAGTCTATCGCCTAAACTTCAGCCATTTAATCGCGACAATGGCTATTCTCAACAAACCATAAAGATATCGGAACATTATATTTTATTTTCGGAGCCTGAGCAGGGATAATGGGAACCTCTCTTAGAATCCTAGTTCGAGCTGAATTAGGGCACCCCGGAGCATTAATCGGAGACGACCAAATTTATAATGTAATCGTAACAGCCCATGCTTTCGTAATAATTTTCTTTATAGTTATACCCATTATAATCGGAGGATTCGGAAATTGACTTGTTCCTTTAATACTAGGTGCACCAAATATAGCATTCCCACGAATAAATAATATAAGATTTTGATTACTACCTCCTTCCCTTACGCTATTATTAGAGAGAAGCTTAGTAGAAAACGGGGCTGGTACAGGTTGAACAGTTTATCCACCCCTATCATCTGTTATTGCTCACGGAGGAACATCAGTTGATCTAGCTATTTTCTCACTCCACTTAGCCGGAATTTCTTCAATCTTAGGGGCAGTTAATTTCATTACAACAGTAATCAGCATACGATCAACAGGAATTTCATTCGACCGAATACCTCTTTTCGTTTGAGCAGTTGCACTAACAGCTTTATTACTTTTATTATCACTACCAGTTTTAGCAGGAGCGATTACTATACTATTAACTGATCGAAATTTAAATACTTCATTCTTTGACCCCGCTGGAGGAGGAGACCCTATTCTTTACCAACACTTATTTTGATTCTTTGGGCACCCAGAAGTTTACATTTTAATCCTACCAGGATTCGGTATAATTTCTCACATTATCAGCCAAGAATCGGGGAAAAAGGAAACCTTTGGCTCTCTAGGAATAATTTATGCTATACTAGCAATTGGTCTTTTAGGATTTATTGTATGAGCCCACCATATATTTACAGTAGGTATAGATGTAGATACCCGCGCTTACTTTACATCAGCCACTRWWRTTATTGCTGTTCCCACAGGTATCAAAATTTTTAGTTGATTAGCTACTTTACACGGTACACAATTAAACTATTCCCCAGCTATACTATGAGCCTTAGGGTTTGTGTTTTAATTCACAGTAGGAGGATTGACAGGAGTTGTTCTCGCCAACTCATCTGTAGATATTATTCTCCACGATACATACTATGTAGTAGCCCACTTCCACTACGTATTGTCAATAGGAGCAGTATTTGCCATTATAGCAGGGTTTGTTCATTGATACCCCTTATTTACAGGGTTAGTGCTAAATTCAAACTGACTAAAAAGCCAATTTATTATTATATTTATGGGTGTAAACTTAACATTCTTCCCTCAACATTTTTTAGGGTTAGCAGGAATACCTCGACGATACTCAGACTACCCAGATGCATACACAACTTGAAATGTAGTCTCTACAATCGGATCATCTATTTCTTTACTAGGTATTTTATTCTTCCTATTCATTATCTGAGAAAGTTTAGTTACACAACGACAAGTAATTTACCCTATACAACTAAGTTCTTCAATTGAATGACTACAAAATACCCCTCCAGCTGAACACAGCTATTCAGAACTGCCTCTTTTAACTAATTATCTAATATGGCAGATTAGTGCAATGGATTTAAGCTCCATATATAAAGTATTTAACTTTTATTAGAAACTAATGACAACGTGAGCTGCCCTTGGCCTTCAAGATAGAGCCTCTCCTCTTATAGAACAACTTACCTTCTTTCATGACCATGCTTTAATAATTTTAGTAATAATTACAACATTAGTCGGCTATTTAATATTTATATTATTCTTCAATTCATATACCAACCGGAATCTTTTACACGGTCAAACCATTGAAATAATTTGAACAATTCTTCCAGCAATCGTCCTTCTGTTCATTGCCTTCCCTTCTCTCCGACTATTATACTTATTAGATGAAATTAATGAACCCTCAGTTACATTAAAGGCTATTGGACACCAATGATACTGAAGTTACGAATACTCAGATTTTATAAATGTAGAATTTGACTCATACATAGTACCAACAAATGAATTAACCGTGGACGGATTCCGATTACTTGACGTTGACAATCGCGTTGTTCTGCCCATAAATTCACAAATTCGAATTTTAGTTACAGCAGCAGACGTAATCCACTCATGAACAGTACCCGCCTTAGGTGTGAAAGTTGACGGAACTCCCGGCCGGTTAAACCAAACTAATTTCCTAATAAATCGTCCTGGACTATTTTATGGTCAATGTTCAGAAATCTGTGGGGCCAATCACAGCTTTATACCTATTGTAATTGAAAGCCTTCCTGTAAATCACTTTATCAAATGAATAACTAATAGAGCTAATTCATAACTTTCATTAGATGACTGAAGTACTGGTCTCTTAAACCATTTTATAGTAAATTAGCACTTACTTCTAATGAAAAAAAAAATTAGTTAAAAAATAACATTAGTACGTCAAACTAAAATTATTAAATTATTTAATATTTATTGGTGCCTCAAATAGCCCCCATTGGCTGATTAAGCTTATTTATTATCTTCTCAATTACWTTTAACTTGTTTAGTATAATAAATTATTACTCAGTAATCCCTAAAACACCTAAATCAAAAGCTTCAAATAAGTACTCAGCCACTTCTTTAAATTGAAAATGATAACTAATCTATTCTCTGTATTTGACCCCTCATCAAGCATTTTCAATTTATCCTTAAACTGAATAAGAACATTTTTAGGTCTCCTTCTCATTCCATCTGCCTACTGATTAATCCATCCCGATGACATATTTTTTGAAGTTCAATTCTTATAACCCTCCACAAAGAATTCAAAACTCTTTCTCAATTCGATATTTCATTATTTGCTTTAGGAAATATTATTACTATCTTAACAGTATACCAATGATGACGAGACGTTTCTCGAGAAGGAACCTTCGAAGGGTTACACACCTTACCCGTAACGTTAGGATTACGCTGGGGAAAAATTTTATTTATTTTATCAGAAATTTAATTTTTTGTATCTTTCTTCTGAGCATTTTTCCACAGAAGTCTTTCTCCAGCTATTGAACTTGGAGCCACATGGCCCCCCGCAGGGATCCAACCCTTTAATCCATTCCAAATTTCACTATTAAATACAGCCATCCTGTTATCCTCGGGAGTAACTGTCACATGAGCTCATCACAGATTAATAGAAGGCAACCACTCTCAAGCAACACAAGGTTTATTTTTTGCAGTCCTTTTAGGAGTTTATTTTACTATCTTACAAGCATACGAATATATTGAAGCACCATTCACCATCGCGGACTCAGTTTACGGATCTACCTTTTTCATAGCAACAGGATTCCACGGAATTCACGTATTAATCGGAACAACATTTCTCCTAGTATGCTTGATTCGCCATTTAAATAATCACTTTTCTAAAATTCACCATTTTGGATTTGAAGCAGCTGCATGATACTGACATTTCGTAGACATTGTTTGATTATTCCTTTATATCTCAATTTATTGATGAGGAGGATATATAATTCCTATCTGTATAGTATACAAGTATATTTGACTTCCAATCATAAGGACTACTAATTAGTAGTACAGATAATTTTTTCAGTTTCAATTACCTCATTAATTTTAATTACCATCACCACCGCAGTAATAGTACTAGCTTCTGTTTTATCAAAAAAAGCCCTAACAGATCGTGAAAAATGCTCTCCTTTTGAATGCGGGTTTGATCCTAAATCTTCTTCACGACTACCTTTTTCCCTTCGATTTTTCCTAATCACAATTATTTTTTTAATTTTTGATGTAGAAATTRCCCTAATTTTACCTATAGTATTAATTATCTCAGTTTCTAATATTATAGCATGAGCCACAACAAGAATTGTATTTATTATTATTCTAATTATTGGGTTATACCCTAAATGAAACCAAGGGATATTAAATTGATCAAACTAGGGTTGTAGTTAATTATAACATTTGATTTGCATTCAAAAAGTATTGAAATATCAATCTACCTTATAAAYTAAAAACCAGATTATGAAGCGATTGCAATTAGTTTCGACCTAATCTTAGGTACCCATATACCCTTATTCTACATATTTAAATATTAATTAAATTTCTAATTAATTGAAGCCAAAAAGAGGCGTATCACTGTTAATGATATAACTGAGACCAATCTCCAATTAAGGAAGTACGACGTTCAAGAAAAAGCTGCTAACTTTTATCTTTTAATGGTTAAACTCCATTTGTACTTCTATTTATATAGTTTAATAAAAACATTACATTCTCATTGTAAAAATAAAATTTTCTTTTTTATAAATTACTAAATGTAAAAAACGCTACTCCCTTCCTTCCTTAGCGAGCAAAAAGTGTCATAAGTTGAGCCCAAACGCAGAAATCAGCTATCTTTGTTTGTTTTCATTTGAACAATGTTGGGATTGCTCAATACGCATATATACTTTTGTACACATCTAAGTTTTCAATTACCAATTTTCATATTATCAAATATCAAAACTGAAAACAAACTATTAAAAATAGTTTATATATTCATAAATAATAGCATTCGACTAGGATTTTGAGTTATCTTAAGAAAATTTCAAACATATTGAAGACAAATTTTATAATTACTACAGTATATCGAGATTGGCAATCCTGCGTTGTGAGAGAGCAATGAGCTGACACGTTTCTACGGAAAAATCCAAATGCCGTGGATTCCTACGGCATCCGACGGCAAAGAGAGAAGGGAGTAGCGTTTTTCGCTGTTCACTTATATTGCGGGCCAATAAGATAGGTCGTATCGGCTGACACGGGCCACGGGTCTACGTTTTCGGCTGTTTGCGCTTTTAGACAGCTGCACGACTGCAGGTTCTCACTTGTCGCTCTCGCAAATTTAAAAAGATTTTTAAATTTGTCGACGACAGTAGAGAGGAGAACAGAAGGGAAATTGAGCCACTAATATGTAAAATGTAAAAGTATTGACAGCTCTAACAAACCTGACGTTACTTTACAAATATATGCATAAAATAGCTCCATTATATAATTTGTAGTAATAATTGATAACTTTAAACGAATATATTTACTTATATGTTTATTTTTTGCATAAAAAATTTCACTTTGAACAAAATATTAAAATTTCCGTGAAGTGAAAGGCATTAGGTTAGGTTAGCTTAGATGGGTGATCAGAGATCACACGTTGAAAAAGAACTCCCGTGTTCGGACTTACAGATTGGCGAAGCGCTTTGGAGTTAATACATATTTACACAGACGCTTAACTTTAACACCCGCCAGTTCATTGGGATGTCCAAAGGTATGCGCCCCCAAGTGTTTAAGTCTTGACCTCCCAAACGCGGGCAGTCTAGCAGGAAGTGCTGGCTTGTTTCTATCACATCTTCTTCCAAACAGCTTCTACAATCGGCATCCGGTAATATACCCATTCTTACCGCATGTAAGCCAATAGGACAGTGACCTGTTAAGAGTCCCTCTAATGATGATAGGTTAGCCTTACCGAGGGCTAAGAGATCACTAGATCTCCTGCGATCTCTCCTGGGCCAAAAGACAAGACAAGTACCGATGCTGGCCCAGCGTTGGACCAGTTGCCGCGTGGCCCTGCTTTCAAATAGTAGAACACAAGAAGATACAGGAGCACCAATCCGTTTCCATTCTACCAATAATGATGATAGGGTGCCTTTCCTTGCTAACTCATCAGCTTTGTAATTATCTGCAATTCCGCTGTGGCCCGGCACCTATACCTGTCTAAACACAAAAACTCTAACTGCTAAAGATAGTGACGTTAGACATTCTTCGACCAACCCTGAACGCACTGTGAATGAGCTCAAGGCTAGTATTGCCGCTCTATTGTCAGAGTGAATGGTCCCCTTTTTAAAGGTGGATGCATGATGGCTGCGACCTCAGCCTGGAATACACTACAATAGTCGGGAAGTCTGAAACAGGAGTTGATAGAGAGCTCCCGACAGTAGACCCCTCCACCAACCTTCCACCACTTGAGGTACGATTCAACCCCAAGACCGTCAAGAGTGGTTGCTACTGCCTCAGGCAGGACATTGTTGAAAGCTCAGTCGATATCAAGGAAAGTCCCAACAGCGAAGTCCTTGGCTTCAATGGCTTCCTCGAGCCATGACACGTTAGTATGCAAGGCAGTATCTACTGACTTGCCTTTAGGATAGGCATGTTGTGCTCCTGACAGGTAGTCTCTCGGAATGCGCCTCCTTATATACCAGTCCATCAGTCTCTCCAGAGTCTTTAGCAGTAAGGAGGAGAGGCTGATTGGCCTGAAAGCCTTGACCGTGACATGGGAGCCCCTGCCAGCCTTCGGGATAAACTTAACCTTGACTCGTCTCCAGGTCCATAGGTGAAAATCAGCTGCATGACACCTTAACAGAATGTAGCAGCTGCGCTGGTATGATGCCGTCTGGTCCCGGRGACTTGAATGGTTTGATCGAGTTAATCGCCCACGTCAGATGTCGCTCATTCCGAATGCCGACAAAGGCCGCACAATGATCATGCGGCACCCCGAGAGATTCCCTCACAGAGGACATGTTGCTCGGGAAGTGAGCGTCGAGAAGCATTTGAATTGTTTCTATACTGCTGAGGGCCCATTTCCCATTAGCGTCCTTGAGATACCCCACGAACACTGGGGTTTTCGCGAGAATACGCCTGAGTCTAGAGGACTCGTGAAATTCTTCTACTTTTCCACAGAAGCTCTTCCACGAGGTCCTCTAAGCCTTTCTTAACTCGGAGTTGTATATTGACCGATGACCAACTTTTGCGGGCCCTGTTCAATATACATATATAACCGCCCCCAGTACAACGTCTACATAACGCCCTGATATCTGAGAGCTCCGTAGTCTAGCATAGAGGTTTCCCTTTGCCTTTCGGTGATTTCATAGGACAGGACCTCTCTAGCGCAGCGTTACACGCCGAGCTGAAAACTTCAACCCACTCCTCCACCGCATCGGTGGTGGCCAACAAGTCCACCCTCGATACGCGTGGGAGAGTTTGCCAAAGTGTCTTTCGGTAACCTTCCCCATCCGTGTTCCTATGGTTTCTGAAAGATTTCCTAGGCGGACCTTCACCGACTAAAATAAACTCGATGTACCTATGATTTGAAAATGAGTGATCGTCAAGGACGCTCCAGTTCGAGATCAGAGGGCAAATCCCTTGTGAGGTTAGGGTGAGGTCAAGAACCTCCTCCCTACCTGCGGTCACGAAGGTAGGAGAGTTTCCTCTGTTACAGATGCGCAGATTTTCGCTAATAATGAAATCAAAAAACGACTCACCTCTATTATTAGTATCCGAGCTACTCCAGATTTGGTGTCGCGAGTTAGCGTTGGAACCGATGATGACGCCAGTGCCAGTCTTAGACGCTTTTCCTAAGGTCCTTCTCCGCAGTAAGGGAGGTGGCTCAACCACATCATCGTGAGTCATGTACGCGGAGATAAGCCAGAAATATCCGGTGTCACACTTCAGTTTCGCTGTGACTATGTCAACGTTGCTGAAATTAGTTAAAAGAAATACCGTTAATTCAATCCTTACTAACATACAAGCTCTGTTCCTACCTGCATCCTTGGCCGTCAGGAGCCTATGACTTTTTGTCCTCAATCCACAGATCCCGTTTCCAGTCAGCCACTGTTTGTGGATCAGGACGAAATCAGCTCCGTCTTGTTCCAGACAAAGCAATAGATTGGCGGAGGCCACCTTCGCATGCTGGAGGTTAATCTGGAGAAATTTCATCCTTCAGACTTTCCTCCAGGAGCGCTATTTCAGTGCCCAAGTCGTGATCGACCCGCACCTCCACAAACAGTTGTTCGAGTTTGAAGATGAAGTCGCCGATCGACGAACCGCCCCCAGTACTCGAAACATCCGTGAGATTTGGGTCGATTTCCACAGTCATTTGACTGTCAGCGCCCTCTGTCGGGTCACATCCACCGCCGCCGCTGCTTGGGTGCCACCACCTCTGTCCTCTGATGGAAGTACTTTCTGTACTACCATTTCAAAACCATAGCTAATGGCTCCCTTCGTTTTRCTGAGAGGACCGATGGATTCCGTGTTTAACATTATCAGCGCTTGCCGATACGGTTCACCGGTTTTCTCTAGCCTTAAAACTCTCCAATCCTGCGTTGGAAGTGAGGAATTCCAATATCTGAGAATTTCTCAATCTCACTCGCAGAGGAAGGTTCGGCCGACAGCCAAACGCGAGTCCTAGGACGAAGAGTCAGATCTGCTTTGGCCACGGCCTCCAATCTGGCTCACTTCCAAACCTTTACCACCTGAGATATTGCCTTCTTATATAAGATGGCCGTCAGCACAACTTGTGGGCTTGTGCAGTCCTTGGTGCTAACCGGGGCTAACACATTTTGGGGGTGTCCCAGGGCTTTCCTCGACCTTCCTCAGGAAGACCGACGAGATAGCCGCCGCTACCCTCTTCCATTTATCATGGGAGATAGCACCGCCCTCCTTACTGTAATCGAGCACCCCAAGTACTATAGCTCCAGCGCCTTTAGCGATATCGCTAAAGGTTGGCGCCTTTCCGTTCGCGGTTTCTTACCAAAGGAGGTTTCTCCTCCCGGTTCTGTCCTGTTAGCTTCCGGTCCTACCCTATCGTCCTCGCTCAGCACTTTCTTGTAGAGTACTAGCATGGTGCTCAGAAACCTGACCACCATGCTGGTCACGGTAGCGTTCTACGATCTTGGCCGGCAATCGGCGGTCTGACTTTAGCTTTCTCGCTAAATCTGCCTTGCTTCTACCCCCGTGGATCTTTTCACCGAGAAACCTCTGCTAGTGCTGGCAATTCCGCCGCGTATGAAGGATCCACCCTTCAATTCTCTTGCCGGCGGGTTTGCGCCGGCTACCCCCATTCTGCCACCTGAAGAAACACCAACTGGAGTATTTGTTCTGTTGCTGCAACTGCTCTGCGACGGTTTCGTCGCCATGAGAGCAGCAGCCCCGCCTGGGTTGAATCTAGGTGTCGATTTCGACAGCCCTTTACCTCCCTTCGTCGTCTTTCCGTCGTTGTTGTTTTTAGAATTGCCCATGCAAAAAGGGTCCCCACTCAGAGCCGCTATCCGTTCCCCGGACGGCCTAGCAACTCCCTGGACGACCTTTGGCTTTGGACTGTTTTTTTTTTTTTTTTTTTTTGAGAAGCTCACTATATGTTCAGAGCGTCTAAGTAGGCCCAAAACGTAGTGTTCTTATAATTGCTTCGTAATAAAAAAAACTTTGTTTTATAGGAGTTCGTTATGAAGAGTTTCGTCTGTAGTTAAATTTTGTATTATTATTTCACACGTATATATATGTATTTATTAAAGTTGCGGCGAATTTCTCAACACTGTTGTGTACCAAACGCTCATTCGACATTTTCTTATAGCGTGGTGAGCCAACAACGTAAGCCCGTGAACCGTGTCAGCAAATACCACCAATCTTATGGTAGCGCAATGTAAGTGATCAGCGAAAAACTTCCTTCCGCTTTGCCGTAGGATGGCGTGGGAATTCAGGCCATTTTGATTTTTGCCGTAGAAACATGTCAGCTGATTGCTCTCTCACAACGCATTGTTTCCAATCTCGATATACTGTAGGATTTATAAGAGTTGTCTTTAATATGTCTAGAATTTTCTTAAACTAACTCAAAACCATATATAAATTATTTTCAATAGGTTGTTTTCAGTTTTGATATTTTAAAAATTTTAATTGAAAATTTAGCTATGTACAAAACTATATGTTTGTATTGAGCAATGGCAACATTGTTCAAATGAAAACAAACAAAGACAGCTGATATCTGCGGCTCAACTTTTCACACATTTTGCTCGCTAATTAAGGCAACTGAGGCAGAGAACTGAAAGTATAAAGAAGGTGCAGGTTCGACAGCGAACATTTGTTAGATTTAAAGTAAGGACTTCACCTCATTTGTTAAAATTGTAATAAACAATTCACGTCACAACCACAGAATTCACGCTGTTAAACGTTAGCATTGTTTACAGTTGTCTCAATTACTCAACCAGTGAATCATTAATTTGATACGAGAAAAAGAAGAAGCTACATACAGGTAAATTGACAATAGTGATTTGCAACTATCCACTTACGCGATAAACTTTATATCAAAATAAAATAATTTTATTGAGATAGAAGAGTTCAGGAGGTTAAGACGTTTAGCAAATGGAAACGAGCGATGTAGAGAATCTTACTAAAATATATGTAAACGGAGGGATTTATTGCATTTTTCAATACCACTTCCAAAATTGTAAAACAATGAACATTAAATAAATTTATGAAATTTAAATGTATTTGATGAAATGCTTTGTAATGTGAAGCATCATAGTATTATTTTCATTGGAAAAATTATTAAAAACATTTCTTGATTAAGAGCTAAAAAGGTTAACACTTTTTACTGGGTATTGAAAGGTCAAAAGTCAGTTGTTTTAACATACCATAAAAATATTTGAATAGTTTCTCTATATATTAAATAACCACTATATAGTGATTATTTTCATACTAAATGTTGGGTGTTTTAATTTAAATTCCCAAAAATTATTATTTTCTCCAATCTGGCCATAATGGAAAATGTTATGAAAACCCTAATTTTGAGGAGCTCTCACACTAGAATAAGTTGGACATACCTTTATTCCTTAATGTATTCTGAAGAAATCGAAAGCGAAACCGCGACCAGGAATAAAGGGATGTTAAACTTATTCCAGTGTGAGAACGCCTCAAAATTAGAGTTTTTTATGACATTTTCCATTATGGCCAGATCAGAAAAAAAGCTATTTTTTGGGCATTTTAAATAAAACAACCAAMATTTAGTACGAATAAAAATTATTATATAGTGGTTATTTATTATATGGAGAAACTATTTAAATTTTTTTAAAGTAAATTAGAACAACCGACTTTTGACCTTTCAATGCCCAATAAAAGGATTTAAGGTTGTTAGCTCTCAATCATTAAATGGTTTTAATCATTTTCCATTGAAAATAATACTATGATGCTTCAAATTACAAAACCTTTCATTAAATACCTTTAAATTTCACAAATTTATTTAATTTTCATTGTTTTACATTTTTTACAAGTGGTATTGAACGATGCAACAAATCCCTCCGCTTACGTATTTTTTCGCTAAGATTTCAATCTGGCCATCGCTCGTTTCCAATTGTTAAACGTCAAAACCTCCTGAACTCGATCAACGATTTGACGTTTAGCAATTGTTCTCTCACTTCCAGTGAGAGAGGAGTTAAACATCTCATTATCTCTGCCGCGACCGTTTCGGCCAAGCATCAAACACACATCGCTTATGAATTTTTTAAAACAATTATAAGGCAAGAACCATTTGTTTTTCTCTTTTTTACAATGCTCAAGCATTTTTAGCCGTATTTTCCGGTTGACGAAGTTTTTAGTAGCATTGCAACTGAAACGAGAGAAGCGGAACAACCGCGATTTTATTAAGTAAGTGGAATTAAATATACCAACATGTAAAAATATGTATTATTCCTATTTTAAAACAACGATTGTAATGCAATGATAAAAATATCCATAAAGACCTTGGTATTTGGCTAATGCTTTGGTACATAACTGCGATCAAACACTCCTTAACTCCTTAACAGAAGAGATATGCCCGCGTACTAAGGAGCAATGTATCACTAAAACAGCTCAATCACCTGCTTGAGCGTGTCTACTTTTTAAATAGATTTAATATTTTAGAACTTATTGTTATGCTTTTAAAACAAAAAGCAGATTCAATAAATAAAAAGATATTAAAACAACAAACAAAAAAAAAACGATTTTTATATGATAGAACAAGTCAAAGAAAATATAACGGTAAGTAAAGAAAACATTATTTGAAACAAATGAAAAAAAACACTGTCTCTGATTTTTTAGATAAAGAGTCTAGATACAAGTGTGGTAATACTATAGAGTGTTCTGAGAAGATGGGTTTTTAACTTAACGAACAATAACGTTCCTCGCGAAGTGAATATATAAATTATTACTTAAATTCAGGCAATTGAAAAGTTTTTATTTACAGCCGAAACGAAAGTCGCTCTACATAAATTGGGTATTTTTGATGAAATTCAGATCTTAAGAGGTATGAGTACGTTATATCGATAATTATAAAGTTTTTCTTATACACTTTATTTCATTGCTATAAAGACATTCTATTTTTGTGAAAAGTCTTGAAAAAATATGTTCCCATTCCAAAAACGAATGGATATGTTATCATGTTATATTAAAGCACTATCTTAACTCTAACAATTCTATAAGAACATAGCAAAAAAGAAGAATATCAGCGAATTTTTCATATTTTCTTATTATCATATGGCAGCGTTTCATCGAGTTTAAAAAGTAATTTTTAAAATGTAGATATCTAACTTTAAAACCTGCAAAAGTGTAAAATGTATATTTGCTCAAATGTTAACAGGTTAAGTATTTAAAGTAAAATATACATATACAATACATTTAAAGTAAAATATGTGCGCCAATTGTGTTGAATATACTTAAACTTGAAAGTCGAATATCTTGCAAACTAACCGTTGGCAGTACCTATAACCTTGTACATTTTTTAATCAGAATGAATTCCTCTTTCCGACAGTATCAATTTTTATCACCAAATATGACAATTCTTTTAATAAATATTAAACTATGTTAATTTTTCTTTGTGAAACAGTTGATTTGTGCATCTTCAATGAAAGTGAGGATAGCATAAATTAATGAATAGAATAAATGTAATTTAAGCACTTAAAATTTTTGGTCGTAATATGGTATATGGCAATATGCAGTGGCGGATTAGCCAGATAGTAAGAGTAGCAAATGGATAGCAGATTTTAATTTTTTTTGTTTTATTAATATCCATTAAATTTTATTAATTAAAATATCGTAAATATAGGAGGATGGAGTCATGTGTAGAAGCTCACGCAAGTGAGGAAAGTTCTCTGATCGCCATTCACTTGGGAGTGGCCAGAAACGATTCTTTTACATATGACTCAAGCAGCTCACGACTTCCGCTCTTTGACCAAGTATCCATTAGGTAGCCTAAGAACATCCGTTTGAAGGCGAGCTAAAGTTAGAAGGCGAAATATCCCCTATATAGGGTTGTGCCTTGGGTTTGGGACCCGTCACGTAAAAAAAAGAACCCCAGTGAATAGTTATAACCAGACTCGGATGAGAGACGCCCCTTTTGATGACGACCATGGAAAACGAAATAAGGTGCATTGAGGGCATGCACCTGGAATTTCCGGTCCCTTAATTGGGAAGATGCCGCTGATCAACTGGTTGATGTCCTCGTGAAAATAAGGCTGGACGGGATATGGACAGAGACGAGTAGGTCCTTGTGCCATTTACTACAATGGCCAATAAAGGAACGCACGTGTGGTGTGGGATTCGTGGTGGGAGAGAATGAATAAACGTCTAGCCACAATCCGCATCAAAACGAGGTTCTTCAACATATCGCTGATTTGCACCCACGCAACGATGGAAGAGAAGGGCGATGTGACCAAAGATGCCTTTTATGAGTGCTTGGAACGCACTTATGATAGCTGCCCCCGCCATGATGTCAAAATCGTGCTTGGCGTCTTTAACGCCAGGGTGGGCAAAGAAGGTATCTTTGGCACTACGGTCGGCAAATTCAGCCTCCACGAGGAAACATCCCCAAATGGGTTGAGGCTGATCGACTTCATCGGGGCCCGAAATATGGTTATCTGTAGTACTAGATTCCAGCATAAGAAGATTCATCAAGCTACCTGGCTGTCTCCGGATCGAAAAACCACCAACCAGATCGATCATGTTGTGATAGACGGAAGACAAGTCTCCAGTGTTTTAGATGTGCGTGCACTGCGAGGTCCTAACATCGACTCGGACCACTATCTTGTGGCAGCCAAGATTTGCAACCGCCTCTGTGCAGCAAAATACGCACGCCATCAAACACAAGGAAGGTTCGACGTCGAGAAGCTGCAATCAGAATAGGCAGCGGAACGATTTTCTACTCGGCTTGCACTCCTGCTCTCTGAGATCACTCGTCAACAACTCGGTATAAGGGAACTGTGGACGGCATTTCAAACTCTTTACGTACCGGTTGCAACATAGTTTTCAGATAGTGCAAAAGAACAGCTGGTACGACGAGGAGTGCCGTGTCGCACAGGAGAGAAAACAGGCTGCCTACCTCGTAAAGTTACGATCGACCACATCTCTACTACACTCGGCGATTTAGTTGAAAATCAAACACCTGGATAACGTTTCGAATTTGCGGTGTTTATTGTCATAATAAATAACGTACTTTAACTAAACATATCAAATAATTACGAGTGTTTTTGAAGTATTTCGACAGCTAAAATCTCTTACAACAGAAGAGATCATGGAAAAATCCTCTAATATGGTCAATTCTTGCGAAGATGATTTGGAGAACAGCCTAGGCGGCGAATTAGTGCAGTTCGCAGAGTTTCTGAAAACAGATGTGTTATTGACAGCAAGAAACAGGAGCCTCTGGAACAGCAATATTATAAACTTTATTAAATGTTTCTTTAGAATCGGGTGTCCCAAACCTAGAAGTTTCTTTGCGAATTTACTTATTTCTCATGATCATTAACTGCAGTGGCGAACGTTCTTTTTCAACATTAAAACGTATCAAAATTAAATAAGGAACACGATGGACAAAGAACGTCTTAATCATCTTACTTTGTTGAATATAGAGCATGACTTGCATAAAGAAGTCGATATTGAAAGTATTATCTCTAATTTGCCTATAATAATTCCAGAAAAGTTTATTTATAACAATTATGTTTAGTACCCTAAACTTGAGCAAACCAAGGGCCCCTTACAGGCCCCGCGCTAGTTTAATCCGGCACTGGCAATATGGTCGACATGTTTTTCGGTAGCTCGGTAAGGTGACGTCCATATTGGTTTGTGGATATGCTTCTTATAGAATAATGTTCCACCATTAACAAGATTATAGTTAGAGCAACACTCAGTAAACATCTTCCATTCGCAGTAACCGTTCCTAAGCCATAATGACCAATCACGTTTTGAGAGCCGTGTTCATGCCGCCCTTTAGGATAACTATGGCACCTCTGTTGATGTCAGTAAAAACGTTCAAAAGACTGATGTTTTATGTGCCCTTGGTTGCAAAATTGGTAGTGAGCATCATTTTTGTCGGTGTATAACTTCGAACTATTGTTATATTCCTTGCTCTTGTTCGCAATCTTAGCGATTTGATCCTATTTCAATTCGTTTTCCATTCTATAATGGCTGCTGCAGCTGACTTTGAGAGAAGAAATTCATCTTCACATCCTCTTTTTAGATTGGAATTGTTACTTTGAAAAAGTTGTTGTTGAATTGTTGTTGGGATTTTGGCGGAATCGGCCCTCTGATTTCACAGAGGATTCGAAGTTGTCAGCGCTGGAACTCTTTGCATATTTGCGACAATTTGGTTCTCGTAGTGAGCGCATATTTCATGTTCCTATTCATTATTCCTTTATCATGCCTTTAGTTTGTAGTAAATATTAGTTATTTTTTATACCAGTGTTAGGCTGCGGGCTGCCTCCTGACCTGCAATTCCGTCCACGATAGACGATGAGCTCCTATTGCTGCGAGAATCGAAAGAGACCCTTGCATAGYTTCGTTCTGAATACTGTAGCAAGTTAAACTCCTACTATCTAGAATTTATCACTATTAGGGAATCCAGATTACCGTTACAACAATAATTCGGTATACATATATAGTATATATGCTTCTTAAGGGGGTATTCTAGTCTAGAAATTTGAAGAAATCGAAATTTTTTTTGTCATAATACCATAGTTTTGATATTCAAAAATATCTCCCTAAAAGGATTTTTCAAAACTAAAATTATTTTCAAAGTTATAGCCATTTTAGTGACGTGGCAACTAGACCGTTTGAGCAAACTGTCTATCTATCTATTACGCTGCTCGAAACTTAACGTAAAACTTTAAACGCGTTTTTCTCAAAACTCCTTTTTTTGATGCGGTAGCCACAATATCTCAAGTTCTAATCAGTCGATTTCTTTGAATTTTGGCATGAATATTCTTTAAATACATTTCCATGGCTGGAAGCAATAAACAAAAATTTGAAATTTATAATATTTAAAAAAAAATCTACAAAACTAAAAATTTGTGAAAAAATCGACCCTTTTTTTGAGTAGCTGCCATTTTATGAAAAAAAAATAGTTTTGCTGCTTCAGACAATAGCGACATTAAGAATCTGTCATTATTTTATTTTTCAAATGACGACAAGGGTAGAAATCATGGCGAAGAGAACACGTCTTCTTTTCCCCCCTTTTTCTTCAAGGACGCATAACTCGATGAAAAAAAAWTTTTTTTTTTTAAATTTATTTTGTGCACTCTTCTAAGTTTAATAAACAAATGATAAAAAACGGATAGTAAAAATATCTAGCTCTTCTTTTTTATTAATTGTTGAAAAAAGCTCGAAAATCGAGCCTCTAGACTAGAATACCCCCTTAAAGAGATTAGTTGTAGAATTTGCATTAACTCTCTTACACAACGGTATTACATATTTAATTTTTAATTCTATTTTGCAGATTATAAAATTTGTATTCAGTTACGTAGAATACRATTTTTCTTAACTACAAGGAGGCACAAATATATAACTCCCTGCCAACCACGGCTACCCTCTTGTGTGAAATATTTCAATACTACTACACATTTTTTCTCTATGCACGAACACCAACGCATATTTTCGGGTTATTTTTTGTTTACCTAAATGCGATGATAAAAAGTTTCTTTCATTTCTTAATTTACTTGAATGAGTGAGAAGGAGAAAACATAATTATCAATAGTGCCAAAAGATAATCCCAAAAAGGGTAATAAAAAACGAAGGATAATTGCGAGCCATTTGCAATTCTAGCGGGAAGAAGAAAGGTAAGTGAACAAATTTGGATATTTTAAATATATTTTAAATTAATTACTTTATGCCATTGCAGCAATAAATTAAAGTACATATTTTATCAAAAAAGGTAAGCAACATTTTGAAATAATTATAAATACATTTAATTAATTCCTATTTCTCTCTTTAGAAATCATCAATAGGTCTTCAAGCAGTAGAAGCAGAACAATTTTTATTTGTGAGTTTTTGTTACATTTTATACATATATTATTGTACATATACTAAGTAGCTMTTTAATTGAATGACCAGTGCGGTTGGTCCTAATAATTTAATTTATAAAAATAACTATTGTGWTTAAMAAGTGCGTGCGGTTAACAAATATTCGTATTGTATTATGTTCTTTCGGCCTGCACGGTGCTAAAATTATAAAAGAAAGTGTGTTTAAAGCGGCCTGTAATAATGTAAAATAAAAATTTAAAAAATTAAAAAGTTTAGTTTAAAATTTTAAGAAATTTTTAAAATAGAAATTAAAAAATGCAACCCTGAATCAGCTGTTTAAAATGCAACCCTGTATCAGCCGTCGATTGGGGATATTAGAGTAGGACAGATATACTTTTTTATATGAGACTGCTGAATGAGCGCAACAAAGATGTATGATCACATGTATACGTACGTGTGAGGATAGAATCTTCTTAAGGCACACTCTATGTTTTTACCCCCACGTTTACCCGCTGCTTACCCACTGATTATCTGGTTGTTTACCTGCTCATGGTTGGCAGGGTTATTCATATACAGTGGCACCTCGACATACGAAATTTGAGATACGAGTGGCCAGAAGCTGCAGCTGAAAGGATCTATGAAAAATTGGAACCCGGTGTTTTAGTGGAGGAGGGGATTGTATATCTGGGGAAATCCATGGGTCTAGAGGTGGAASAGAGAGACATGAACGAGTTCATCGAGGAGCACACCCAGGAACTGACGACTGAGGAGATACAAGAGTTACAATCACAGCAGCATACTGAGGTTATGCAAGAAATTGATTTTGAGGAGTCAGAGGAGGAGGTTATTTCTACAAGTGAGATAAATCAGATCTTAGGAATGTGAGAGAGTGTTTCACAGTTCGTGAAAAAAACACCCAGAAAAAGTGGCGAAATGTCGTGCATCTGACTTTTTTAATGACCCTGCCTAACTCATTTCCGGAACATTCTGAGAGGGAGGTAGAAACAAACCTAATCGCACATGTTTTTTTCTAAACGGGCTACAGGTGAAAGCTAGAAAAATATATGGAAAAAGGCAAAGACCAGTGAGGATATCTAATTTATTTCTTTACATTCTCTTTTTTGTATTTGTGTAATAAATATTTGATATTTATAAATACGTTTTTATTATTCAAAACCACGTAACAAAAATAACTGGGGTGATGTTTTGGAGGCTGGAACGGATTAATGGTAGTTCAATTGTTTTGTATGGGGAAATTTGCTTCGAGGTACGAGTAATTCGAGATACGAACAAGGTTAAGGAACGAATTAAACTCGTATGTCAAGGTACCACTGTATTTGCCAATAACACCCACACCTTTAAGTATATGTGGTATATAAAAATAAACTAATTTTATTTTGAAAAAATAATAAAATTTCACAAAAAAGGAATATTATTGGGAAAACTTTTCGAATTTCCAGCGAATAACACGATAAAATCATTTTCACTCAAAAGTTGGGGAAGATTTTAGTTGTTGTCAAATAGATTTGAACAATAAGTTAAATATTAAATTAAAACATTTTTTGCATTATACAATGTAAAATAAATGTGTACACACTATTTAATGAAGTGTTAGTGAACATAAAAATGAMAAATATAGGTTTAAATTAATTTTAAATCCAAAACATACGTTATTCAAATAGTGGCAATTTTCAACTTTAAATGCAAATATCTCGAAAACTATTGGTTTCCTTGTTTCCTATATTCTTGATCTGGAGAACCCCTCTATCCGACCATACCCATTCTATTTCTGAATTCCTGGGACGGTATTCTAAAGCCGACCCCAAATATTGTCTTTCTCTTTGCGGGCACGATTCCGATTACTTTGGCGGATGGATTAAACAACCGAATTTCCATAGAACTGGGGTATGTACGGATAGGGGAGCTTCTCCAGAGGAGGAATATCCAAAAATAATATAAAAATAACTGCAATTTTTGTTTAAATATTCACATTTAAAAATTAAAAAATTTGCACTTTGAACACATGTCATTTCTCCGTGTTTCACTATGTTTCTTTCACGTTTTTTATATGTATATTTAAATATACACTGTAAGCATTGAAATAAACTCACATTTCACATTTATTTTTTAGTTTTTCAGCTAAATTTACTAATTTAAAAATAACTTATTTAAAGCTGATAAGTTTAGAGTGTTTATATTTAATATGTGAACACTTTTCCATATACATACATCTATGAATATTTCAATAATATGTGATTTATATTTAATAAACACAAATAAGTAAAATCGTGTGATAATATTATAATATTTATATGATAGTAATATAACACTTTTATTTATATATTACAATTTCATCCTATCCTTCTCCTCCTGCGTTGGCAGCCTTCGGCCGTGCTCTAAAAAAATAACCCTGGCCGAACGCATACCCGGGATGACTGAAGTACTTTCGCGTAGTACTCCTCTCTGCGTAAAAAAAAATATATATTGAGTTTTTATTATAAAGTGGCTATATTTAATGGTTATCATGCACTCATATTGAAACAAAATTTGAGTTTTCGTACTGTACTGTATACTTTGCACTGTA
This sequence comes from Bactrocera latifrons, assembly GCF_001853355.1. NCBI lineage: Eukaryota > Metazoa > Arthropoda > Insecta > Diptera > Tephritidae > Bactrocera > Bactrocera latifrons. The sequence continues at coordinate 3,712 of NW_017534712.1, read as the reverse complement.
TTACCTAGTATTATTATATAATATTACTTACACATATGTATATATATTATTATTACTAATTATCTTCTTCTTCTTCTTCTTAATTGGCGTCGACACCGCTTACGCGATTATACACAACAGCGCGCCAATCGTTTCTTCTTTTCGCCACGGGGCGCCAATTAGATATTCCAAGTGAAGCCAGGTCCTTCTCCACTTGGTCCTTCCAACGGAGTGGAGGTCTTTCTCTTCCTCTGCTTCAGAGCTGAAGCGTTTTCGTCCATCCGGACAACATGACCTAGCCAGCGTAGCCGCTGTCTTTTAATTCGCTGA
>NW_017534712.1:0-1365 GCF_001853355.1 Bactrocera latifrons | reverse complement strand
CGATCCGGAGACAGCCAGGTAGCTTGATGAATCTTCTTATGCTGGAATCTAGTACTACAGATAACCATATTTCGGGCCCCGACGAAGTCGATCAGCCTCAACCCATTTGGGGATGTTTCCTCGTGGACGCTGAATTTGCCGACCGTAGTGCCAAAGATACCTTCTTTGCCCACCCTGGCGTTAAAGTCGCTAAGCACGATTTTGACATCGTGGCGTGGGCAGCTCTCATAAGTGCTTTTCAAGCACTCATAAAAGGCATCTTTGGTCACATCGTCCTTCTCCTCCAACGGGGCGTGGGCGCAAATCAACGATATGTTGAAGAACCTGTCCTTGTCCCGTCCATCGCATTTCTTGGACGGCGGTGATGTCAGCCTTTATTTTTCCGAGGACATCAACCAGCTGGGCAGCGGCACCTTCCCAGTTAAGGGACCGGACATTCCAGGTGCATGCCCTTAATTCGTAGTCCTTATTTCGTTTGCCATAGTCGTCATCAAAAGTGGGGTCTCTCAGCCGAGGYTGTTGTTGCGTTGTCATTGGGGTCGTTTTTTTTACGTGGCGGGTCCCAAACCCAGCACACAACCCTATGCACGGAATGTTTCGCCTACTCACTTTAGCTCACATTCAAACGGATGTTCTTAGGCTACCCAGAGGATACTTGCTCAAGGACCGGAAGTCGTGAGCTGCTTGAGTCATAATCATAATAAAAGAATCGTTTCTGGCCACTCCCAAGTGAATGGAGATCAGAAAACTTTCCTCACTTGCGTGAACTTCTACACATGACTCCACATGACACATGACTCCATCCATCAATTATCTCCTACTAATTATCTTAATAAATTTAACAAAARTATCCATATGCATGGATAGAGGAACTTCAGCGAATTGCTTAATCTTTAAAAGGCAGCGCTCCATTTCGTCGTAATTTTTGGTAAACAAATGAGGTTCAAAAGAGTGTAAAATGTAAGTTTAAACCAAGGATTCGTTAGTTAAAAAAAAACCTGCTAAAAGTGTAAAATGTCGATTTATTTAAAATATTATMGTCTAATTTAATTAATTAGAAGTGAAAAATGTGAATAAAATGTGTGTAATAAGGTGAAATAGCTTCTTGTTCGAATTTTTGAACTTTAAGGTCGAATATCTCGTAAACTAAGCTTTTGTGGTACCTATAATCTTCTTTCCAACGGTACCTTCAAGTCGCTCCGCCAAAGAAATGGGAATTGTGCCTCTTTGCGTATAAATTCTAATTTTTAAGGGTGGAGATATCAAAGGACACATATTGTCGAAAAGTGAACAACAGTTTGATGATTGGTTGATAGTTGCTCTAGGTTCCCTCTTCGATATTTCGAAAACGCTGCTGATATTAGC
>NW_017534711.1:27363-40322 GCF_001853355.1 Bactrocera latifrons | reverse complement strand
TGCTCGGGCGCCATGAAAATTCTCAAGAGTTTTTGAGAGATAAAGTAGTCACTAAAATTAAAACTCAACCAATTGCCTGCACTTCGATATTGCGACGAGAAATTAGCGAAAAAGTGAAACGCGTGCGATCTTGAGTCCGGTCTAATTACAATTCATTTCTTTATTCCAGTTCATCTAGTTGCTTAGCCTAAATCTTAAAACCAACGGGATAAAACAGTTGGAATGGAAGTATACAGGTATGTTCAAAAAAGTGGTGAGTAGTTCATTTTGTTAACTTATAGTAATAGATTAAGGTAAGTATATTTAACATTATTAGGGTAAGTACAATGAAAGGAAAACTTTATAATTTAAATATAAAATGCATTTCAGAAAAATAATTAATTTTAATTTCATTTTAGGTTAAACATATACATATACATAAGTCGCTTGACGCAACAATACTATTGTAACTTGCAAGAATTAAAGCCAAGGAAATACCTTAAGATGTAAGACGTCAACCAGAAAATCGGAATCGAGGAAAACTCTGTATATACATATTTAGTTTATATTTATTCGTTCGGAACTTTCAAGTAGAAAAAGTTTTTTAATATGAAAATCATATAAATATAAAAATATCCTTGGTCTACACTTCTTGACTTCTTAAACTCTACTCTACAGTTCGAAWTAAATATATGCAAATATGTAGTTTTTATTCAGAGGTGCAATTAAAAGACACTTCCGCTAGGTGTGTCAGGTTCTACTCGCACAATCTGCTGTCTAGCACCGACATTCTACTCTGCTACAGTAACAGTATTTCGTGGCAATTCGGTCGCTCCTACCTTCTGGCTTTTTGTCTTTTATTTCGTACGCGACAAAATACTTTTGTTTAAATTTTTAATTTGGTCTATATTCTGTACGYCTAATAGGCTATTTAATCGTATATGTAACTTGCGTATTATTTTTTCTTTTATTTTTCTAAAGTCACTGCAAAGCCTTTTCGTCCCATSTTTTGAAATCAAAACAACTGGAGAAGTATAAATACTTTGTCGAATTATACCTTCATTCAACCAATTAACTATTTTTTTTTTCAATATTATTGATGTACAAAATCTTAAATCTATTTACAAACTAGACAGACTCAAGCAAGTGAATGAGCTGTTTTGGTGATAGAGTGCTCTTTAGTACGCAGGCATATTTTTCTTTTAAGGCGTGTTTGATAGCAAGAATGTACCAAAGCATTACCCAAAGGGTTTGGGTGATCACGGRTATTTATTTAATTATCTTCTACTACTATCTTCTACTTCTTTCTTTATCATAGGAATACTAAGTTCTTTGCGGATATTGTAATTACGCATGCACTCTAGGCATATGACAAATTTTGACGAAAAATTTAGCATACCACCACGTGGTGGCAAATATTGTACAAGTAATGAATATCACTTTTTTTAGGTGATTTCGGTTCAAAAACGTTCCGCGCAAAAATGGATTTCTAAAAAAGTCAAAATTAAAAAAAAAAATTAATATTTTTGTTTTTATATTTTTGTCAATTGCTACATGAAATAAGTTTTAAGTTTAAAGTATGTGATAATTTACACAATGGTAAAATGTCTTGCACAATTTTATTTGCACGCTCTGCGCAAATGTTACTTCGCTGACCTTCTTTAATAGCTGATGGTTTATTTACCCAATGGCTGAGAAAACATTCATTTGCTTTTGTGAAGCCGGCCAATGATTTCTGTAGTGTGCCGAAATTATTTTTGTTGAAAGTATGATCGGAAAACCAGATCTCGCTCCAAGCACCGCACACAAACTTACAAATTAAATATAATTGCAAACGATATTCAGGAATAAGTATAAAGGCTAAAAGTGCCCAACTAGCTCTAGAATTCCAAAGGGCATTACTGAGTGCTGTATTGCTTTAAATTTTATGTAGGGAAAACGTTCATTTTTCTCGAAGTATTTAAAAGATTCSACCAATTCATATAAGTATTGCATTTCCCTTAGGTAAATTAAAAGGCGTTTGGAATTATAAGAAGATTATTAGTTAAATAAATATCTATTATTATGAAGAAAAACGTGTACACTGTACGAAACTTTTTTTTTTKKTTTTTYMRSMRKTYYKRWWAAAAARKWAWTTYSKTTTKSSSSGRAAMYTTTTTKSMAWTTYSSMAAAAAAAAATAAGGGGGTTCATACTTTTTTATTCTCTATTCGACTATTGTATGCCGTTTTTCGTATTTGCCAAAATTGTGAAAAGTTRTATGACTAATGTAATCTGGTGAACACGTGATTGTTCTAAACATTTCCTATTGGAACTCTTGTATTATATCAGTATTGTAAGGTACACAATTTGTACCTTACAGCTGAATGCCATACATCAAAATCGGCTTTATCACCGCATTATATAAAAGCATTTGTTGTGTAGGCTAAGTTTAGAGTTTTTATTTAAAAGCCAATTTTAATTTGCAGCTCTAATCTTCATACATCTTATTTTCTCCACGTAAGTAAGGGAACAAGGGAAGGCAGACACAATTCGACATATACAATTCGATCATCAACATATTCGAAATCAGAAACACTGAAAATAAGAAAATATGGCTAACGGTGACGCTTTGACCGTCTATTTAATAACTCGCCTTATTGCTGATGGTAATATCCGTATAGCTTTACGTGAGGATGTAGAGCAATTACGCTCACAAATAGTAGTGAATACTAATAGAGAAACCGATTTCTTAACACAAACAATAGACGATAATAAAGTGTGTCAATAATCATTAGACGTAGTTAAATCCGTACCTGAATTTACTGCTAGGATGAATTTATATGTTAGTTGGAGAGAGGCAGCGCTTACCGCTATACACGCCTATACGAAGAGTAGTAGAAAATACTTTGCTTCACTCACAATACTTCGAAATAAAATAACGCATGATCCAAAYGATACCATAACAAACCTTGGAACAGTACTCAGTTTCGATGCAATTCTATCTCTTCTAGACTTTGCATATGCGGACAACCATCCTATATATAATCGAACAGGAACTAAGTATCCTAAGGCAGGGTGTAATGGCGGTTATAGAATATTACAACCTCGTCAACAAAAAATTTATCCAACAAAAGACTGAAACAAAAAGAATATGGAACATGCCTTACGAATTTTTAGAACAGGACTAAATACCCCACTAAGAGACATAATATTTTCTCTAAATCCACAAGATTTACCTGATGCTTTAGCAAAAGCTCAGGAACTACATAGAATTAAATAACCAAAGAGCCAGTTTTCACAAAATTTCATATATGGTAGAAACCAAGTCAAGCCAATCTATACAAACAATAATTTAAGATTTCCTCAAAAGAACAGCCCTTCAAATAAAAATATACATAATAATTTTCTCAAACCGACTTTTGGGATACAATTCCCTTAAAAAGATTGAGGCACTTATTCATGTGTCCAATGGGAAAATTAATTATAGGGTAAAGAATAACATGGAAAAAGAAAACAGAAGTATGAACATTTATTTTAAAAACATAACTAAAGAACAAGAAGCTTCCAAAAAACTAGCAGAGAAAATTACCTCTTCTTCTTCTTCTTAATTGGCGTAGGCACCGCTTACGCGATTATAGCCGAGTTAACAACAGCGCGCCAGTCGTTTCGTCTTTTCGCTACATGGCGCCAATTGGTTATTCCAAGCGTAGCCAGGCCCTTCTCCACCTGAGCCTTCAACAGAGTGGAGGTTTTCCTCTTCAGAGCGGGAGTGTTTTCGTCCATTCGGACAACATGACCTAGCCAGCGTAGCCGCGGTCTGGAACAAACAAGTTTTACACGAACGAAAATGTTCTACAACGCCAACCGATGAATTTGCCGACAACATGAATGATAACTATTCGATATTGGGTGAAAGAGGCTCAGAAATGAATGACGATAATGATTATTATTCGGAAAAGAGTCCCGAAAAGTTAAATACTGGAAATCAGGATGAAAAATTAACTGAACTTAAAACAAAGAACAACATACAAGAAAAAATTGCTCAAATGCATTCGAATGTCAATACAAGCTTTCCCTTCATGAACAATGTAAAAGCGGGAATAAGAATGAAAACTGAGGATCCGATATGGAAGAGATAATATCCATACCCCTTACCTGTAAGTTCAAATCACTTGACCTGGTTTGACCCAGAAGCATTTGCTATTCATATACAAACCTGGTAAAGCCAATATTGTAGCAGAAGCACTGTCGCGCCTTGGATTATATAACATTTCCGATAATTCTCTGAACGAACAATTACAAAATTCAGCACAAAGTAGTGAACGCATTCAAATACAGGAACCATAGAAACCTGTAAACCAGTTTAAATAACGAACAATATTGTGTAAAACAGCTTTACAGTACATGAGGTAATCAATCTTTGGAAATAAATACACTTAATAGAGTATGATACAGTTAAAAATTTATTACCCATTTTAAAAGAATTCATTAGACCATTGGTAAAAGCAAAGAAAGTGGAAGATTTGTATGAAATCCAGCGACCTTTGAAGGAGACATTTCAAAATAAATTTATTTACACAAAACTTTTCCTGGCTATAACCGCGTAAGCGGTTTCTACGCCAGTAAAGAAGTGAACAGCTTCATATAGAAATATTTTACACCCAAAAATTAAAATTCATCACATGTATCTATACATATCTATTCAAAATTTCTAATATTGAAACATATAGAGGAATACGAAATATCGAATTGCTATTAATTAGAATTGCTTTAAACCTTCATACTTGTAGATTAATGCAAAAACTAAATACAGACATTTTTTTGCGATTCATATAACGAATTGACAAATAGAAAGAGTTCATTTTACAATAATCAAGATAGCACGAAGAATACAATTTATTGAGCGACTTAGAAACGAGCCGCTCAACATTTAAATTTAACAATATATTCAGTAACCAATATCTAACCAACAGACGTCTTAACTAAATTAAGACATGAAAAATTACAAGACTACTTAAAACAAGCACAGGAAAAAATGCTAACATTCCACAATAAAAGTAGAACCAAACAAGAAAATCACCTTTGAGAAATTATTTATGAAAAAGCAAAAGTGGAAAGAAACAAATTAAAATCCCTATATAAAAGACAGCAAGCTAAGGAAGAATAAAATAATAAATAATAATAAAAAGATATAATTATTTATACATAAAGATAACAAAAATCGTAATTACTTATATATGTTTGCAATATACTAATCAGCTCAGAAACCGCTGATGTCATAGACTATACCCGAAAAGACGTACTTATTGAAAGGATATGTTTCCATTTATAAAGAATACGGGGACTTATTTCACATTACTAATTTATCTCGTTCTGAAAATAKAATAGCGAAAATAGAAGTTTTTACAGTAATAATGAACGCAATCATGACAGCGTAGGAATTATTACACACAAAACAGGTTTTGAAATTTTGGTAACTATTTGGCAAAAAAGGGATATAAATGAATTAGGAACACTATGGCATAGATAGCTGGAACACCAGACCAAGATGACTTTTTAAAAATCAATGATAAATTGGATGAACTAGTTATAAATAACAATAAAAAAAGGGAAATACTATAAGGTGTAAAGCCTATCATATAGAATCTATCTATATTATAGAGTAAAGTCAGCCAGATGTTCGAAAATGCTATTATTAGTTAGATTGGGGGAATTTTCCCTCAAATTTATCTATTTTGGGCACAAAGGTACACTGTTCTACATAAAACACGCACCTATGGGATTCAACAGTTTTTAATTGAATTTAAAGAATTTATGGCGTTACGTGGCACACATTAAAGACAACTTTCGTGCAAAATTTTATCCCGTTCCATTAAACGCTTCTTGATTTGCGTACTGGAAACCGAACGAATCATGTGGATTCTAAACTTGTATTATATGGGAAGTAGGCGTTGTTGTTGACCGATTTCGTCCATTTTTGCAATGGGTCATAGGATTAAAATTTTATGTATCTTTCGCGTCTAGTTATTAATTTATCGCGCTCTTAGCAGTTTTTAACAGTACCATTATATGGATAGTGAACGCGGTTATCCTCCGATATCATGCATTTTCAYACTGTGGTAGAAGCTCCTATGAAATTTGTACTTAGCCAATTTGGTTATTGTAGCTTAAGTGGTTTAGTAGGTATGTATATTAAATTTGTGTCGAACACGGCCATGCCCACTTTTTCAATAAATTTTTTCCACATGTGTCCCTTGCTACTGTGAACTTTTGTACCAAATTACAGCTTTATATCTTAATTTAGTGCTGAGTTATGRCACTTTATATGTTTTGGGTTAATGGCGATTTGCGGACGTGGCGGTATTCCCATTACACCCATCTACAACTGTTGCTGAAAAATGTACTTAGATTTATGTTTCAAATATTTATTTTAATCGTAAGGCAACTCTGTTTAAGCACACTAAAATATGTAATGGCTTCTTCCGGTTTTACTTTCTTACAAGTAACCGAGGAGAAACCAGGGATAAGTAATAGAAATTATCAATTTGTATATACAGTACACTTAATCCAATTCTTTTACAGATATTAAAACCTCTTCCTCCCTTTCGTATTTGCAAATGCGAATTTCTTTGAATAAAGTGTTTTAAAATATTGGTGTTTGTTGTTTATATAACCTATTGTTGTATTGTTGTTTTAATAACCTATTAATGTCGCCAATTAACCAACATTTTATACGCAAACTTCAAGATTTATCACAGTTTTAGGCTCACCCGAAGAGTGGACAATGTTTATCGTCGCCTTTGAAAAGACAACAAAAATGTTTGCATAAAGTAATGTAACCGCGCTTACAGAAAGCTCTTAAAGGAGATGCCCGGTCAAAAGTTTAAGCGCAATTAATTCACCCTTCAAGTGTGAATGCGGTGATTTCTTCGTTACAGTTTCATTATGGACGACGTGAACTACTGATACGGAGCCAGCTCACAAAAGTCAGATCGTTTCCATCAATTACAAGTGGAAAAAATCATGAAATCGGCAATTATGGTTCAATGGTAACAAATTTAGTCGCATTTTTGGAGAACGCCAGAACGCTGCACCTCATCTTTCAAACACTGCTCGATGAATTGGTAAGTAAAATTTCTATTTATAAACTGGAAGAATGGGCACGTCATACATTTGCCATAAATAAATCATACCCAACAATATGTGAATTTATACCATGTTCACACCGACACTTAATCACACGATTCCGGCTGTTGAGTGGTTTATCCCACTAATCTTATAAATTTATAAAGATTTCGCCATACAAAAATGCCAGTTCAAAATCACTTCATCGAAATGATTTGAAAGTGATCCACGCTAAACCGCTCTCTGCGATTCTGATTTTGCACCACCTACTTTTCAGCATTGAAAATCTATTACATTATCACAGCTGATTTAGACACTACAAAGGGAAAAATGTAAACAAAAAAATTTTTTTAAAGCAGTGAATCTAATTTCACATGAAAAGCGACTTAACAAACGAAAAATGCATCCAATATTTCTATTATATGGAAAATATTTAAAAAATTATGGCTTTTATCTCAAAATACTATATGACAATTTTTTCTTTTTGATAAATATTAAGCGATTTGAATTCTTGAATGAAAATAACAGCTGTCTTTTAATCTGAACATTATATTAGTTCGTGGTTAGAACAGATGTCAACATATGTGGTAATCGCAACAGAACTGAACTGTGTGGTGTCAGTTCCGAACAACCGTCACGAGAATGTAATAGATTACCAAAAACAGTGCTAACCATTTCTAAAGAAWCATTGAAATATATATTTTGTAATGATAATCATCGACTGTCAGTGCATAACATTTAAAGAAGTTAATAGCGACAAGCGATAGGAAATTGTAAATATAAATCCCTTGTGTTTTTGTTGCCTTTCTCCAGGTCATTATGTTTATAWTTGTAGACGACGTCGTATATGTGGTATATCATCATGCCAGAAATATCATAATAAATTACTTCATAATCAAGTCGCTCAAAATGCCAACATTGGTAACTCCGTATCTGCTGAATCTGCTGTTGCTACTATAAGCACTTGTCAGCCATCCGTAAATGAAGAGCTACCATTGATTAAAAGGGTAGGTGTAGAAAACACAAACAGAAATAAAACTTTATTCAAATTTTTACAAATTATATTATATGGTACGAAAAGTAGCATTAAGGTTATAGCCTTCGTTGACGATGGGGCTAGGGTTACTTTAATAGAAGAAGAAACTGCAAATGAAATTGAGGAATTGCTTCGACTCAAATGGTTTGATGACCAAACCACCAGCGGAGTCTCAAAGCTTGTGAACTTAGAAATATCGGGTTCACTAAATAAAAAAAAGTTAATTTTACCTTCTCAAACGTTACGTGCGGAACCAATTAAAGAACAAAGTAAGGAGTTGCCATATAAACTTAGTTCGACCATTGAATGAAGTTAGTTTTAATGAAGGTTTTACTGTTCATGAGACTAAACTAGGTTGGATTTTGTTTGGTTCAGACGAAAACAATTCCGATTCGCCAACAATTTTCCACGTGCATATTGACAATGGTTTCAATGACTTACAAAAGCAATTCACTGATTATTTTGAATTAGAAGGCTTCAAAACAATATTTCCTACTATAAAGTCTACCTCAGACATTAGAGCCGAGGAGATGTTACGCAGTACAACRAAGTTCGTGGGTGACAGGTACGAGACAGGTCTTTTACGGAAAAACTACAACATATCTCTGCCAATGAGTTATAACACAGCGCTAAAACGACTTCAGATTGTCGAACGCAAAATGGCAAGTGATATTAATTAACAAAAATGGTATATAGAAAAGGCTACCGACTACGCAGATAAGGGTTATGCCAAAAAACTTACTTCGGATGAAGTTGATATACAGAGCGAACGAATATGGTATTTACCCCATGTAAACAAAGGCAATAAGCCAAGATTGGTGTTTGATGCAGCCGCGACAGTACATAATATTTCTTTGAACTCTATGCTTATGAAAGGTCCCGGAAGTTATCAACCGAAAACTATGCAGTCAATTTTATTCAAATTTCGCGAAGGAAATATAGCTATTTGTGGTAATATAATCGCATCACATACGGCAAAAATATGGAAATTCAAAAAGGGTTTTTAATGGCGTGAAGGGGATACCATCATGAAGGCAATGATTTATGGTTCTGCCTGCTCCCCATGCTCTATGCAATTTGTGAAAAATTTAAATTAATCAAAATTTCAAAATGACCATCCGAGGGCAGTCGATGCAATCATTAATCGCAACTATGTTGACGACTATGTATATAGTTTTACCACCGTTGATGAAGGTATATGTGCATCGGAAAGGGTGATAGAGATTCACAGCAAAGCAGGATTCGCTCCCAGAGGCTTTGTTTCGAACTCCTCACAATTATTGAAAGCCATTAGCAGAACCTCCGAGGCTGAGTGTATCTCAAAGAATATGTGTGGATCAAGGTCAACAAACGATAAGGTATTAGGTAATCCATCTGCCCCCGCCGCTTTGTTGTTCTTCAGGCGGTTAATTGCTATTCGAACTTCTTCCTGGTTGGGCAATGGAACGTCTGCTCCATCGTCGTCGATTGGGGCATCAGGTTCGCCTTCTCCTGGCGTTGTGCGTTCACTGCCACTCAGCAGGCTGGAGAAGTGTTCGCTGCATAATTTAGGTATACTCTGGGCATCGGTGACTAGATCACCTTTGGGGGTTCTACAAGAGTATGCTCCGGGCTTTATGTTTTTTGTGTTCTTATTTGCGACTGCTGTTTATAAATGTACGTGGACAAAATCATTTGAAAACTGTGAATGGCGACCAATTCCAAACATATCGAGAAGCATGTCAACTATTGGGTTTGTTCTAGAACGATTCTCATTGGTATTTAACACTTGCGGATACAGTTGTTTCATCAAATGCATACCAAATACGAACGCTGTTCGCAATTATCATCACCACATATTTTCCTTCATAACCATTTCAGTTATGGAACAAATACAAAGACGACATATGTGCAGATATCTTGCATCGATTGCGCATTGCAACAAATAATACCGACATCCAAATAACCGATGAAATCTACAATRAAGGATTGATTCTGATTGAGGATCAATACTTGACTATTGCAAATAAGCTACTGATTGAAGTAGGAATGATTGTGCCAGATCGATCAGTGCACGATGCATTCAACCAAGAAGAATACAATGTTGATAAATTGCAGGAATTTGATCAAAATATTGTGCCTTTGCTGAATAAACAGCAAAAACAAGTATATGAGACATTACAGTAAGCAGTGGACAATGATACATTCTTCCTGAACGCACCTGGAGGAACAGGGAAAACATTTGTCATTTTATTGATCTTGGCCACTATTCGATCAAGATGTGACATAGCTTTGGCGTTAGCATCATATGGATTTGCGGCGACTCTTCTAAATGGTACTGCACATTCTGCGCCTAAGTTACCACTCAATTTAAACACAATTGATACTGCAACATGCAATATTTCCCGATCCCGTACAATGGGAAAATTAGTGATGCAATGCAAGCTCATTGTTTGGGATGAGTGCACAATGGCACATAAGAAATCACTTGAAGCACTTTACTTCACACTGAAGGATCTTCGGCGAAATAACATCATCTTTGGCGGCTTGGTGATATTATTGACAGGCGATTTCAGGCAGACGTTGCCAGTAATTCAGCGTTCAACTTCAAAATGATCAAAGTGCTACATAATTTCGAAAACAATTGTTAGCTGTTGGAAATGGAAAAGTCCGAGTTGATGCGACATCAGGATTAATTACTCTGACCAACGAGTTTTGCCGATTTGTAGACTCTCAATTAGCTCTTATTGAAAATGTTTTCCCAAACATTAGTGAGAATTATCAGAATTATGCTTGGTTAAGTCAACGAGCAATTCTTGCCGCAAAGAAGACGCACTGAATTTCACCATTTAATCAAAAATTGCTGGCGATTTGGTGATATACAAATCCGTTGATTCCATAACAAATCCCGATGATGCAGTTAATTATCCAACTTTTTGAACTCTCTGGAGTTACCAGGATTTCCACCACATAACTTGCAACTCAAAGATAGTACAGTTATTATGATATTGCGTAATTTGAATCCATCGCGACCTTGCCACGGTACTCTACTCTCGGTAAAAATACTTATGCCGAATTTGATTGAGGCACGCATTATAAACGGAAAGTACGATGGTGAAAATGTATGTATTCGTCGAATACCAATGATTCCGACCGATCTTCCGTTTGACTTCAAACGATTGAAATTTCCAGTTCTCCTTGCGTTCGCAATGACAATTAACAAGTCGCAAGGCCAATCGTTTAGTGTTTGCGGTGTCGTAAACCAGCTCTACGTTAATAAATCAGACTACATTCTTCCCAATGCTGGATTTAAATAGACACTTCCAGATGAAGATACCTTCTAGACGAGAATGGAGAAGAGGTTCAATAGGGGGGGAAGATACCATCTCACTCAATACCGACGGGTCCAAAATGGACTGCGGAGAAGATACGGGAGGATGGAGTAATGTGTAGAAGTCACGCATGTAAGGAAAGTTCTATGATCGCCATTCACTTGGGAGGAGCCAGAAACGATTATTTTACATATGGCTCAAGCAGCTCACGACTTCCGGTCTTTGACCAAGTATCCTCTGGGTAGCCTAAGAACAAGCTAAAGTGAGAAGGCGAAACAACCCCTCCGCAGGGTTGTGCGCTAGGTTTGGTACCCGCCACGTTACGAATCATACTAATGAAAAGGAACAACACGCCTCGGATGCGTGATACCTTTTTTGATGAGGACCATGGCAAAACAATAAGGTCTACGAATTCACAGCATGCACCCGGAATGCCCGGTCCCTTAATTGGGAAGGTCCGGCTGCCCAGCTGGTTGATGTCCTCGTAAAAAAGAGGGTAGCAGGACGGGACAAGGACAGAGACGAKTAGGTTCTTGTGGCATTTACTACAGTGACTATACAAAGGAGCGCAAGTTTAGTGTGGAATTCGTGGTGGGAGAGAGACTCCATCGCCGAGTACTATCATTCACTCCGGTGAATGAACGTCTAGCCACAATCCGCATCAAAGCAAGGGTCTTCAACATATCGCTGATTTGCGTCCACGCCCTGAAGGAAGAGAAGGACGATGCCTTCAGATGCCTTCTATGAGCGCTTGGAGCGCACTTATGCGAGCCGTTCCATCCAGGATGTCAAAATCCTGCATGGCGACTTTAACGCCAGGGTGGTTAAAGAAGGTTTCTTTGTCACTACGGTCGGTAAATTCAGCCTCCACCATRAAACATCCCCAAATGGGTTGAGGATGATCGACTTCGCCGGGAACCGAAATATGGTTATCTGTGGTACCAGATTCCAGCACAAGAAAATACACCAAGCTACCTGGCTGCCTCCGGATCGAAAAGCCACCAACCAGATCGATCATGTTGTGATAAACGAAAGACACATCTCCAGTGTTTTAGACGTGAGTTCGCTCCGAAGTCTTATCATCGGCTCGGACCAGTATCTTGTTGCAGCCAAGATTCGCTGCAAAAATCGCATGTCAACAAACGCAAGGAAAGTTTGACGTCGAGAAGCTGCAATCACAGCCGAACGATCTTTTACTCGGCTTGCGCTCCTGCTCTCTGAGAGCACTCGTTAACCACTGGGTATAAGGGCACTGTGAGACGGCATTTCAAACTCCTTACGTACAGCTACAAACGAAACAGAAAGAACAGCTGGTACGACGAGGAGTGCCGTGTCGCAGCGGAGAGAAAACAGGCTGCTTACCTCGCACCGTTACGATCGACCACAACACGTGCGGGATGGGATAGATACCGGGACTTAAAGTGAGAAGCGAGACGCATTTTCAGACAGAAAAAGAAAGAGGCCCAAATGCGTGAGTACGAAGAGCTTGATAAGCTGGTCAACAGGGGTAGTGCTCGAAAATTCTAC
>NW_017534711.1:11259-27053 GCF_001853355.1 Bactrocera latifrons | reverse complement strand
CGACTTGGCACTCACGTCACTGTTGACAGTCATAGCTTTGAAGTTGTAGATAATTTCGTCTATCTTGGAACCAGCGTAAACACCACCAACAATGTTCGCCTAGAAATCCAACGCAGGCTAACTCTTGCCAACAGGTGCTACTTCGGACTGAGCAGGCAACCGAGAAGCAAACTCCTCTCTCGACAAACAAAAACCAAACTCTATAAGTCCCTCATAATTCCCGTCCTGCTATATGAAGCAGAGGCTTGGACGATGTCAACAACGGATGAGTCGACGTTGCGAGTTTTCGAGAGAAAAGTTTTGCGAAAGATTTGTGGTCCTTTGCGCKTTGGCCACGGCGAATATCGCATCCGATGGAACGATGAGCTGTACGAGATATACGACGACAATGACATAGTTCAGCGAATTAAAAGGCATCGGCTACGCTGGCTAGGTCATGTTGTCCGGATGGACGAAAACACTCCAGCTCTGAAAGTATTCGACGCAGAACCCGCCGGGGAAGCTGAGGAAGAGGAAGACCTCCACTCCGTTGGAAGGACCAAGTAGAGAAGGACTTGGCTTCGCTTGGAATATCCAATTGGCTCCACGTAGCGAAAAGAAGAAACGGCTGGCGCGCTGTTGGTAACTTGGCTATAATCGCGTAAGCGGTGTCTACGCCAATCAAGAAGAATACCGACTTCAGTTTTAAATGACAATAACAGAATTGTTAGGCCAACAGAAGCAGAATTATTGGGTTTAGCGATGTCGATATTTGATCCATTTGGGTTCCTCGCAAATGTTACTTTGAATCCCAAAATTATGTTGAAAATATTAGAGCAAGTTAATTTGGGTTGGCATGATACAATACCCAACGACATGTGCGATTAATGGTACGAGTGGTACAAATCTCTTGAAAACATAACAGAGTTCTGGATACCTAGATGTTACAGCCCATTTTTTAAAGATCCATCTTCCGAAATACAATTGCACATATTCGTAGATGCTAGTGAGTTAGCGTTTTATGCCATTGCGTACTTTCGTATACGTATAACCAAATAACAGTAGTTTTCGTCGCGGCAAAATCTCGTCGCAGGTTGGAATTACAGGCTGCAGTACTCGTAAAACGTCTACGTAAAACAATTGTTGAAAGTCACACAATAAACTTTGCGTCAATAAATTTTTGGTTGGATTCTAAGACTGTTATTCAGTGGATTCATTCCGAAGCCCGTCAATATAAACAATTCATAAGCAATCGGATTTCTGAGATTCTTTATGAGTCTGAAGTACCGTAATAGGAATGGGTCCCTGGATCGTTAAATTCAGCTGACAATACTACACGACCTCAGTTACATATGGGACTATTCGAAGATTCAAAGTGAATTAATTGATCACAATTCTTAAAGCAGAGTAAAGAAATTTGGCCTGTCTTTCTACAAATGGAATTGACATCGAGAAGAAGGCAAAACAACTTTTCACTACATACACTCCTGAAAATGACATACCATTCACGAAATACTCAAATTTTTACAAATTTTTTAAAATTATGAATTGGGTCCGATTCGCCGTTTTAAGACCTCATGATTTGATAAACAGAAGTACTAAAATTCAGGGCACACCGTTAAATGTAACAGCCAAGTTCATCAAAGAAACAGAAGAACTAATAGTCCGACTGGTTTAAGATGCCGTTTTCGCTTACGAACTTTTTCTATTAAAGAATAGTAAGCAGCTCTCCAAACAGAGTCCATTATTTGCACTAACACCCATTATTAATGATAGAGGACTACTATGTCATGGAGGTCGAATTGATATCGCTCTGTATCCACCTGTTTGCACGAGAAGTCGAGCTAGAGCTTTCTCGTGCACCGGTCTTAACTATTTTGGCCCAGTAATAGTGGTCATCGGACGACGCCGAGAAAAGAGGTGGGTGGCCCTGTTCACCTGCTTAACGATTCGAGCGATACATTTAGAGGAGGCCAAAAGATTTGTCCACTGATTCTGTAATTCTATGTCTGCGCAATTTTGTCAACCGTAGAGGAATTCCCGTCCGTATAAGAAGCGACAGAGGGACAAATTTCATCGGAGCAAGCAAGGTCGAATAACTGCATGTTTCTAAAGATGTTGAACGGGAATTTACTCGGCGTGATATTGAGTGGGTGTTTAATCAATCCGCGGATCCATCTGCAGGTGGAGCATGGGAGCGTATGGTTCAAAGCGTTAAACGTGTGTTGGCATTTACTTTGAAGGAAAAGGCTGCTCAAATTGAGACATTGCAAAGCTTACTTATCGAAGCTGAAAATATAATAAATTCTCGTCCACTTACACATTTATCAATTGAAAGTTGTGACGATGACCCGTTAACTCCTAATCATTTTCTGTAGAGATGCCCAAACTACATACAAACTCCTACTGAATCAGATAAAGTATGTTTGCAAAAATAATGGCAAATTTTACTACAGCTAAAACAGAGGTTTTGGTGCAGATGGGTATTAGAGTACCTACCAACACTTACGCGTCGTACTAAGTAGCACAAACGAGTTAATCCTATCGTGTTGGAGATGTTGTTATTATCTGCGATACTAATGACCACTTGCGGGATTGGAGACGTAGATTTCCCGGACCAGATGGACAAGTTAGGTTTGCGCTTATTAAGACATCAACGAGCAACCTAAGGAGGCCCGCCTCATAGTTAGCAGTTCTTGATGTTTCTGGTGACCCTCAACTCGAAAGTCTTTCTTTCAAGACGTTACGTAACATTGTTTCTTTTGTTAAATAATAAAATAGCGAATTAAAACTCACAAGATGGCAACCCTTTTCGTTTACGTTTTACGGGCAATCCCCAGATTATATTTGGCTAAATGAGTATCAGACCCCCTCACAATATTACACTCCACATCTCACGCACACAAATACTACAACAACACGATTTCAACATACCAAAAAAAATGAATAAAAGGGACGGACTGACAAGGCACCAGCCTCTTTCACATTTTCGCTACGAACTCGCAAACATCAAGCATCGCTTAAATTCCTCGTCTAACCGCTTATCCATTTTTCGTTGCGCATATTCATTTTTTTTCCATAAAAGGTAAGTGCCGCGAAAGCTTTAACGTGTGTATAAACTAACACACTATTACATGGTCCTTCGAGCCGTACCGAACGGCACTAGTAATTATACAAATGAAATTAAAAAAACATAATAATTATAAATAAACAAATTTAATAAAAATTTGGTAAGAAAAAAAACGGTGGTGATTAAAGAAAAAATAAATAAAAATATATAGATATATAAACGGTGAAAAATTCGGTAACAAAAAACAACAGTTGGTGACAAGAGCAAAAGGTACCGGTGGGCAAAACGTTTCCAAAAAAAAGTGCCAATAACAAAACAAAAAAACAAAAAAAAAATATATATATATAGTAGATATTATATATATATATCTACATATATGAACAAGGAAAAAAAAAGCGGTGACAAAATCATCAAAGTAAAGTGAAGTGGAAAAAATTAATCGTGCTTATATAATCTTACACATATTAGGGCAAAAAAAAAAACTGCGGAAAAGAACACACAAACACATATACATACATAACARCAAGTATAAAATGAGGTGAAATTGATCAAATTTACATCGTAAAATATATACATATATAATAACAAGCGGGCGCGTTAGTAAAATTAAAACAAATAAATAAACCGGTCGCGATAAACAGAACAAAAAAATATATAATAATAATAAAAAAACGGACCACAGAATAGAAAGAAAAACATAGCACATACCCTTATACCCCCAGCAGAAAACAAAAAACAAAACTAAAAGACCCTTGAAGCGCGTCAAAGTAAGTGTATCGTTTGCAGATTTCGCTTCAAAGTCCATCTCGCAATACCCCTTGTGCTTTGACGGTCAAAAACAAGCAGAATTGCATATAAAAGCACAATACAAACATACATATATTCATACATTTTATATAAAAAGTGCAGTGATCTCTAAACGAGCTCTCACTGGCACAAAAGATAATTACAAAAGATCCGCTTACATGTATACCCTATAAATATTACGGACACAGAATATACATGTATAAAAAAAATAAATATTATATATACATATACATAGTACATACAATATATATATAAACAAAATAGATATATATACATATTCATATATGCATACTCGTATAGGAAAAATAAACTTCCTGCGGTTATTACTAACTAATTAAAACCAAATTAAACCTAATTGAACTAAATACTGAAGACGCGTAATTTACGTAGTTCGTTTGAAAAACTCTTATTAACCTACAAGAGTTTTCGGTTTTTGGCTTTGCGTACAATTAAACGCGTTATTGGTATATTAATTTCGTTCAAAACTCTTATTTACGCAAAAGAGTTCGCGTCCAAACTCATAAGTACATAAGTATATTTCGAAAATATTTCGAAAGTTCGATTATCAAAAAGCCATTAGTTTTATTGATCCTCTTTAAAACTCTTGCATACAAAAGAATTTTCTATTCTCTATATTATATACAAAGCTATTTCTGTACATCTACCAGTCCAGTTTACACTTACATAGATATTTTAACTTATTTCAAAACATTTTCTAAATGAGTTCAGATTCAAAAGAATCTAAAGAAATACAGTCACTAAAAGTTCCGAAAATGATTTCAGACGAAAAAAGTCCGTGTACTCCTGCTGCTGCTGCACTCTCAAAGCAAGGTGTTACAAAACAAAAAAGGTTGAAAGGTATCTCACACACCAAATTTATTTCCGAGAGTGACAGTTTAATTCGATACTGCATTCGATTTTCATCTTCACCGTTTCAAGACAATTCTGAATAGGTACTAGAAATCAAAAAGAGAATCTAAGCAATTTCTGGACACATCTCCAAACTGCGTATGACGCAATTGTAGAATCTGACGAATCAGATCTACCTGAAAATTTCAAATCTTCAGCGTGCTCCAAATATGGAAACTGCTTAGACCAGTACGAAGAGACGAAAGCTATGATTTGCGATCAAATATGCTCTAAAATCTCGCTACTAGAACGAAAGAATATTAGTCGACAAACAAGTTACAATATTAATGAATTTACCAAAAATTCAGAAAGAAACAACTGAAGAATTTATAAAACTTCAATCCACTGTTTCAAATTGCTTGTCGGTTCTAGCGACACAGAATATTCCCAGCAATTGGGAGCCCATTCTGTTAAATATATGCACATCTGCATTACCACAAAAATCGTTACTCTCTGGTAGCAATCGCTCTCATCACCAAGGAGGTGCCCAATGTGGCAACAAATGAAAGATTTCTTAACTACCCAATATGAAATTGCTAAAAAAATGGTCAGAACTAAACACGTTCAACACGACCTAAATCGAAACAACTTAAATCGTAGTTTTTTCAAAACACAAGCGTTCACATCCGAACAAAACAAACATACGTCATGCGAACTGAGTAAAGGACATAACTCAATGCCATAAATGACATAACTCAATGCTTCACAATACAAATGTTTCCAGTTACGCTAAAAATAACGCTAATGTTAAAAGAGCAGCGGGATTCATTGCAACAGCAAATCCCGACTTACAAAATTCCGAAAATTGCCAAGAAGCACCATGCTGCTCAAAGGCTTTAAAAACTCAGACGCACCACAGCGAAAACCAAAGCAGTGTATTATTACCCACAGCAGTGGTCTCCATCGAGCACCGAGGAGAACTGTTTAAACTTAGGGCTTTAATAGACCAAGGATCTTAACAATCATTTGTAGCGTCTAGGGCACAAACTAGGCTACAACTGCCAACAAAACTAGCTAATTTTGAAATTACGGGAATGGRCGCAAGAGCAGTACAAAATTCAAACAAAATCTGTCCCATTACCCTTATTTCCCCCCAAGGGAATAAGAGCATAGAAGCAGAAGCTATTGTCTTACCGCAACTAACAAGACCCCAACTGCAACACTCCCGCTCAAATAGACATTCTATTAGGCAGCGATTTCATACCACAAATTATTCTCGAAGGTGTTGAGAAAATAATAAAAACACTTCTGGCGCAAAATACCATTTTCGGATGGGTCCGCAGCGGTCTAGTTGCGGAACCAGTCACAACAATGACAACTCAAGTTGAGGAAACCTGAAATGAGTACCTCAATACACAACTGAAGAAATTTTGAGAGTTCGAAGAACTCCCCCCCATATCAATCACAACCCCAGAAGATCGATATTGTGAGGATTTTTACTAATCCACAACTATTCGATTAGATAATGGCCGGTATGTCGTACGACTACCACTAAAGCCAAAATTTCTAAACACACTCACATTATTTCATTCCCGCACCTCTGTTATCCAACAGTTTTAACCTACTTAAAAAAGGCGAGCTAAAACCAGAATACTATAGGGTTTTAGAAGAACACCTCCATTTGGACCACATGGAGAAAGTCAGCCTGGCGAAAAAATTATAAAAAGTAAATACAATTCATTTTACCTGCCTCACCATGTAGTATGAAGCCAGACAAAAAAATCACAAAGATAAAAGTTGTCCTTAATGCATCAAAATCCTCAAGTTCGGAAAATTCCCTAAATGACATTTTATTTACGGGACCCACGCTTCAGCCAGATTTAATGCTCCTCATACTAAATTGGCGTATACTCAAATACGTATTCAATAGGTTGAAAAAATATATCGGCAAATAGTCGTACATAAAAATTATCAAGATTTTCAGCGAATTATTTTCCGAAAATCTCCCAAAAGTCCACTGCGCGACTTTAAATTAATAAACAGTTACCTTTGGCGTAAACTGTGCCCCATACCACTACACTCCACGAACTGGCAGAAAACACAAAGCCAGAATTTCCTCTGGCAGTTTCCGTCGAAAAAGATATCAGCGAACCACCCTAATATTTTAAATGATATACCTAAAGAAAATCTATTACATTCTTATTTCTTTAAATTCGAAAAGGAAAGCATACCGAAAACTTTGGGCATACAATAGAATGCGATATCTGATCAGTTTTCATACACTAATGAGTCAATATCCGCACTATCAGGTATAACAAAAAGGCAAATTTTATCCTCGGTGACAAAACTTTTCAACCCCGCAGGATGGCTGTTGACGCCACCCCCGCAAAATTTCTTTTGCCACCTGTGTATCGACAGAACAATATTTTCTTTTCCTCTTTTTCGATGTTTTAATTCGCGCGAAACTAAACTAAAAAAGTTGCGCGCTCTCTTCTTTTGCGACCGCTCACCGATCCCGACGTGGTAAGTGTTTGTCCAATTGRTTATTTTTAAAATACATTTATTATATGAAACTTTTTGGCTTTTTATTTTAACATTTGTGGAATCCTTTGCGCCGATCGTTTCCCCACGGTCAGCCACAACTACGGAACGAGCGAGCACCGTGCTCCACCGTCCCGAATTATCATTGGTCCTTCGAGCCGGATAACAGGTAACAATTTAATTTTTAATTAAAGTGAAAGTGCATAATTTGCCCGATTTAGCAACTCGCAAGTTACAACCAAACATTGATTGGTTAATTTGTGAATAAGTTCTGTACAAAACACATTGTGCTGTGTGAAGTGGAGACCAAAACTTATTTTTTTCACTCTACCCACAAAATCAACGCAGAAGTCTGCAGGTAGTACTGTACCTCATTTAAGTACAACAATAAATACACCTGGCAAATGCACTGATTATTTCACTTTGCATATAAAAAAAAACCACACTCTTATCCGAATAACATTCTAAATTTCTTGGACGCACAAAATCGTCTGGAGCGTCAACAATCTCTCTCGGTTTTTGTATTTTCTTGTGGTTAATTTGACTCTAGTCGCTCAACTCTGCCTTTGAATATATTGCTCCAAGAGCAGCAAAGGCAAAGCAGCAAAGGCAATAAGTTATCCCAACAAAGAAAACAGTATGGTGGTGAAATCGAAATAGTTCGAAAATAACCCAGTGAACAAAGTGAAAGTGATTAGTTGATAAATCAAATAAGTGCCTGCGAATTTTATTTGTATTTGTATTAGCATTTAAATAAGGTAATTAAGCACACTTCAATTTTGTTTGCGTACATAATCGAAGACTAGGCGTGCAAGTGCATTGGGACGATTACCCAGCAAGCACATATAAATTAAATTTGAAAAATAATACTTTGAGAAAATACTTTACTCAATTTATTAATTTTTTTGTTCTTTCGAAAATTCACGGTTCACTAAGAAACTACACACTACTAATTTTTAGTTTGTCCGTGAATGCTTCTGTAACTTTCGAACTTTTTGCAACATATTTGCAGAGCATTTATCACAGCTGCAGACGCTCTACTGTGGGCTCTCTCTCTGTGGGCAGAGGTAAAGTCAGAATACATGTTGTGTTTGCGAAAAGTGGATCCTTCCGACACAAGCTCAATTGATGATATTAAGCTTAAGTATTCAAGCTATGCTTATGTTTATTGCGCGGCCTTGATGGGCGAACACATGCACAACCTCACGGCGTTCAACCAAAGAAACTACTTCAAATTCTGCAGCGATTCAACTTGAACGGTTACAACTAGCTGTAGAGCCCGTGAGGTATTCTATCAATTTACCGCCATGTGATACTGAAATATTTCATGGCGATTTTTTATAATGGCCCTCATTTAGGGATTTATTTGCCGCTATATATAGGGGAATAACCCAAAACTATCTGCGGTAGAAAAGTTATTTAATTTGAATCAAAAAACGCGAGGTGAAGCAAAAGCTATTGTTTCGAAAGCGCCACTAACTAATGACGGATTTGCATTGGCTTGGAATAATTTGCTGTGTAGATAATGAAAACAAGCGAGTGCTGGTCAACACACAATTAAATTTATTATTAAAGCTACCGCACATTTCTACAGAATCTGAGACCGAACTTAAAAATTTACAGCAGGAGATAAATAGGTGCATTTCAGCTTTACAAATACATGGTATCAATGCAGATAGCTGGGATGTCATACTCACGTATTTGTGTTCTATCCGACTACCGGACTATACACTGTCGCTTTGGGAACAATCTTTGGATTCGGATTCAGAGATGCGAAAATGGGTTGAGTTAGACAAGTTTCTAACCAAACGGGTTAAAACGCTTGATAGAGTATCAAACCTCAAATATGAGTTGAGTACTCAACCCAATATTAAGTCGGCTGATGGTGAAGATCGGATACCAACCTTGCAGTCGAGGATTGGATCCAATCACATCAATTCCCATCACGCTAAGGAAAACAATATTAAATGTAAACTGTGCTCATCTCAATCACACATTTTGAAAACTTGTCAGAGATTCATTGAGATGCACCCTAACGCACGGTAAATGCTGTCAGAAAACTGCACGTCCTCCTAAACTGTTTATCAGACTCACATGAAGTTAAAAATTGTAAAAGTATGTTTAATTGTTCCAAATGTAAACAGAGACATCACTCTATGATTCATCGGGATCAGAGTGAAGGAATGGCTCAGCTATCCGACAGCACACACACTACTGAGATTTCTACTAAATCTCATGTGGCCTCTACTAAGGCCAATATTTCAAATGTGCCTACCAGTCGAAGCATGCTCTTAGGTACAGCCATGGTGACCATATGTCACAACGAGAGCACCTTCACTGTCAGAGCCCTGATTGATTCGGGATCTGAAGCCACCTTCGTAAGCAATAGTCTGTAAAAACGCTTACATCTGGCAAGCAAAAAGGTCAGCGCGCGAGTTTCAGGAGGTGAATAATACCGTTTCAGGACGAGTTCAATCGGTAGGCTCGATTACAATTGGCTCGCCCCGTAACAAGAGTTTAAGACTAGAAGCGGAAGCGTTAGTATTGCCAAAATTTACTGGACTGCTTCCATCCAGGTCAATTAACTCCTCAATTTTAAAATGGTTACCCAATAGCYCCTTAGCGGATAATAATTTCTATACGAGTCAAAAGGTTGACTTGTTGATCGGAGCGGATATTTACCCGAAAATTATACTAAACGGGGTAAAATTGAAAATCTTCGGATCCCTCTTAGCACAACGAACAGTGTTCGGTTGGATTGTTACAGGTCCCGTTTACTCCGAAGAAGCGAAAATAAATGGCAAAGGTGGCAGACACAATTCAGCGATAACTAATCAACAAACACGAAACCATTTTTGTAGTCAAAATTATACTAATTTTATATTTACACAACAGAAACAACAATCGCTCCATCAACAGACTATACTGCAACAGCAGTCGAAAAGACATCACCCACAATTATCACATCATCCAACAACAAATACATCAACCATATCAACAGCAGCACAACCACCAGTTGCTAGGCGATCCGTCTAGTCTCCAATCTAGACTACAATAATAACAGATTTCAAAATTGGAGTCACATCCACCGCCGACGTCAACGCCCACCCAGATCCTAACACAGACGCAAACAGCGATTCAGTCACAGTTGCAGACACAACCGCAGCAACAGCCATTACCACAACAGCATCAACAACAACGGCAGCAGTCAACGCAGCGTGAAGCACAGCTGCCGATAACGCATCCGTCTATGTCTCCATCGCACATTTCGTCACCCATGGCGTCCAGCCCAACGGTGATAGCGCAACAACAGCAACTTCAGCATCAATCGCTACAAATCCAGCAACAGCAGCTGCATCAGCCACCACAACAGCCCCCAACACCGACATCAACACCCTCACATCACTTGGCTAACATTTTGAACGAAACCCATCTCAGTGCATGACGGTAACACGCAATGCTCTGACCAACGATGCCTCTCTCGCATACCACACGCCCAAGACCGAGCCATACTCGAGTCGTCTCGCCGATTTTGACGTGAGGGTAACTTCCTTTCGGATTGGCGGCATGGCAACGATCGCCTGAGACTCGATTCGTCTCATCGGTCACCCCATCCGAACCGAAGGCGTGGACGAGACGTTCGTCGTCAAGCGGGTGCGCGTCGTATTATCAAGGAGAGGGGGTCAACTTATCACCAAGAAGACGTGGAAGAGGAAGTGCAGGAGCCAGTTAGTTAAGTTAATTTTAAGTAATCTATTGTAAACTGTATTTGCAGTAATACTGCAAATCGGGGAGAATGTTGACGCCACGCCACGTCTGTATCGGCAGAACAATCTTTTATTTCCCTCTTTTTCGAAGTTTTTTCGAAGTTTTAATTCGCGCGCAACTAAACAATGACTAAAAAAGTTGCGCGCTCTCTTCTTTTGCGACCGCTCACCGATCCAGACTTGGTAAGTGTTTGTCCACGGCCAACCACAACTACGGAACGAGCGAGCATCGTGCTCCACCACCCGAATTATCAATGGCTTTCGCCAATTTTGATACAAGCAAAAATGCTAATGCAAGAATTGTGGCTAGAGGGAACTGACTGGGATGAACAAGTACAGCGACCACCAGTCACCTACTAGTAGCTAAGGCAAAGGTGGCTYCGCTGAAAACAATAAGTCTGCCACGACTGGAGCTATGTGGTGCATTACTACTTGCCAAATTAACATCCATAGTRAAATCGCAACAGGATACAGCAAAAAATAAAATATATCCCTGGTCCGACTCTGAGATTATATTAGCCTGGTTGGAAAAACCAATACATGCATGGAAGACGTATATTTCCAACCGAACGTTTTAAATTCTTGACTTAGTGGGATCAGCCACTTGGCGACACGTAGCCAGTGCTGAAAATCCTGCTGATCTAGGTAACATTGGATGATACTGACATCTTTGAAAGATTTTCATCTTACCTCCGAGCCCTCAGGGTAATCGCTTACATGATCAATTTCATCAAGCAACTCAAAATTAGAGTGAAGGGAGTACCCACGCTGTACTCCCAAGGCGATCCATTGACGCACCTAGACCTTGAAAAGGCAAAGGTCGCTCTTATCACTTATACTCAGTAATCCGCCAAGAGTTCTATATTCCCCGACTTAAGCTTCAAATAAAAAAGTGCATTTTCATGYGCAAGATCTGCACTATGCATATACAGAAGATGAGGACGCAGATTATGCCAGCACTTCCACCGGAACGCTGTAACTTCGCTCTACCTTTCACTATCCCAGGTGTCGATTTTGCTGTGCCTTTTCAGATAAAGGCGTCCAGGCTAAGGTCTCCCACACTAATGAAAAGCTACGTGGCTGTCTTTTTCTGTTTTACGACAAAATCAGTGCACCTCGAGCTATGTACTACTCTGACAAGAGGCTTTTCTCCCGGCATTTGCTCGCTTCGTCGGACGACGTGGTTTTCCGTCAAAACTTATGAGGGACAGCTGGAAATTATAAATTTAATTACGCAGAATTTACAAAACTATAAATTCTCATTGAAGCCGTTCTCAATTGACGGCCACTAACAACCCTCTTGCAAGATCCCTCAGATCTGACAGCCTTAACTCCTGGGCACTTTCTTAAAGGAGCACCCATTATGGCCACACCTGAGCCAGGCGTGGAGTCGCTATCCTTATTAAATCGTTGGGAAAGAATTAAAATTCTCCATCATAATTTCAGTCGTAGATGGAAAGAAGACTATTTAAAGGACCTCCACAAGAGGTATCGATGAAAGACATCAGAAAATGGACCAACTCTTGGAGATTGTGTACTTATTAACGATGATTGTCTCCCACCAACAGAATGGTGACTTGGCCGCATAGAAAARCTACATTACGGTTCCGACGGCAACATACGAGTCGTTGATCTCCGTGCGCAAAACGGAACGCTAATCCGACCGCTTGTGAAGCTGTGCTTTCTGCGTTGATCGCGAAACCGCAAACCACAAACAACAAGCCGATGTTCCCGCGATACAATTAACTAATTAAAATAAACGTTAAAAACCGAGAAACACGCTAATACCAACCATTAAAAAAAAACCAATAATACTATTCAGTAAACAATTAACAAAGACAACAAATCTCAGTGGTCGATCCACACGACGACCCATTCATGAGACATATCGTGGCACGATTGCTCATATCTAATCATGACAGATTTATAATTAACAATCTCCTTTATACATAGTAGATTACCATGGACCTAGATACGCCAGAGTTAGCTACGCCAACCGTTCTGTCCGCTACCAGCGTGCAACGCACCGGGCCTACGCCAACGTCCCGAGYTGCAGTTGCAACAGCACGGGCAACCTTCAATCGACCATCACGGGTCTCGGACGGGCATCGTATAGGAAGCCTCCCATCGCCTACCCCACCATGGGATATTTAGAGGAATGCGACTGCTACAACGCCAGCAAGGGGCCCAGGCAAATGGGCACTGTCTAAACTGCCTATCGCCGAAGCATAGACTTCAAGAGTGTGAGTCCAGGGGTCTGTGCCAACTCTGCAACAGACCAAATCACACGCTGCTTAATCGCACCGCAATGCGATGCCGATGTGAATCGGCAACCTATACCCCGCAGCCACGCAATAAGGTACCAACCCGGAAGTCGAGCAGTGCATCAGCGGGTTGGAATATCGATCCAGCGTTGACGGGCTAGGCCCCAGCTCGGCGATCCACAATATTACACTCCACATCACACGCACACAAATACTACAACATCACGATTTCAACATTTCAAAAAAAACAAAAAAAAAAAAAAACGGAATAAAAGGGACGGCCGGACAAGGAACCAGCCTCTTTCAGATTTTCGCTACGAACTCGCAATCATCAAGCATTGCTTAAGTTCCTCGTCTAACCGCTTATCCATTTTTCGTTGCGCATATTCATTTTTTGGTTTACAAGGTAAGTGCCGCGAAAGCTTTAACGTGTTTATAAACTAACACACTATTAAAATATTAGTCGTCATTTTTGTTCTCGCAAGTTGGCAAACCTTTTCGTTTATATTTCACGGAAAATCCCTAAATTCTATTGTACGTCATTTAATGTGGTTTATGTTATCAGTATTCATTAGTGTTTATGTAGAAGCTCATTGCTGTAGTCGGTGTTATTAAAGTGAATTCATAGTGTTCGAATACTTTAATGTCTTCAAAAAAGGGAGTTTTGTATCATCAGCTGTTCTTGGCCTATAAAGGCTCTCATGCTAACTTGCCAAAGCAACTGTATCACAAAAATGCCAACGATATTTGGAAAATGGGTAAAGAAAAACTAAAAAATAAAGAAAAGTTTATAGAACATATAAATAATGTTATACGACAGTTTAAGGTGAAGGCCACGAATAAGAAAGCAACAAYGCTTAGTTGTTTTAACTTTACAGCGGCTACGCTGGCTAGGTCATGTTGTCCGGATGGACGAAAACACTCCAGCTCTGAAAGTATTCGACGCAGTACCCGCCGGGGGAAGCAGAGGAAGAGGAAGACCTCTACTCCGTTGGAAGGACCAGGTGGAGAAGGACCTGGCTTCACTTGGAATATCTAATTGGCGCCATGTAGCGAAGAGAAGAAACGACTGGCGCACGGTTGTTAACTCGGCTATAATCGCGTAAGCGGTGACTACGCCATTCAAGAAGAAGAAGAAGTTTACTTCTAAAGCGTAATTATGACAAGTATTATAATATGTAATAAACATTTTGATTTTTAAAAAACCGGTCATAAGTTCATAAGTATTATTTACTTCTTGCTACCTATGAAAACATCAAGCACGCCAGCACCACGCCCATGCACGCTAAGGCTCAATGTTCCCGTGACTTCACTTGCTCTCACGTGAAAAGTCAGAGCCCTCTTTTAATGCATATGGAATACAGAATACTTTTACCTGATCATGACTGGGTCGTGGCAGAGCGGCACAAACTTATTTCTTCTTTATATGCTGGCGTCAACGTGGAACCTAACAATTTCGTTAGGAAGAAGCTGTTGGGTACAGCGGGCCGACATAAATATCCATAAGAAGCGGGAAACATGCATCCTCCACAGCGAACACCCATGCTTATGATTTCGGGTCACTTTTATCAAAACCTTCATTCAAACCCTGAATGATGACAGAATCGAACACCGTGAAGCCAGTGATCATTATCTTTGTAAATGGTGGACCAGACGAAAACCCGCATCATCGCAAAGTCAAAAACCTTACGATTGAACACTTTAAAAAAATACAACTTGGACGCCCTGTTTATACCGACTAATGCTCCTGGGCGGAGCGCATATAACCGAGTTGAGCGGCGTATGGTTCCCCTCAGCAAACGACTGGCAGGCGTCATTCTGCCTCATGAACATTTTGGTTCTCATCTCGACAACAAAGGAAGTACTACGGATGTTGATTTGGAAAAACGCAATTTTCAGTACGCTGGAGAAACACTTGCCGAAGTGTGGAGAGAAATAAAAATTGATAATTACGACGTTTCGGCGGAGTATAGACAGCCCGAAGATAGCATGCAGGATCCAGCAGAACCAAATCTGGCGTGGTATAGCGTTCACGTCCGTGAATCGCAATATTTCTTACAGGTTATAAAATGCGCGGATGAATCCTGCTGTTCGCCACCGAGAAGTGCATTGAAATCTGTRTTTGCGGATACTTTCATGCCGCCACCTTGCCCAACTTGCTCGTACCCAGTTTACTACACAAAGGAACATCCAAGTTTTCATTACTTCTTGTGAGGTTGCCACTTGAATTTTCATCTCCTCTAGAAGGACTTACGCAGATGCCGTACGACTCCTTTTGTCCATCTGTACAATTCGACATAAAAAAGTATGTCCCACCTGTGGGATTTATTTCACATATCACAAGAGTGTTCAAATGCACTGTTGTTATGTCCGTGGCAAGACAATTGTGAAACTAGAGTTCGGCCGCAGTGCCTTGCTGCCAGAAGGGCAAATGAGCTTCTCTGCATTGTGCGTAGTAATGAAACATCGTCTGAGGATGCTGACTGGCTCGATGAAGACGAACTTGATGCAATTGGC
>NW_017534711.1:0-4471 GCF_001853355.1 Bactrocera latifrons | reverse complement strand
CGAAACACGTGAGACGAATTAGCTCGTAGGCGCGCTGTACAAAGTAGACACCGAAAACACTGAGAGAACAACCGTATGCGTCGAATGGCAGTCGATGACAGAGAGGAGCAGTAATTTTAATTGAATTGTTTTAATAGACCTACTTAGATACTTGGTTCATAGTTGATAATTTTTTAATTTCGTTAATATGGTTTTATTTCGAGTAAAAAGTTTAATTTCAGTTGGGTTTCTATTTATAATTGCATTGCCAAAGGTTAAAATAAATATGTTATTTTATTTAAAGAGTATATTAGTAAAAAAAACAAAACAATATGATGGAATGAATAAATTAAAGAGAAACAACTGTGTGTAAAGCAAAAATTTGTAAAAAGTAAAGAAATGTGTTACGGATTAAAAATCTTTTGTTTTATTTAGTACTAGCAATTAACCCGCGGCTTCGCCGGCGCTAAAAAAATGAATGTGTCTAGTCAGGGGTTCCCAATCTTTTTAAATCTGTGCCGCAGTTACAAATTTACTATTTTGTCACGGCGCCCTACCCTAGTTATTAGAAATTTGAAAAATACAGTCAAGAGAATTGGTATCCTCAATAATAGTAATAATTAGATTTTGTAGGTATTGAATAAGAATAAAAAAATAGAATATATCTACAAATTAAACATTAATTAATAATAATAATTTTTTTTTTTTGTCTCTATCTTCGTCCACGTCCATACATTTCGATGGGTACTGGTATTTACCACCGGGTAATTTTTCATTATTTCTTATCTTATTAGTTGTTTCTTAAAACATACAGCAATATTTATAATGTATTTACTGAGACTGAGACTGACAATTAGTCTATGAATTAGTCACATTCATAATATTAGTATGGATTATGACCGCAAAGACAATTAATTAAAACCAAAGATAAAAACTATAACTTTTTGCGACTTTAGAAATTTATTGTTAAATTATAAAAATTGATTGTTACGTAACTTTTAACGAGCGGGATGGGGGGTACAGAAAACCGCTACGGTCCATTAGGAGGGGAGGTCAAAAATCTTCAAAAATTGCGTTACTTAATACTTGAAATCTCCCTAACTATAGCATATAGCTTCCATAAAACTAAATGATCGGAATTATATGCTTGCATGGGAAATGAGTTAAGCATTCACCCTCTCTACCCGGTAAAACTGGCTCATCCTAATACAACAGCACAATTCACCACAGCTGATGACACTACAACACAACTCAATACCTCTGTACACCATCCCACTCAACAAAAAGAGAAGGGCAAATGAAGAGTTACCCTTTTTTAATTAAATTCATATACACTGAAACAACAGTACTTTTTCTTGCCCCCGTTTAAACATGGTCCTTCGAGACTTAAGGGCTAACTATAATGTGCATACGCTGCCGTATGTTACTGTCAAAAAATGAACGGAAAGCCTGTCAAATGCATAACGAATGAAGAGGAGACTTTTCAATGACTATAATGTACTTACATGCAGAAGAAAAGTGTCAATAAACAATTTGTGTTTCGGTTTTATATTTCGTTTATATTTTTCAAAAAATGAATAGAAAATTAAAATATTTAAAAACCATTAAAATGCTTACTTCTGTTTTAGACGGAATACGCATATTAAGAGAAATTAGTGAAATTACAAACAAAAGAGTTCGGTCATGTTCAGTGAGGGAAATAAACAAGAAAGAGGAAAAAGGATGGTTTTGTGTACGTTTCCTAGAAATGAAAAGGATTGACCACACTAATTTTTTTATATACACGCGAATGACGCCACAAGGACTTTTGCTTACTCTTGTTGAGCCTTTTTTTAAAAAAGAATTCGTTGAGGGAGCCTGTGCATCCGGAATGTCGATTAGCTTTGACATTACAGTAAGTTTGTTCATTTTAATACATATTTATTATGTCTTATTCCTTTTTCATTTTCTTAAAGATATTTATCACAAGGAACTTCGTTTCAGTCGTTGGCATGGTCATTTCAACTGGAAACGGTTAGGCGTATTATTCTGGAGACAGCTGAAGTCCTTTGGACGAAGTTAGGCGCTGTTTATGTATCTGATCCTAATGAAGAGGATTTCAAGCAAATTTCTCAAGATTTCTGAGAACTGTGTTGGATCTATTGATGGGAAGCATATCTCTATTTGATGCCCACCTAAAGCGGTAGTCAATTTTTCTGCTACAAAAAATTTGTTCCTATTGTGTTGTTAGGAGTATGTGATGCATCATATCGGTTTACTATATAGATATTGGTGCATTGGAAGTCAGAGTGATGGTGGTAAGGACTTTTATGTTTGTGCATTTCTTTTTTTTTTTTTTTTTTTTTTTTTTTTTTTTTTTTTTTTTTTTTTTTTTTTGTAATTAATGTTATTGTTTCTCTTTACGTGTATAGGCATTTTGCAAGTGAGACGATTGGGAAAGAGGTTGCTAAATCACAAACTTCCCATCCCTCCACCGAAAGACTTACCAATCGCAACTAAAAACCTCACGGGGGAATGCTACCAAATTAAAAAGATGTTTTTAATAAAAGGTTATCAAGAGCTCGTCGCACAATTGAAAACTTGGCATACTAGTAGCGCGTTGGCGAGTTTTACTAATAACATTACATTTATTTCCGGAAAATGCAGAAAAAATTGTTTTGGCGTGYGTTGCCTCATATAATTTTATTATGTGTAATAATGAAGATGCATCTTCGTATATTGCAAGCAACTATGCTGATTGGGAGGACTCTAATGGTGAATTTCATGATGTTTTATGGCGCAGAGAAGTTGAAAGTAATATCCTATCGATTATGCAATCTTCCAATTAGCATAATTTCGGTGGAAGAAGTTCTTTGGAAATTAGAAATAACTCATGCAGTTTTTTTAACACTTTTTCAAACACATTTCATATATTTCATTCGACTGTTTTTTATGAAAAATTCAAATTAAATAATTCATGTAGTTCAGGTACAGTAATTTGAAGCATTTTATGCATCTTTGTTATAATAAATATAAATATATATACTAAAACTACAACTAAAAAAATCAATGCTTCAAACCTTTAAAACTGTCTCTTATACACATCTAGATGTGTATAAGAGACAGGTTTGAGTAATTTGAAGCATTTTATGCATCTTTGTTATAATATATAACATATATAAATATATAWACTAAAACTACAACTAAAAAA
Source organism: Bactrocera latifrons (assembly GCF_001853355.1). Classification (NCBI taxonomy): domain Eukaryota; kingdom Metazoa; phylum Arthropoda; class Insecta; order Diptera; family Tephritidae; genus Bactrocera; species Bactrocera latifrons. The sequence continues at coordinate 1,302 of NW_017534711.1, read as the reverse complement.
ATCAATGCTTCAAGCATTTAAAAAAATAAGAAAACAAAATAAGGAAATTAGGTTGAATTCTTGTCGTTTTCAATTTCATGTCTGCTTATTTTCTCGACGTAATCGATATAACTCCAATATAATTTTCTCTTGGAAACCGTCTTTAACTGATACTGGCAGGTCTTTCATCAGACACAAAACCGTCGTCATAAAGGCCTCGTCTGTTTCACATTTTTCAGCCGGCGCCGCCATTTGCTTTTCTAAATTTTCCATTGCTGCGCCGAATTTTTGGTTGACACTTTCTAGGTAGAGAGTTTTATTTTTTTTTAGGAGGTGGCGATGAAATTTCATCACTCATCGATGACTCCAAGACTGAGTCTGTATTTACTTCTTCATTATCCCGAGTGCTGGACAATGAAAAAGTCATATTTAAAAAAATTAAAATTTATACAAAATACCTAAAGACGYGGTGTGACGGTTTTAAAAAACTCCATTCATCTAAGTAGCTCATTCCGCTACCTGATGGCGCTTCTAACTTTTTTATCTCCTTGCAGAAGCGATCCCGGAGTAGCTTCCATCTATGTTTGCATTCTTGATCTATCAATTGAAACAAACATACAAAATATATAATAGAAAAATATATATTCCTGTAACAGTGTTAATACATACCACTTTTACCGCAAATTTCTGCAATTGCTTTCCATGCCTTTTCTTTGTTTGTACGATTGAAATAAAAAGCATCTCGTTTGTCCTACAAACATTTCTTTTTTTCAATATTATCTATTCAAATTTAAAATGATTTTAATTGTTGACAAAACACTCTTCGTCCTTTTCATTATCATTTTCAAATTCAAAATAATGTATCAGTTGCCAAAAAGCGCTGATTCCGTACGGAAAATGCGACCAGTTTCGGATTTTCCTTAAGCAAATGACATTTGAAAAAACTGAACGAAACTTGATGTAAAGTACATTATAGTTACAACATACAATTTGTGTCTATTCGGACAGTTGCTTACGCTGGCTTAAGCTAGCTTATGCACATAATAGTTAGGCCTTTACTAACAGCACCTTCGGATTTTAACAAAACACAAATTTATAAAAAGAACAAAAACCAAACTGACTGCGAATAAAAGTGAAATATAAACCTTAAAGTGCCATTAAAAAAAAGTGCTTTGTGACATATTTTTCATACATCGAGCATTCCACGCTATTTTCAYAAYAATCCAAGAATTTTTCCTTCATTATTATTGTTAGTTTATACAAAGAATTATTTTTCACTTTTTAGTTTGATATGCTTTAAAAGCGTGTTTTTTAGTTTTTTTA
>NW_017534710.1:32349-39269 GCF_001853355.1 Bactrocera latifrons | reverse complement strand
TAATGTACATACATACGTACAAATTGAACTATTTCATGACAAATTCCCTAACATCCTTCGAAACTTAAAATCATGTTTGTATTATTACCTAAATATTGAATTAATGTAGGTTTAATAAGTTACGAGGTGTGTTCAAAAAGTATCGTGAATTTTATGTTTTTTCAAAAATTATTTATTTATTCATGAATATCTATTTTGCCCCTTACAGGTAATCCTCATGAGTTATTATACACTTCTGCCAACGGTTTTTCCAATCTTCGAAGTACTTCAAAACATGATTTTTTTTTTATCTTCTTCAGCTCCTCCTTCGATGCCGTCTTTATCTCGTCAAGAGAAGCGTAATGGAAGACATACACGTACCAATTATTGTACCAATTTCATCGAGTTGTACAACTGATTGTTACGTGTATGGGGCAGTTGTATGAGTTGTGGCAACTGGTTGGATGAATATCAAAAATTTGTGATATTTTGGCAAGTTGGTTGTGTTAGTTGGATRGTGTTTGGGTTGGTAGTGCGATTTCAAATGATTTCGCCATTTTATTTCTGCTGTCAAAGAGCGCGGGTCTACGGAGCAAAGAACAAATAAAAATGAGTGAAAGCGATCGGCAATTGCGTGAATTTATCGAAATATATAAAACTATGCTGGAATTGTGGAACACCAAACTGGACTGTTACAAAAACCAAAAATGTACGCAGTAGAAGCTACCAAAAACTTTTACTAGAATATAAAAAAGTAAAAAGCGATGCGTCGATAGACGACATGTTAAAAAACTGTCAAATATACGTACTTGCTATCGCCGGGAGCTGAAGAAAACTTTGCAAAGTCAGACATCTGGTGCAGGAGCTGATGAGTTATACGTTTCACCTCTATGGTATGGTATGCCTGTTGTAACATCCATCAGTTCGGATGAAGATGAAGAAGYGTCCGTWCGCGTAGTAAGTTGAAGAAACATTTAAAAGTTTTATTGATTTTATTTATGAGATTATGTTTTTTTACASAGCAATCGTCGAAGAAATTTAAAAAAGTGGTTACCGAAAGAACGGAGTTTCTAAAGAAAGCAACCGAGCATTTGGAGACATCCAAAAAAAACGAGTGGATGAAGCAGACACTTACGYAAAGGCATGGGCTTGCATGTTCAGGCAAATGAAACCAGAGCAGCAACTTTTTGCAAAGCAAGCAGTAGACGAAGTAATGCTGCTGGGCCGATTTGGAAAATTATGTTTCAATTATCTGAACAGTCCTTCAAGCTYACCAAATTTAAGTAGTCCGCATGTATCACGAACCAGCTCGCCTTTTTTAAGTAATGACTCGCAACATTATATTTCGTCACCTTCTGTAAGCCCAACTGAATCAACATCACGCTCGGCACATTTTATTTCTGTACCAACTGGAAGTCCTATAGAATCCACATCACATTCTCAACGTTTCATTTCTGTGCCAACTGGAAGCCCCATACAACCAACATCACATTCACAACGTTTTATTGCTGTGCCAACGAGAAGTCCTMTAGAACCAACATCACATTCGCAACGTTTTATTTCTTTKCCAACTGGAAGCCCCATACAATCAACTTCACAAACAATTGAAATAACTATAGAGCTACACTTTTCAGATGCAAACGACAGTCAATATACAAGTGTTCTTGATTTGTTTAATGACTCGCAATATCAACGAAATAAGACATATTRAGATAGAGTACATATATTTTATTTTATTTTTCTAATTTTTGTTTAAATTATTTTTTAGTTAATTATTTATGTATTAGTTTTAATAGAATGAGTATAAGTTTTATTTAAAGAACACAACTAATTTAACTATTTTATATGTAAATAAAAGGAATTAAAAAGATTTCAGTTTTTTGATAATTTCACAATATTTAAACCATATTGTTTTGGCCTCATTAGATGCATTTCTAGTCAGCGTTGGTTCGATGTCTGATAGCTGAATCGATTTGAGTTTGACTGGCGCCCTAAGTAGTTGTATAAGTACCAACAGGCAAGAACAACAGYAGTAACTTTTTCAGGACATAAATTTATTGTCGTTTGAAGAAGTCGAAAACGCGATGCCAAAATACCAAAAGCGTTTTCAACTTTAACTCGTGCTGAGCTTAGAGTTTTGTTAAAGAGCATTTCATTCTCTGTCAAATTGGTGTGACCAAATGGTTTTAAAACATTTTTCCTTAAAGCGAAAGCCGCATCCRACACAAACACAAAGGGGAGTGGATCTTCGTCTGCCAGCACTGCTTGTGGTTCCAGTAAATTTAAACTTCCACTTTCTAACTTTTTAAAACATTTCGGATTTCCGAAAACGCCTTCATCGGAAATTCGTCCATTTGCACCTACATCTATCATTAAAAAGTTGGAGTGGATGTCAACAATTACCAACAAAACAATACTGAATGTCTTTTTATAATTCAAATAGAATGAACCGGAGTTAGGAGGACGTGAAATATTTATGTGCTTTCCAAAGAGCGCGCCTAAACAGTTGGGAAACATCGACTTCTCATAAAATTGATCAGCTACAGCCATCCATTGCTCAGGTGTTTTAGGAAGCTAAAAATATATTTTGTGTTAAATAAAATGTATAACTCGGATATTCTTTTAATACTACCTTAATTGAGTCTTTTAGAACTTTTGTAATGGCCTCGCATGTCTCAATTACAATTTTACCAATCGCYTGCGCAGATATTGCGGTTGAAAAYTTTAGGTCTTCAAATGAGTTTCCGGTAGCCAAAAATCTTAAAGTTATTGCCAAACGATTCTCTGCACTAATTGCTTCTCGCATTATTGTGTCTTTTTTTTTTCAATAAAAACTTTCACTTTCAAGAGAAGATCAGMAAACACTTCATCGCTCATGCGCATGTAATTCTTGTAGTCCTTTGGATCGGTTTCTCTCAACGTCTTCAAAAGCTTGTTATTAGAAAATTCATTTTTATTTTGCAACCACATTTTAGACTATTTTCTTTTTTTGTTGTTTTTGGCCAAAAAGTCGCGCACAAGCAACGATGTGTGAGCAGGGGCGTTATCGTGGTGCAAAAGCCAATTTTTGTCACATCTTCTCGGCCTTCTGAGAACATTTTGTACCACCGATAAACGTTGCTTCGGTCCAAGGTAGCTTCTCCGTATGCCACAGTCAACATTCCGAATGCATCCGCGCACTTAATTTCGTTTTTCWAACAAAATTTGATACAGGCTCTTTGATCCATTTTTTGAATAGGTAAAAACGCAAGACGATCCAAAACACGTGCAAGCAAAGCAGCTGTCAACAATTAAATGAACATTCAAAATGGCCGAGCTTGTCGGCAKAVGKGAGAGACATGAGTACCAACATAACGCCACAAAAAATTCGAAATTCGAATATACGAAACCCGCGTAAATTCAAAATTCGCGATACTTTTTGAACACACCTCGTATATATTTATTTGCTGGGCATTGTATGCTTGATAACATATTAAAAGACTAAGCGGTCGCACATATTCACGTATGTACTTATGTTTGTAATTGAACAATTTTTTGCCAAATTTGCAAACAAAAGTACTAATCATTTTCACTATTGGTATCCGTAAATAAAAATGCGTACGGATGTAAACACAACGTGAAAGTCTAYAAACACCTTACAAAACAAGATGCAGTCAGACCTTGGAACTTCTGATCTCATTAGAGGGAGGGTGGTACATAAAGACAACCTTAAATAGTGGTTGCTTTCAAGTAAAAACTTTCCCATAATTTAAGCGCACAACGATTTTCAATCTTCATTTCTTTTATTTTTAGGGGTAGTACATAGTCGGATTATCGACGGATAACTCCAACTATATCGCGGTAATCGACAGAAAAGTACTGGTATTGGAGCAGCATGATTATTTAAGACACTCAACCAATTTAACAGACCTTGCTAACATAGCAAAGGAAACTATAAATTTAACCAAATTATTTCCTCAGTCCCACATACGAAAACTGCTAGACGAGGATACACAACACGTTAGAAATTTATTGTCCGTACTGAAAGTGAACCACAGAATGGCAAGTAGCTTAGACCTCTTGGCTCAGCACTCACGATAATAGCAGGCACACGCCTGATGCCTCTGATTTTGAAAAAGTAAGGTGGTCCGAATTCAATTTAATTGATGCAAACAATAGRCCGGTAGTTATTAATACACAAACACAGATACAAATTAATAAACTTACTGATACGGTGAACCAAGTAATTAAAGCTAAAAACAATGAATTTGTTGACACAATGCATTTGTATGAAACACTATTAGAAAAGAATAGAATATTAATAGATCAAATATCGAACTTGATACTCACAAATACGCTAGCTAAGGTGAATATAACAAATCCCACTATTTTTGACCATGGTGATTTGAAATCAATTATGAATGAACACCCTGTCGGAATTCGCATAGTTAGCCTAACCGAAGCATCTAACGTTAAGGTTCTCCAGTCCGAGAATATTGTCCATATATTAATAGCGTACCCCAGGGTCAAGCTTGTCTGTAAGAAAATCACCATCTTCAAAGACGAGTTGGAGGCCAGATCACATAAGGTTTGGTTTGCTGCAGGTATCTTTCTCAGTGTTGTTGGCATTGGCTTTATCATCGTTTGGCAAATCATAAAAGGAAGACAAACGTCGAAGTACGGAAGGCCATCAACAGCTACAAAACAACGGGGGACGGTCATGAGCTTGAGGGGGAGTAGTTGAAACGTAATAATTGCACTTTTTGTTTGTGATATGCAAGAATGATGCAATGCACATTGTTTACATTGCAACATTCTGCTGACGCATAATTTTGTTGCCCAGCCACTGCAGCCAACAGCGGTATCCCGACACTTGCCTATGTCGCAAGCAACTGTGTCAGCGTATGCTGATTCGGCTTGCCGATTATAGTAACGCACACTTATGATTTTAGGTTCCATAATATTTTAGTGTTCAATATTAAGTTCATTTTGTATTTTGTATTTAATCTATAATATACGTACTTGCTCCGGCCTCGCCGTTACAACATTGCCATCTTATTTGACTCTGAAAGTACAATAACATAATCGTCAGAGGATACAACATAATTCCGTTAGAACATACACACATCATTAATGACCGCAAGCGCACTTTCAACAGACAAACTCGCTTCATTCATAAAAGCAGACACTATCACATCTACCCGAATATGCGTTTGCCAACAAGCGTCTTTTCGCGACGATAGCAAAAGCTAAAAATTATAAATTGAACAGTTTCTAATGATTCTTCTAGAAGGAAAAAGTGTCAACGCCACAAACCCGCAAAGCACAGAAATAAGTGACAAAGTTGTCAACATAGTTCTTGTCGATTTAAAATATTTTTCCTCGCCTCCCAAAAATCTGCGTCGATATGTATGCAAGCTCATAGAGAAACATACATATACATATGAAGGAAGGGAAGAGGTGACAACACAGCTCGATTTTTTTCCAAGAACACAATGTTATGACGCTTTGTCGTCGCGTCAGYTCTACGACACATTGACTCTTTGACAAAGCGTGAGCCATTAGTTGTCCGTGGCAATGTAGATTTCGCGTGAAACAATGAGTGTACATGTTCTTTTTGTTTACATGCACACATAATTACATAAGTACGTGAATATGTGCGATCGCTTAGTCTTTTAATATGTTACCAAACATACAATGCCCAGCAAATAAATATATAAATTAATTAATCTACATTAATAGCGGGATTCTGTAACTAGTCTCTATTTGAGACATTTTGAGGTAATGCCTCACTTTGTGACTAGTTACTATTCACTAAACAGTCTCTAGCGTTAGTCTCAAAACATTGCCTGAATTTTTAGACCTAATAGTTAGCAGGTCGCAAAACTAAAAAGAACTCTTATTAGCCATTTTGAATATACTGAATAGAGGTCATCATAGTAGATATTAATCGATTGTCGTTTTTTTATAGTTGGTAAGCAACTCAAACACGACAGAATCACACGGTAAGTAAATATTTACGTTTATACATGCTTGTGAGCTTTGATATATATATACAATTTTTATACATAGACATATACAGTGTTTAAAAAACTGCAGCAAGTTTCATTTCATGTGATTTTGCTTCTGCTTCTGCTTCTGAAAAAAACAGAAGTCGCAGTCGAAGCAAAAGCAGAAAGCGATCGTCGACGAAAAGCGAATCAGCAGCAGCAGACGCCGTGTAAAAAGTTTTGAYTTTGCTTTGCTGCTGCTTTCGCTAAGCAACGCAAGTCGAAGCAGCAGCAGTCGCCGTTTGAAAATTTTTGATTTTKCTTTGCTGCTGCTTTCGTTCTGCAAGTCGCTGCATGTCGCAGTCGCGACTACTGTCGAAACTACTGTCGCGTCTGAATTTTTCTGCGTATACTGTTTGATTGATTCTTGTGCATCAGTATCAATTGAAACAAGTTCGATACAGGAGCTTAATTGTTTAACTATGGCGCAAAGTGATATTTGGATGTATTTCGAGAATAATGTTGATGGAGGCATAGCTACATGTAAAACATGTRCAAATAAACTAAAAAATAATAGACTTTCCAATTTAAAAACTCATTTACTTAATTTACACAAAATAAATTTAAATGCTRCAAGYGTTGAACAGTTAGAAACGTCGTCGTCGTCAAATTYCTCCATTCAACTCGGTCGTTGTGACTCTTCGGGTTGGACAAAGCTTTGACAGTATCCCAAAGCTTACTCACACCGGCGGAGARGTTGCAGGACTTCATATGCTCTATCCATTTCGTCCGCTTATGCTGGTTTACCATACTCGAATCTCTAAATTGAGATCCCTTATTCGGGGATCCCCGGGATCGGCATGGCGTAAGGTGTCGCGCTCATTAGCTAAACCGGCTGCTTCGGCTGGGAAGTTGGGGCGGATTTCCGCTATTCGTCCAGCTGGTATGAAGCGAGCGGTAGCTGCTGCGATC
>NW_017534710.1:30616-32144 GCF_001853355.1 Bactrocera latifrons | reverse complement strand
GAGATAATTATGGGCAGATGGTCTGATGCGAGAGTTAGCATAGGTCGCCAGGTAATGCTATTTAACAGACCACCAATAGCGATTGTAATATCGGGCGAGCTACTACAGGCGCCCATAACTCTGGTGAKGGCTTCGTCATTCATTGTGAAGAATGTCGAATCGTCAGTCTGTTCCGCCAGYTCCATCCCCCTACGGTCGTTTGACAGACAGGAATGCGTGGTGCGCGTTAAAGTCGCCTAGCACCAAACGGTTTTCACCACGAAGTAGCGCACCTATATTCCGGTGATATCCTGTAGGGCAACATGTAACTTAGAGGATGTATATATTAAATATTTTGAGCTCGACATCGCCTGACCGGATAGCTATGCCCTGACATTCTAGGGTATTATCCCTGCGGTCGATGTCTTCRTCGATTAGACGATACTGCACGGTGTTGYGCAATACGATCTTTACGTATAACGTTAAAACTGGCACAACTCAGTAGATCTGAGCTATTTAATTTGGTTTCTTGGACCCCAGCTATCGATACGCGCTCYCGATTCATAAGTGCAACTATCTCCTCGATCTTGCTCTGGAGTCCGTTGCAGTTGAATTGAAGTAGCCGGGTTTGTCCGGGTGTCCGTGAGTGATCCTGGGGGTGAGGGAGGGACGTGTGGGTGGTATTTGTTGCAGACTCCTGCAGCATGGGGCAACGTACGACTCACTCAACTCACGTRTGGTGCGCAGGCCGGAACACGCCGGGAAGTGACACCAGCCAGCACAAGAGTTGCACTTGACTGATGTGAAGTTCCGACGTATGGCGTCTGACACACGGAACAGACTGTGCGAGGAACCAAGAGTTGCTGATTGGTTCTCGCACAAGGATTCGAGGGGGATGAATATTGGGGGGGACAAGTCAGAGTGGGAGATATGTAGMCTAGTTGAGCTCCTGGGGACCGTGGAGGTCCTTTGTTGTCCACTCAGGGTGAGTGGTGGTGCAGCGCGCGAACTGTGTGCASATTGCACAGCCGTAGAGGCTAGCGTCGCAGTATTGCSTAGGCAACATGGGGTCACGTAACGCGTGGTCCACTCCTTATGAGTCTTAAGGCCTGAGCAGGTCTTAAGAAGGTTCCATCCATTGCGTGTGTTGCACCTGACCGAGGTGGAGTTTGGATGGAGCCTTTTTGCGCAAACGCAGCAAAAGAATYCCTCCGGGCCCGGGATCCGCATTATCAGCAATCACAAAAAGACAGATTTTATCCTCGGTGGCAAAACTTTTCGAAACCGCAGGATGGCTTTCGCCAATTATGATCCAAGCTAAAATCTTAATACAAGAATTATGGCTAGACGGAACCGACTGGGACGAACAGGTGAAACCACTTCGCTTAGAAAAATGGTCCCAGTTCGSAAACAATCTGAATGATATTTCTCAGATTCAAATTCCGCGATGGGTAAATTACTCTCCCGATCACAAAGTCGAATTACATGGCTTTTGTGACGCCTCAGAAAAGGCATACTGCGCTACTATCTATGTGCGCACGCAAAGTGA
>NW_017534710.1:26052-27748 GCF_001853355.1 Bactrocera latifrons | reverse complement strand
GGGCCTCTTTTGTTCTCTAGCCGTGCGCATACACTTTTCGACCTCGCGATCGCCGATCACCACTTTGGTACTTACGCTGTTAAAAAGGTTACATCGAATTCGTATAAGGTGAGTGCCGGTAGTGTTTAATTTACCGAAAATTAGATAGACTCAATGCCAGCACGAGTCAGGAGGATGCGGAGCAACCTTCCTGMWAGGCRTTGCTCCAGTGACGACACACACAGGTTTACACTCACCGATCCAAACGAGGTTAGATCGCCGAAAAAACAGGCCCTGGTCGGATGAAATCCGAGTCAATTCGTGGGAATTGCATACACAAGAGGTGTATTCTCTTGCTCTTGCAATATTACAGATTGAAAATATTCTATACCGATATATAAAAGGGCAGGAGAGTACTCGTTGCAGAATCTGGTGATATATAACCGGCTGATTCGGTCAATTTATTGTAAATGCCTATAGTGAATTGGCGCATCTTCTGCATTCATTCTTTACAAAGTAATTGTAATGGCCTGACGAGACGATCCAATAATTACCTCAAGCATTGCATATGTGTGAGTAAAGTTCGCTCGTGTGTTGTCCGCAAAGTTCAAATAAACACGGCAATCATCATTTTTAATTTGCACTCATAGCCATAGATAACTTCATACGATACTCTTTGGTTCGAGAGAGASCTGTCAAGACTCGCATTTTTTATAGCATTTGCCAATGATGCCACTGTGAAAAATATTAGCTTGGGTATTTAATAAATTGTACAAAACACTAAATTAAACACTTTGGAAATGCATCCATATATAAATRYTAAAMTGCAAAATCTTTAATTAAATTACATTATATTTGCCTAAATATGTTCGCACAGTTCAATGAAATTTCATTTCGCACTAATTCCCTCAGGTAATTATAGCGGTTTGCTTTTGGCATCCCGCCTTTTCTGAAATCAGCTGATCGAATCCTGATCTCCATCGCTGTCAAATAATCAGGGAACGCGTTTGAGAGAAAAATGAGAGCCAATGCCAGAGTCGCGTTTCATATTATCCATGGCGTTCGGTTATCATGTCGTCATCGGAAAACGATTTACTTTTATTAGCGTCTGCCGCAGTGTTGTTGAAAAAAAGCAAATAGGCAAAAGAAAACGGAGTGGATGAAAGTTTAGAGAAACTAATTATCAAGCAAACGCGATTATCATAACTTTTTACGAATGGACTCAGAAACCTTCAATGAACTTTTAACTATGGCGAAGCCAATAATAGAAAGCAAAACACGAGAAGCTATTGCACCTAACATGCGATTTTCAGGAACACACAGATATTTGGCTACTGGATATAAATTTGAAAATCTGAAGTTCATGACCGCAATATCCCCTAGATGTTTTGGATTGATTGTAATAGAAACTTGTGAAGCTCTTACTTCAAGGCTTTTCAGTTTTACAAAAGTAAGGGAATAAGTTAACAAATCAATCAATGATGTTATTTTATTTTTTATTATAATTTTTAAAGCAATACAAATTATTCTTTAAAAGAAGAAAAAAAGTTTGATATTGATGACTGTGACACATCACCATGGTTAAAGGTGACGCTGCACTTGTAGGTGGAAGGAGTCGAACTGCCGCTGTGAAAATTTGCTGGTGTTGGCTCATTAATTTTTATGGAGTGTCTGTGGAGGGTGGTGGTCGTATTTCGGACGGCGGAGTAATAAAAAA
>NW_017534710.1:24267-25312 GCF_001853355.1 Bactrocera latifrons | reverse complement strand
AAATACATATGTATGTTTGTGCTTGCATACATATCAACGCAGCTGCGTAAAAATATTTCAGAATTACAAAATATTTTTTACATTCCTTGACAAATACAGTCAATCCCGGTTATATATATCCCACAATCAATGATACAGATTTTTGTGGTTTGTTAAAAAAAAATATAATATGGTACGWAAGCGACTGCGGATATTTAAAYGRGTCGTACTTAAGACCATAATTTCTCTGATATTTCAAAAACAAATCTTGCTGCATAGATATAATATAATCTGTTATAAGTGATGAGGGAGTAATTTGATTTTCATTTAAGCGGAGTACTACTTAGTCGGGATTGACTGTACACATGAATCAAAGGAATATTGAATATTTTTTTTGAAACATTTCTTGAATTGCCAATATCAATAGATATGATAGCATGTAAACGTATAAAAATATAAGCCAAAAAGCCAASATGCGTCTGTAAAAGCAATGTATATTTCAGAACATAATTTTCATTGAATTCTCAGCTCTGTTCACTCATTTCTGTTAAAGTTTCTCCTGCCGAGCCAAAAGTGGTGAAATCCACTAATAGAAAATTCATGGCTCTTGACAGTTCACACGCTTGTCCGTAGTTGGACCTTCTCTATAAACAGAGAACGTCTATCATAGAGAAGGTTCACGTTTCAAATATCGTAACTTTTCGAAGGGGTACTCGGCAGAGATGAGCCAGTCTCACCACAGACAAACTATAAGCGTGTTTCAMCACGAAAACAGCAGAATTGAGCATTTTCAGTGTTAAATGAGAAATATAATGCTAATTCCATTGTAAACAAATTTACGCATAGAGATTCGTTTATTTTATTATTTAAAATTTATCTACATATGTATTTCATGATGATTCCATAAATATATATATAATAAAGTTTGTATTATTATCCAAATAATTAATATAAGTTAAGGTAATTAGTTTTAAACTTATACACTTACCCTAAAAGTTTTGATATGATCTTAAAAGATCTAGCGGTCGCACATGTGCTCATATACATACATACATAGAATTATGTG
>NW_017534710.1:21648-22623 GCF_001853355.1 Bactrocera latifrons | reverse complement strand
CAATATATAGTTTTGAGCATAATTTTTATTTCACGCTCAGCTCTGTTCAAACGAAAATGTTAAAACTTCTCCTGTCGAGCTGGCAGTGGTGACTGGCTCATCTCGACCGAGTTAGCCAAAAATATTTTTACGATCTCCGCRCCGTGAACCTTCTCTATGATAAACGTTCTCTGCCATAAATGTACGTTCTCTACTTTATATTCCATAAAGCTGGTAAGCATTGGTACAGTTCAATGAAATTCAAAATAAATTTTTTCTCGTCCGCGCAATTGCTCATACTTGAAATATCACAACGCCATGGATAATATGATACGAGACTTTAGCATTGGCTCTCTTTTTCTCTCAAACGCGTTCCCTGATTAYTTGACAGCGATGGAGATCAGGGAATTTCTGACAGTTGATTTCAGAAAAGGCGGGATGCCAGAAGTAAACCGCTATAATTACCTGACGAAATTAGTGTGAAATGAAATTTCACTGAACTKTGCGAACATATTTTTAAATTAATTTATGATTTTGCATTTTAGCATTTATATATGTATGCATTTCCAAAGTGTTTAATTTAGTGTTTTGTATAATTTTTTAAATACCCAATCTAATATTTTTCAACAGTGACATCATTGGCAAATGTTAATAAAACATCGAGTTTCGACAGCTCTCTCTCGAATCAAAGAGTCTCGTATCATATTATCCATGACAACGCAACTGAGCTTGTTTTTGTCAAGCATTAGTGGAGTTCCTGGCTTTCTCCGGATCGAAAAACCACCAACCAGATCAATCATGTTGTGATAGACGGAAGACATGTCTCCAGTGTTTTAGATGTGCGTGCACAGCGAGGTCTTAACATCGACTCGGACCACTATCTTGTTTCGGCCAAGATTCACACGCGCCTCTGTGCAGCAAGAAACGCACGCCATCAAACACAAGGACGGTTCGACGTCGAGAAGCTGCAATCACAGCAGACAGCCGAACGATTTT
>NW_017534710.1:18769-19808 GCF_001853355.1 Bactrocera latifrons | reverse complement strand
GCGCCGTTAGTTCTGCTTTCTCCAGACTGGACAAAGACCAACATAAATGGGTCTGGCAATGAATGAGGGCAAGACGAAATATCTCCTGTCATCAAACAAACAGTCGTCGCACTCGCGACTTAGCACTCACGTCACTGTTGACAGTCATAACTTTGAARTTGTAAATAATTTCGTCTATCTTGGAACTAGCGTAAACACCACCAACAATGTCCGCTGAGTAGGCAATTGAGAAGCAAAGTCCTCTCTCGACAAACAAAAACCAAACTCTATAAGTCACTCATAATTCCCGTCCTGCTATTTGGTCTGACATATTTAACAGCCATTACAAATAATTTTCTGCATTCTATGCATATTAGGTAACAAATTTTTTAGCAGTAACCAATATATCTGCTACTTCGACTTCCCCGATATGTTATTTTATTTGTTATTTGTAACGAATTCTTAGGTTAACATTATGGTTTTGTTACCTTCAACTAGTTCTTAAAAATTTTGAACAAAATTCTTTAAATAATTTTGAACAACTAATTGGTTATGATTGCTATATATTAAATTAATTAAAAACTTAAAAATATATTTAAAACTAAGTTTAAAATAAAATATTCTTATACAAAGAATTTACCAGAAGAAACTAATAATTTGCTTATTACATATTATAATACATTACCATTATAATACTCTTAATTTATGATGTTGATATTTACAAATACTATYTATCTATATGTAAATTATTCAAATGCCAATTTTATTTTTATTGACTTTATTTCAAGCATTCGAGTGGAGCGCGTCCAGCTCGAAGCGCACCAAACCTTGAACTGGRATTATTCTAATTATACACTACCCTCAAGCTATCTGTCGCTGTTGCTGCCGCCGCTGCTGCGTAGCAGTAGTGTAGTTGCGAGCTGATGATATTGGCAGACGTGAGAACGTATAATTGCTGACTTGTGTGTTGAATACAATGCTCGCTACAGACTGCAAACGACAGCTGTCAAATATTAAAATACACACGTTCTTATGGACGGACCTATTTTGACAGCTGCAC
>NW_017534710.1:12477-14194 GCF_001853355.1 Bactrocera latifrons | reverse complement strand
CAAATATTCCACCGTCACTTTGGCTTCCTAGAGCACCGACATCAACATATGTGAACACGTAATTAGCATCACTCACTGCCATTAGTACAATGCTAAACGTTTTTTTATAATTGTAGTACAACGATCCGCTATTTCTTGGGCTTTTTATACGAATGTGCTTCCCATCTATAGCTCCTAAGCAATTCGGCATTCCAGTATTTACACAGAACTTGTTTGCAATATCTCGAAGTTCGTGTGAGTTTGGTGTTAACAAATATGCATCATGCAATTCATCCCAAATAGCGTCACATRTTTCATATATAATTTTTCGGACTGTCGAAACTCCAAGTTTGAAAGACCACGATAGAATATTGAAATTACATCCTTGTGCCAAGAAACTGAAATTGGTAAGCGTTTAAGTATACCAGTGTAATAATTATTTSACATTGACTTACATTAATGTGACCACCAAACGAGTATCAGGCGGAATTGGTTTTCTATATGCAAAACGTGGTAGTCGTGGCTTTAATAGCGACAACAATAAATTGTAATTAGCAACTCTCATTCTCGTAGCTTTATAAAAATGCTCCTCATCCATTTCCTGAAGTTGTTTGATGCAAGTTTTGTAGAATCGTTCCTCTTCGCGTGAGATATTGACAGGACGAACCCACCACCTTCGGGAGTTTATATTGAGGTCCTGGAACACTTCATGTACTGTATTGACAATACGGACAATATTAATAATTGTCTTCAAACATTCCTCCTTTTCCATGTTTATTTTATTTACTGAAAGTAAACAAGTTWTATCAAATTATGCAGAACGACAAGTACAAAACAACTAACTATGACACAAAATGRACATCTATGTTGTTTTGTGTACATGCCGGCCATTGTTACGTTGCTGCTTTCTCACAAATGTTCATGTGGTCGGATTCACAACGCCATTTTCAGTTCACTGTCGTGCTGCTGCAGTCTGTCGCTAGCATTGGGTTCCACACATCAATCCACGCGYAACTTTTGGATGCAACTTAAAACTTGTTATTTCCGTTCATGATTCTGAGTGCGCTACTTGTTGCTGACTCAGGCCACACGCAATATTTTGGGGCTCCTTCAATTACATTCTAGCGTCGCGTGATAACTCCTCCCCTCCTAAGTGAAGGACGTCCTCGGACCTTTCTCTTGACACCTGAGTGATGTTTTCTACTACTCTTACTATTGCAGCCTGTCGCTTCATCTTTTTATAGRATGTTATTATGGAAAAAAGCACGGCGATAATTATTATTACCATGAGAATTATTGACGTCGTTGTCAATCCTTTTCATACCCATCGGGTAGCTGTTCCATCAGCTGGCGATTTACCAGCGCCCGGTGCGGCAAGTAAGGTAAGCTCATTATGTTATCATGTCCGGTTATATTTATACGCTTTATTTCAGCTTCCTTTATTTGAAGGCCATTCCGGTCAACGAAGGTTGTTTCATTTATACTTGACTTATCAGGAAACATTACCAGGTAAGTACCTTTTTTTTAGCGAAATGGTCTCGCTCTCAAAGTTACCGTGGCGGAGGAGTCGTTTATGATGACCATACCATCATCAATTTCTCTTAAGGGGTCTAGTTCGCCAAATGTTGTTCTASACTCTGCGGTGACGCCGGCTACGAGTTGTTGAGCGCAAGTTCTTACGTTCGACTTTCTGCAACACCGCATGGTAGTCCCTGCACAGCCATCCAAGGAATAGATG
>NW_017534710.1:10421-11762 GCF_001853355.1 Bactrocera latifrons | reverse complement strand
AATTCAGCGTAGGCAGTCAGGTTTGTCGTATGTCTGATGTAATCGTACGAGTCCCATAAAACCACGTCACCATTCGTAATCGGTAAGTAGTCTGAGTGTGAGTAATCCATCTTACAAACTGTGGAGGTCGAGGTCAAGCTAAGCATAAAGAGCAGAGGTCTAAAAATAGAAGGAAAKACAGAAGCAAAGAAGATCGTAAGACTTAAAAATATTTTATTCGACTATCGGAGATTATCCTTATGAACTATTCTACCTTTAACCCTGACCGTGGAACCCAGGTCCTCATGGACTATGCCCTCCACATATAAGGGGGTAAGTTTGTTTCCCAACTGTCTATTTGACTTAATGTGGACTGTTTCTCTAACGCCAAATGTTCTCGCTATCCTGTTTTTGTTATGAGTCCTTAACATTGCTTGTTGAGCCTTTTCTACCTTATTTTTTGCTTCTGTCCCACCTACCCGGGAATGAAAAACATCCTAGGGTTTTTCGCCAGTTACGGAGTGAATGCTCTTRTTGTATTGAATTGTGGTCAGTAAAATTAAGTCCACAGTATCTTCAATTACTTTTTCCAGTTTAAGGCATCTAGCTATTTCCCCATAGTGATATGAAATCTCTCCACCTGCCCATTAGAAGTACTATGCAGAGGAGGAGCATTCACAATTTCAATGTCGAAAAGGTCTCTAAGACACGATCTTATTGTATTTGAGTTTAATGATTTTTCATTATCGCCGAAAATAATTTTGGTTCCTGCGAACATATTGACCAGTTGCAGAATACGTGGMTTAATATCGATTATGGATCGTGAAGGGATTGGTTGCACAAGTAAGGAAATATGTGGCATTAGTACAGAATATGTCAATATGGAGAAATTCACCGGGAAAAGATGGAATGAGTGCTTTTCCTATGGGATGCTTTACTGGATGTCTGACATATTTAGCTTTAATGCAGACTTTACAGTTTTGGATTTGCGCCAGCAGAGGTAGCTCGCAGTGAATGCCGTTGACCACGTCGGATTTTACCACTTCCGATAGCATTTTAAACAAACTCTCATTATCAGGAAACGTGAGAAAATGGCGTAGCTTATTTCCAAAAATAACAAATGTCTTTTTGGCCGGATGTAAGCCAGATTCCAAAATTAGTTGGTTTTTATAGACATTTACTGGTTTTGAAACTGTTTCCACCGTAAGTAAGAGACTGTTCGCTATGAATAGTGGCAGCATCCGATTCAGGTTCTGGATCTAGTGCGTTTATAAACTGGCGTGATAAAGCATCAGCTACTAAATTATCTTTTCCTGGTTTATAGTGCAGTTTGGCATTATATCCTTCAATGAAAGCTTTCCA
>NW_017534710.1:7110-8776 GCF_001853355.1 Bactrocera latifrons | reverse complement strand
TAGTGACTTACAAATCCAGGGTAGGAGGGACTTACCCCTAAAAAATTCACTTCTTCTGCCTCTAGGTCCTCAACAACTGGCTCAGATAACTCCTCGTAAGAGTCTGAGCTTAACTCGGTATTTCGATCTTCCTTCAAATTGTTTACCCTTTGCAGTTTTGGTCCTGTTCGACGGTCCGACGCTGCCTGACGCTTTTGACCACAGTCGTCTCTTACGTTACTTTTAAATTGCCGTAGGTGAGAATGTGAAGGATCCACATCCATTGGTTCCTGTCGCGGCTGAGAGTTTCAATATCCTGTTTGACGGTTCTGCTGGAAATTTTGTTGGCGGTATTGGCCATTATTTTGGTTATCACCCCGGTGCTGCCTTACGAAATGAGGATTTTTCTGATTATCCGAATTTGTTCTGCTTAGCATGTTTTGATTATTGTTACTTTTCCCCATTTGCTGCTCTCTGCTTTTTTGGTCACATCAGATGCTCTATTTGCAAAGCTTGCTGCGAAAATGTAACGTTCGTGATTCGCATCGACTTCCTGAGCGAGTGCCAGGGCGGATGGCAAGTCACTAGGTTGCGATGCGAAGAGAATATCGCAAAAGGGCTTCCTTAACCCAGAAATGAACACTCTAAGAGCGTTGACCCTATATTTTCTCGTTAATTGCGCCTGCAATACTTTCTTCATGAGACATTTTGGTTTTATTAGCAATTAAGGAGAGCTTTTTCTCAACCTCATCATAAAATTCGAGCACAGTCGAAGAGCCCTGCCTCAACGTCGACAATTCCTGCTCAACTAAGTAGATCGGCCGCTTATCGGAGTAAGTGAAATCTAAGCGAGCTTTAATAGCGTTAAAATTTAAGACAGTGCTAAACGACGATAAAAGCGCATCGACAGCGCATCGAATTTTATTTCTTATAATGGTAACGGCTTGGTAGTGCCGTGAGCTACCATCGTAGTCCTTAAAAATCTCATATGCGTTATGTGCCGCCTCATGAAAGGACACATAACCTTCGGTTTAACCGGAAAATTCGGGTAGAGACTTTATAACGTCCAGCGATTCTTCGCAGGTTCTACCCGCTACTATCTTAATTTTTTCGTAAGTCGTTATAGTGGGTTTTTGGGATAAGTTATCAATTTGGTCCTGCATGACCTTAATCCTATTCTCAAATTCCCGCCTCTGCACCAATAAAGCTGGGTTTCGTTCATTTTGACTTCTTCTTCTTCTGATAATTTAATATTTTCAAAGCTAGAGACTAAGTCAATTAAGTTGAGGGTTGGCCTATTCATATACCGTGTAACCAATACTCCTCACTATTCCTCAATTAATCATTGAAAAAGTTATTACCATTTCCACGAAATAAATACCGGGTGCACCGTAAACTATTAGAGTTTAAATTTCAYTTTCTTAATATATTTTATTTTCTAACATGAGGTACCTTCAATGTTTAGATCTTTGATTCTAAAATTGAAATTCGAGTTTCTCAACTTACATTAAATTCATGATTGCCGGCTGATTCGACCTTCCTCCTGTCCTGATCCGCCAATGGAATAGCCGCTGCTCGTTTACGATAGCTGGTTGATTGCATTTGCTGGCTGGTCCTTGATTCGATCGATCAGCGGCATAATCCTGATTGTTTGTGGCAGCTGGTTGATTGTAGTTGTTCGTTTTTA
>NW_017534710.1:5270-6819 GCF_001853355.1 Bactrocera latifrons | reverse complement strand
GTAGCAGTAGTGTTGTTGCGAGCTGGTATTTGCAGGCGTGAAAACGAATATGTGCTGATGGTATTGGCAGACTTGAGAACATATAATTGCTGACTCAGTYCACGCGCAATTTTTGGATGCAACTTAAAACTTGTTATTTCCGTTCATGATTCTGAGTGCGCTACTTGTTGCTGACGTAGGCCACGCACAATATTTTGGGGCTCCTCCAATTACATTCTTGCGTCGCGTGATAATTTTTACATTAGTTATTACAACAACAGCACATTGACTCGGCACTAAATCAGAGTGTAAGAAGTTATTCAATAAAGTAATCAAGTTCAACTTTGCAATTCATGRTTCGACTGAACGGTGACCAACCTAGCGTAGCCGCCGGCTTTTAATTCGCTTAACTATGTCAGTGTCGTCGTATATCTCATACAGATCATCGTTCCATCGAATGYGATATTCTCCGTGGCCAACGCGCAAAGGACCATAAGTCTTTCGCAGAACCTTTCTCTCGAAAACTCATAACGTCGACTCATCAGATGTTGGAGCCTAATCGCGAGTGCGACGATTGTTTGTTTGATGACAGAAGATATTTCGTCTTGAATTCGTTCACTACCAGATCCTTCGCTTATTATAGCTATACGTTTTTTGCGAAAGTTGCGTTGGAGGTTTAAGTCTACACACCGACTTATAGCAAATACCTCTTCTTAGAAAATGCTCGTAAACCTACCCATAGGTATGGAGTCGCACCGCGATCACTAGAAAAAAGAGCTGGTGTTATGATTTCACTTAGCCCATTCGTACGCTGGGATGAGATTCCTTACCTTTGTCAAGRTCTGGAGCAGTGTCCTTGGCGACTTGACCAATTGCTAGGTGTAGCAAGGTGAGTTTCGGTAAGACTTCAAGTGCCGCCGTCGAACATGTGCACATGGCAACGTGGAATCCAGTGAGACAAAGGTATTTACCATATTAATCATCTCTATCTCTAAGTGTTAGGTTCCTAAGGCCAGGGAGAGACTTGCACCTGCGATGGTCGTCTTTAAGGGGGATTCCATTGCTAGTTAACAACACAAGTAGTTCGGACACAACGAGGCTCCACAGAAGGGGAGATAGCACTCTTACCTGTGGGTAGCCCCACTGTAGTGTCGAGATGAATACTGGTATCTCCTACTGTGGTCTCAKCTATTCTGGTGCGAAGTACCAGTTTTTCCTGTACCCTATCAGCACCTTAGACCTTATTTCGTGGTAACCGTGGTTCTACAAGAGTATGTTCCGGTCTTGAAACCTTCTGTAAGCCGCCGCATTTTTTCGTAGAATTTTCAAGTATTACCCCTGTCGGCCAGCTTATCAAGCTCTTCGTACTCACGCATTGCGGCCTCTTTCTTTTTCTGTCTGAAAATGTGTCTCGCTTCCCCATTAACACTCGGTATCTCGGTGACTAGACGTTCATTCAYCGGAGTGAATAATAGCACTCTCCCACCACGAAACCCACACCAAACTTGCGCTCCTTTATATGGCCACTGTAGTAAATGCCACAAGGACCTACTCGTCTCTGTCCTTGTCC
>NW_017534710.1:0-4480 GCF_001853355.1 Bactrocera latifrons | reverse complement strand
AGATAACATATCGCATAGAGCATAAATGCCAAATATTACTTACATATATGTAGTATATATTTTTATGCGCTTTGAGGGGTTATATTCACTTGCGAGGCAGAAAAAACGCGTTTTTTTGTGAATTTTTTCCAAAGAGGCATTTTATTTTATACATTAATGGAAAACATRCACTTAAACAGAATTCAATGTACTTTAACAATCAGCGGTTTATTTAAAAAAATATTGGATCCCCTAGCTCCTGTAGATGATCTGCGGAGAAACGTGAAAAAAAGTGCTTGGCGGCGAGCAAGATATTTCTGGTCCAAATTATCTGAAAACCAAAAATCAAAAATATTTAGTTTTGTGATAAATAAATACAGGTAATGATCGAAGGTCTAGTCAAAAATTTGATTTTTGACAAAATGGCGGCTGTTCAAAAAAAAATTTAGTTCTTCATCAAAATTTATCGCTTCAAAGTGGMTTAAAAAATCGAAATTATTGTCCAAAACCTTCTTCGATCATTACCTGAAAAATATATCTGAGTAAGTCGTGTAAAAATTCCAAACCGATCGACTGAGCGGTTTCGGAGAAATTTTCCTCGCCGACTCTGAAAACACGGTTTWGAGATAAACGCGTATAAAGTTTTAATTACTGGGCCCTCAGCCCATACCTGACCTCGGCGTCCACCTTTTGAAGGTTGTATCTCCGAAACTATTAGTCGGATCAACTTTAAATTTTCAGAGAATATTCTTTAATATATGTACATTCAAAAAATGAAACAAAAAATATCGATTTTTTGAAAATCATAAGTGGATATAACCCCTTAAAGGTCCGTATCCAGCTCTCAAGTAATTGCTCAAGGAAAGAAATACATTATTTCTTCAAGTAATTTTGACAKCTGGTTACGCATTGTAAAAGATCCAAATTAGAAGGCCAAGAGGGAATAAATAAAGAAAATAAACTTTGTGTGTAATATGTATGTATTAGGCTGTTCACGGTAAGGTGGTTATCGGGTTATGTGGTTATTAGATTAAAAATAACCTCTAGCATAAAACCATTCAATATGGGAGTATGGTTTTATGCTGTTCATTATTTACATTTTAAGTTCAATGAAATTTGTACTTATAAAATGCCCAAACAAAGTTTAAAAAGCAACATAATTGAATTTAAAATAAGTTCTGCTATTCAGGAAATGGAATTTATTGAAGGTATGTATATATGTATATTAAGGGTTCCAAAGATTCTTTGTATAAAATTTGCAGACATCTTGCGCCCTGAACAGTGTCACAATGCAATTGTAAACAAAAAACAGCTGTTAATAGCAGAATTTCCAATTAGAAAATATAAATGGAAATGCCATTCGCTTAGTTTTATTTATTTTTTGAGCTGCCATTTAGTAAAACTCCAACGACTTTCTTACACTGGAAATAAGCAAACAACCACATAATCTGTAAACAAGGGTCGTGTTGGTCAGAGTTGGTTATTTTGTCATACCGCATTTTGTTGTTGTTTACTTAATCACATAACCACATAACCCGATAACCACCTTATCGTATCCCACTAATCTTATAAATTTATCAAGATTTCGCCATACAAAAATGACAGTTCAAAATCACTTCATCGAAATAATTTGAGACTGATCCACGCTAAATCGCTCTGTGCGACTCTGATTTTGCGCCATCTATGTGACAGCATTGAAAATCTATTACATTACACTCTTAGAGCTGATATTAGTGGAGTGCCGTAAGGCATAAAAATAGTAAAACCTCGGAATCCAGGGACTGTCAATCAATCCTTACAAAACTTGGGAAATATGTTTTTAATAGYATATAGAAAAATGTAAAAAAAAAATTGGCCGATCTCGATTACAACAATTTACTGAAAAATAAGAGGCGAAAGGGGGAAAAAATGTTTACAGAAAAGTTTTTAATTTTATATGTAAAGAATTATGTTATGTAACTTTAATGTTAATTTATTAGATTTTTGCAAAAAATAATGATTTACGACAAAAATGTATCATTAACTATATACATTATTGTTCATTATTGTCGTCGTCGATCTCATTGAGGTAGATTGTAGGATTAGTACAGCTTTCACCATTGCATTCTAAGCAAGCTGCAGTGCAGTTTAATCCACTTTTCCTGCACCCACAAGATGTTCCACATCCTGTTTTGCATGAGCAAAAAATAATTTTCAGTAAAGATTCTGGAGCTGGTCGCTGCATCATTGTTTGCGGTAACCAGTATATTCTTCTGGTGATATTTCTCTTCCGAGCCATGTTTGAATTTGTAAAAATACTCTTTTAAAGTGTTCAAAAGCGGCATCTGCAGTAGGTGGTAAAGACGGCAGCTTAACGCAGGTATTTTTAGTAGTTGCTTTCAAAAAAGAATTATATCTTAATAAATTAAGATCCAAACACGTTTTTGGCACGTTGGAAAAAAGCTGTCGTCGTGTCACAGCCAGTGAATGCATGTAAGAACAGAATATGCTCTTTACACTTTGGTAATATTTTTTCTAAGCTTTTAGAAGAGTACGCTTTTTGCGGTATTTTGCCTTTCGATGGTTTTCGAAAATAAATTTCACGTTCTGGTGGTGAGAGTGCAGTCAATATAACTAAAACATCGACATCTTCGGACACTACAGCAATGTTTTCAGATTGTAGATTAACCGCAGTTTCAATTATGAGTCTATCAGCATCACCTTCTGCTTGGCAAGAAAATATTTTATTTTCTGTGAGTGTTTCTCGTAGCATATCTATGAGCSTACTCTTATTTTTGGCATTTGATAAAAATTTCTCCTGCACTATTTTCAGAGGCATGGTTTTATCAAATATTACATCATGACATGCATTTTTTTTAGAGCGACGCATTCGTTCGATCGACTTTGTGCAGCTCTTCTTGTCATAGATAATATGATACGAGACTCTGGCATTGGCTCTCTAGTTTCTCTCAAACGCGTTCCCTGATTATTTGACAGCGATCCCAGATCAGGGAATTTCTGACAGTTGATTTCAGAAAAGGCGGGATGCCAGAAGTAAACCGCTATAATTACCTGAGGAAATTAGTGTGAAATGAAATTTCATTGAACTGGGCTGAACATATTTTGGCAAAATAAATGTTTATGTAAATTAATTAACGATTTTGTATTTTAGCATTTATATATGTTTGCATTTTCAATGTGTTAAATTTAGTGTTTTGTATAATTTATTAAATACCCAATCTAATATTTTTCAGCAGTGGCATCATTGGGAAATGTTATAAAAAATGCGAGTTTTGACAGCTCTCTCTCGAATCAAAGAGTCTCGTATCATATTATCCATGTTCTTGTAACCATCAAACACGACATAAATGTTATGTCCATAATTGCTATGTAGATGTCTGACGTAATGTTGCCATATGGTAMCGAAATGTTCATCTAATTGCCACTTGCAACGGTGTAGTAACATCCCTCCATCAATTACGTAGGAAAATTTTCGTACATCGTTGGCATCTTCTGACACTTCTGGGAATAGGTCATAAAATGTAGATTTTGTTGTTTTTCGCAGTTCACCATCTTCAAAAAGAGCATGAGGATAAGGAACTAATTCATAAGTATGTAGTTGTTTAGTTCTTCATCAGATTTTTTTAATACGCTTATACGCTGAAATAATAATAATGGATCAATTGGAATAATATCAKCATCCACTTTSATTTTGCTAGTGGATGYCAACAAAGGGATAATATTGTCTTTTCTTGATAACTTAACTTCTTTAAAATTTTTCCCATTAATTTTCTTCATTATTTGTAGACCTTGCTCAAAAGCTGCGTAGCAATTTACGTTTTCTTTCCCAGTTATTCAGTTGCGATAGACATAATGACACCAACATCAGGGAATGGAGAATGTTGAATAAAATATTCTTCCAATTTTTTTACGTCAATGTCGTCTCTTTAGATTCATGCATCGGTTGAATCAGCGTGTTGATAACTTTTTTTAAAAGATTTATTACAAAATTCTTCTATACCTTCTATTATATCTTTTGAAAAAATAACATTTTTTATCCATTTATAGACGATACTTTCTGTTACACCACGTTTAAAAGGTCCTCAACACTCATAAATTTCATTAAAGTTTGTTCAATGGTTTGATCGGTGGAAATTCCAGAAAAAAACATCAGAACGTCTAGCAGTGAAATAACCTTCTGTAAATTTTTGAAACTCTTAGGGATCCATTTGTATAGATAACTCCTGCATGTCTTGCAAGTACGGTTGCGCGGACTTTGCATGCGGGAAATGCCCTGATGCATGGAAGTATGGACAGTGGCGTAGCTAGCACAGGGACAAACGGGGCGGATTTTGAAGGTGTCACCCCAAAACTCAATCAAAGCTTTGAATATAAAAAAAGTAACAATCATTTCTTCTTCTTCTTAATTGGCGTAGACACCGCTTACGCGATTATAGCCGAGTTAACAACAGCGCGCCAGTCGTTTTTTCTTTTCGCTACGTGGCGCCAATTGGATATTCCA
>NW_017534709.1:44157-44844 GCF_001853355.1 Bactrocera latifrons | reverse complement strand
AAATCCTCATATGGAACATGAAGCGGGGGCCAAGCAAGTTTTGCGATACCTTAGGGGCACTGCTGAGCTGAGTCTGCACTACCAACGAACTGGAAAACCCATCGAATATTATGTTCATGCTGATTGGGCTGGAGATTGCATAGATCGAAAATCATATARCGGCTGGACATTTCTTGCAGCAGGAGCAGTGATCTCTTGGGAATCGAAGAAACAGGGCGTAGTGGCCTTAAGCAGCACTGAAGCGGAGTACATAGCTTTATCAACGGCTGCTAAAGAAGCAGCGTATATCCGCAAACTCATGAATGAGATGGGTTTGAGTGATGGTCATGCAACAAAAATATTTAGTGACAACCAAAGTGTGCAATATTTAGCAAAAGATTCGAAATACCATGCGCGCAGTAAGCATATAGATATTAAGTATCATCATGTCAGGCAAATGGTCAATGACAATGTAATTGAAATAAAGTTTGTATCAACTGAAAATATATCTGATGTCTTGACCAATAACCTTTGTAAAATTAAGCATAAGAAATGTATTAACATGATGGGTATATATTAAAATGACAATGTTAACTTTTAATTGTCTAATGACATATTGCGTTGAGAAGGAGTGTTAGAAATACTCAAGACATTTATGTACGCAATATTTGTAACTGTAAAATCCCGTTGCCTGCAAGCAACCAGTTT
>NW_017534709.1:36526-42777 GCF_001853355.1 Bactrocera latifrons | reverse complement strand
TAATTACTTGAAGTAGAAAATTAACATTTTTCGTTTATGAATTATAACTTAATATGRAAAGATGTTGAAGAGTTCCTTAATTTCTTAAGTACAAAAACTGTGAATTATAATTATTTTATGTTCATTTTTATGATATTCATAAGTACATAATATGTATATTTTAAGTTCAAAAGACTGAAAATAAAATGAATTTATACGAACTTATTTTTTTTTTCTCAACAATAATGACACATTATAACTTCAGACACTCGACTGAATATATTTTTGCAACAATAACGTCACTATGTAAAGGAAAGTTGGTTGTTATTCACGAAATACCCATAAATGCCTACTTGGTGTTGATTTTCCTTTATGGAAATGTTAAATATATTATACTGATTTGATTGTTTTGAAATTGTAGGATATCCTGTTTTCCATGTAAGGTTGGAGTCAGTTGAAAACTTTTAACGCGTTTTCTGGAAATCGATTTTTTTGGCTTATGCCGGTCTTGCAGAAATGAGCGCACGGGCGTGATTACTATTTATGTGTAACTCAAAAGAACTTTACGTTTTTGAAATCACTTTGTTTTACTTTTTTATTAAAAGCGTTTACTAAGAAATATGTTCTAATTCTAATGAATAGACATTTTATAATATCAGAATTACAATTTTCACAACAGTAGTACGGTTTTACGTTAACCATTTTTTCAAATAATATTTGGGAAAACCCGATCCTATGGCAAGTAGAATCAAAATGTTGTGAATAAATATCTTCGATTTTTGATAGAAAATCTATAAGTTCAAGGGGTGGTTTTACTGTATTGCTTTTCTGAATTGAAGAAAAAATCTTCTTCAGTAATACCACCATCAAGTCTTGGMAAGGCCATTAAACAAATATGTTGTTTAAAATATTTATAGTACAAATAACCACAAAAGTACATAAAAAACATTTTTATGTAGAAAGCTGCTTTCATCTACGTCCACATTTACCTCGATTTGTATATTTTGAAATGAGGTAGAATTGGTAGGTCTTGGTAAACTTTGAGAACTTTGAAAAGTTTGCCAAGAGGTATTTTGAACTAAAGCGTCGTTGCAGGCGCTTTTGAGGGAGCTATTAGAAAATGACTCACACTGGTCAACTGGCAAGAGTTCSCATTTGCCTTTATCTACACAACGAATATATCATATGCCCCAGGCTTGTTTGAAAAGATATGAGAAACGCTGCTAAGTTATTCTCACATCAAATACATAGTTTTTACACAAATATTATATACATATTTTTTTTGTATAAAATTGGAAACATTTAATAATATATTGATACAATAATTAATATTTTGGGCAAAACTGATTCAATTTAATATTTAGGAATTTAGATAAACGAAAAGATTTGTAAAAATGTTATTATAAATTATAAGTTATAAATTTTAAAACCTAGCACGGCAACACACTACAGCAGATTTGAGGCATTTGAACGTTTTAGTAGTAGAATATTTGGGGGCAACCCGAACCAAGTGCCTAATTTGTAGTAGAATATTTAGGGGCAACCCGTACAAAGTGCCTAATTTGTAGTAGATTTTTGCGTATGTGTTAGTTAAAAATGAAGGATTGGTTACTTGCAGGTTTATACAATGATCTGTCGCATCAAAATTTCCAGAACAGAAGCGAGGGAACCATTGTTGTGCTACATGTCCTGATACAGCATCGTCTCTGTAAACTACACGAATTTCAGTGGTGGCTTGGGTGTCATTATTCCCTTTTTTACACCAAATTTCAAAATATAGCTAATTTCTTCATTATTTTCAGTCATTCTTGAATAGCTGTAACTTATTTTCAACTTCCACGGTTTTAATATTTTTTGGTTAAAAGARTTTTAAAATCTCACCTTTCAAATACAATATAGTATGACACAATATGATTGGTTGCAGTAGAGATACACGACTGCAACGACATCTATTTTGTATAATTCATTTGTTACTTACCTGCAGAATTTGCAGAATGGATAGTTTTTAACCGTTTATAGTGGATACCATACAATTGTAATTAAATCATGTAAAGAAGGGTATAACCGAGTATTTTATTATCTTGCTACCGAAGCTAATATACCCTCCACAGGTGCATTTCTTTTAGCCAGTGGTTTTCATTCAAAGGAAAACATTTTACTAATTCTTTTTAGCCGGGTTGTGTGCTAGAACTTAATGCTGTCTCTTATACACATCTAGATGTGTATAAGAGACAGCCTATAATACCCTCCACAGGTGCATTTCTTTTAGCCAGTGGTTTTCATTCAAAGGAAAACATTTTACTAATTCTTTTTAGCCAGGTTGCTTGCTAGAAACATTAAGGTTATTTAATGAAAAAAAAATTATAGTATTTATATATTAGTGCATATATATATTTACAGTTTGCTTTATAAAGAAAAACACAGATCAAATATATATTTATATTTCTATAATACATATTTATGCTATATAAATTACATTACTCATATCTATGACTCACACCTAATATTAATATACTAAGCTATATTAACATATATCTACATATACTACATACCTATTTCCTAAAACTTAAAAATATTCCGCCATCATCACTATGGTGTTTCATATGTGATACATGAGGTCGTTGCTGGATCCATGTTTGTCCATACCCAATCTATTGCTGTTAGATTGAAATCCCAACTATTTTAATCGACACTCTAAATCGTCAGTTACTGTGAAGCGACATATGTTAAAGTCTCCAAGGACTACTGATCCAATAAACTGCTCATTTATCTGACGGATATTATTTACAAATTGCTCTCTAAATTGTGGCAGCCTATACACAAGTGATGAAGAATGCTTCTTTAAACTCCTTAAATTTTGGTAATAAATATCCAGGCATTGTTCCGAAATTTCGGCTAAAAAATTTGTAGCATGTCGTCAACGCACCTTCTGTCCTTAATCTATTAAGTTGAGTTTTAATGAAATCCTGCTGTCCAAATGGGAGGAGAAAATTTCCCGATTTTATATAATCTATTGGCATTTGTGGCTCTGCTACATCCTACATATAAAGCTGATCTAGCCTTTAGATGAACCGCAACTTGAGCGTACGTTCCACGTTGGCTTTTATGTAGCGTGATGACTTCAGCTGGAATGACAGGGAACTGTCTACGTTCTATAGTTAATTCTTCATTTCGCTTGTAGTGGAATGATCGGACCACGATCATGATTGGTGTCGAATCTGTACTGCGACTATGCGGACTCTGTGAATTTCATCCATAGTCGCACCATTTTGATTTCAGGTCCAGACGATTCGGTATCTACCTGCATTAGTTCCTCTGCAGCACCATTTACTAACCCATCACTCGTGCTTATGTTGACTTTTACYATATATTTATCTCGTTAGATGTCTCTTAGTGTTAGTTAGTTAGTTAGGTGCGCAGAGTAACACTTTGACTGTTTCGGGGTTAGTTCCCGGTACACTGTTAGCGCGCAATTTCAACGATTGATACATAGCCGTTATAAGCCGGGGTTTGCGCACTCCACTACCACCACCGACATGTGCATTACATTACATGAGCAAAATATTCCCTCTTCTTGTTGTTAAGAGATTTTACCATTTTCAGTAAATCTCCTTCTAATATTAAAAGTTTTAGTTTAATTAATCGAACCGCCTCTTCCACACTATTGTTGTCCTCGTGAAAAACATTAACATCTCCTACATGCTCTAGAACAGCTAGAGCTCTGAATTCGAGATTCAAAAGTTGAGAGACAGCTCTGTCATCAGCTGTTTCTTCCTCTGAAACATGCAGGTTTTCCAGAATCTGTTCAACCTCATTGGATAAATTTGTCATATTTGAGCTCATTCTGCTCAATTTGCTCCTTGTGTGCGTTGCAAACAATCTCAACATCATTATTTAAGAGCTCCGTCTCGTCAGCGCAGATTAAGTGCTTGCCTCATTTTCCTTAAAAATCCTGATCCATCTTTTAATGCTATTGGAAGTGCAGCTTTCGTGTTATCCTCGTTTTCTACTTGTTTTGGAAAGTCTGAACCATCCTTCAAAATCTGCTAAGCATAGTTCTTTCGATTGATTGGGACTTTGAGAGTAGTGCTCCAATACACTCGGTACATATATGTCCGCAGAATTCTCCTGTAAAGCACCTAATTGAGGTCTGGGCTTTAGCACCCTTACTCGATTGTTTGGATTTGATGTGTTTATAAATATCTCCCCATTACTCGCTTCCGATAAATGCAGTGCCAAAATATTATAAGCTGCTTCTTGAGCCAATATTTGCCACCCATTTACAATTTTTTTTTCCTATGTGCTGCATTTTTACTTTAATGGAGAAATTCTCAGCATTTATTTCCTCCATGTCTCAGTAGTGTTGATACCCCTCTATTGGATTTATTTATACTATATCATAGAACGTATATTTATAGAGAAAGGCTAACAAAATGCGATGAGCGTGTTTCACCACAGTTAGATAAGAAGGAGAAATCTTAACAGTGGCGCGTGAACAGAGCTGAGTATTCAATGAAAATTATGCTCAGAAATATACATTGCAATTACAGACTTATGTTACATGCTATCATATTAATTGATATTGAATATCATTTTGCGAATTTTTGTGAATTATGCAAAATTGATAACTTCATCATTAAATTATGCTATTTTCAAAGTAACATTTGTAGTTAATGTACAAATAAGAGTTAATTTTTAAATATTTCATATGTATATATGCTATATATATGTATATATACATATGACATATTATTATCATATCCTAAACAACTTATAATATATTACAATAATATTATATGTAAATCGCAATTCATTTAAATTTTCATACGCATCTACATATCAGTACAACATACATATATACTTATGTAAGTACAATAAAAAAATCATGATATTATCGTTTGTCAGTAAGATAATGTGCGCGCACTACTCTATGTGTACATACATGTGCGTATGACATTCCCACTCAAATGATGCATCCACAAGCCCACATATATATATATTTGCGTATGCATGTAAATATGTCGCCCGCAAAAACTACAAATATTGTTCTGCAAAAACAACAAACGTCTCAAATAGCATCGGCGACGTCACAATATGGCAGCCAAATAGTCGATGCCCAAATTTGTAGAAAAGTACACAACAACAATATTTTCATTCAAGAACACAAGCGCACTTTCAACAGGCAAACTTGCTTTATTCATAAAAACAAACACCATTACATCTCCCCGAGCATGTCTTGCCTACAAGCGTCTTTTCGCGACGATGGCAAAAGCTAAAAATCGTAAATTGAACAATTTCTGATATTTGTATGAGAAGGAAAAAGTGAAAACCCCGCAAATATAAACATTAAAATATATTAGAATAAAATTGCCAACATAGTCGATTTTAAAGTCAAGAAATAAAATATTCAATATTCCTCTGATTTAWGTGTACAGTGAATTCCGGTTAAGTAGTACTCCGCTTAAATGAAAATCATCCCTCTTAACTGCCCATATCTTTCTGCATCTCACGGTTCGTTTTATGAAATACTAATTATTGTTTTATGTACCACACGCTTAAGTATTCGCACTCGTTTATGTGCCATATTATATTTTTATTTTTACAAACCACAAACATCTGTATCTTTGATTGTGGCACATAACTGGGATTGACTGTATTTGTCAAGGAATGTAAAAAGTATTTTTCGCGGCTTATAAAAATCTGCGTCGATATGTATGCACGCTCATACAAATGCATACATATTTACACAAGTTCCTTGGTAAAGCTATTAGACCGGCAAGGGAAGCAGTGGCAACTGGCGATCGTTCGTATGGTTTTTCGGCACAGCTCAGATGTTCTACCAAYAACACAACGTTTTTGCCGCGTCGATCCGTCGACATATTGACTCTGACAAAACGTGAGCTTCGCCATTGGTTGTCCGTGTCAACGGAAATTTCGCATGAAACAATATGCATATGTACATATTTACATACAAAGTTGTGTGTAGACAAAGTACAAATATTATGCGTATGGTTCGTTTTGTTTACATGCTCACATAATTACATACATAGGTGAATATGTGCGACCGCTTGGTCTTTTAACAAGTTATCAAAACTTTTAAAGGCCTGCAAATAATTATGTATGTACACTTGTGCTCATACAATTAAGCCACATAAACGTTATGGTGTACAAATTCATAAAAGTTGAATTTTATTGATAAATCGGAAAAAAAAGTTTCACAAAATTAAAAGAAAGTACTTAAACTTTATTGTACTTATAGTTTTTTAAAGGTA
>NW_017534709.1:32226-35301 GCF_001853355.1 Bactrocera latifrons | reverse complement strand
TACAAATGAAAAGCTAATTCGGTGAATTTATTTTCAGAAACGTAGTTTTGCTATGCAGTGGCTTAATTATTTGAGCACAAGTGTAGGTATATAAATATGTACATATAAATATGTACATATAAATATATCTTGTCAAACCTACATTAATTAAATAATTAGGTAATAATACAAATATGATTTTATTATATATTTCCAAAGATTTAAGGAATTCATCATGAAATAGCTTAATTTGTACATACATATGTACATGCTTTTGTGTTTACATATAAAATATATAGAACATATACATATTATATAAATTATATGCAGAGCCGGTTGGGCATGTAAATATGCGAATCTGTAAGCGTATGTATGTACATTCCTTAACATCGGAAATAGCATAAGTTTTCTTATTTAACACAGAAAATGCCGACTTCTGCTTTTTCATGCCCCTGTTGTTGTTGTTGTTGTAACGGCAGAATTMTGYCGAGTTGACAGTCCTTGGCMGGATAAAAATCCGGGTCCGTTCCGGTTTTCGTAGACCCGACTGTCGTGGGAACGGTTCATGCCCCTCATGTGAAGTGGTGAAACACGCTCATTCAAAACAGTAAATATCCCAAGATTTAAATATTCCTAAATTTTTGACATCGTGAACCTTCTCTATAAATACACGTTCCCTGACTATGCAGTTAATTATATAACTGAAGCAAGCGTAGGGTCCAAAATGAATTGCATATTCATATTTTCTCTATACAAGTTAAGGATATTTTTATTATAGGCATTTAGCCTGTCCGAAAATTTTCTCTTTAAGAAAATGTGTGGCTTTCTTACAGATGAGCGAAGTTCGAGCTCGTATCCTTCATAGTCAGTGTTAATGAGCTCATCAACCAAAGAATTTCCAACGCAGTTCACCTGAGGTCCGTCAGAGTTAATAGTTCCTGTATTTTTAGAAATTGATGTTTGTGCTGCTCAATACTTTCCTCATTATCCAAGGGGAAAAGAATTTCTGTCTGAGGCATCGGCGGATATAGCATGTTGAATCGGCACACTTGTTTTCCATGCAGGTCTCTTAGGCAAGCTCGACCATGTCTGTGTTTTTGGTACTGAATAAATTCCTGTAAGTCCAAATCATTACCATCAGTCGTAATGTATCAGTCGATGAAAGTTTGAACTTCAGTTGTGTTGATGATTCCATCACTTTTCAATTACATGCCATGACAATGTGGTGATCCCCTATGCTGAAATTCAATTCTGTAATAGTAACGGACTACTAAATGTACTCCAAACAGTCCATTTTTTAACAACTTCAACATTTGACGGAATCGATTGTCGAAATATCTGGATAATACTGATAAAGACAGTTACCTTTATCAGTTTCGCCTTTTCAGAACTTGATAGGGAAGTGGCCTCTTATTACGAAATAAACCAACAGCTCTGGCCATTTTGTCTCTGCAGCTGACATTGTTTTGAAGAGTGTTGGCAAGGCTAAAACTTTTTTTATTCAGCCTCCCAATGTGCAGTTGGGGATTGAAGTCTTTTGAGTATATAGTAGCCGTAATAATGCTGGATAAGGTTGCTGACAAAGTTTTCATCCCTCACATTTGTAGCAATTATATATCTTAATCCAGAGTTTTTTCCCATGCAAATATCAATAGCATTTTTGATGCGCTCCAACTCGTAGAACTTATAGATAAACAGAATCACGTCCACACGCACGCAACGTCGATCATAGCATCGTATTTCAGATCGTGCAATCTTGGTATAAATTGTCGTGGATGTCCTCTTCATTCCGCAGTAAATTATTGGAGACGACAACTCTTGAGCTGACGAGGATGATGGTTGCCCTGGTGCCATTGCAAACCSTTCAATCGATATTTTTTCAACGGGTTCATTGTCCATCAAAATTTTCTGGAAACCTTGATTTAATTCCTCTTCCATTTCCTGTACATTTTCCTGACGGGCATTAAGCAGGTCTCTTACTGCCACCTCATCTACAGCATCCGGAATAAATGGAACAGTTTCCTCGTTTCATACATTTGTTAGTCAACCACTTGCCATTTGAATGTTGTGCTTGACTTATAACTCTCTACCCAACAGATATCTGTAATTCAGTGCCTGCAATATTTTTGCTGGTCATAGAACTTTGCTGATATTCCAACTGACGTTTCAGGTGCACTTGAATAATATGGCTGTTGTCAAACCTTCGTGTCAATATGGCGACTGTCAGAAATCGGGATATTTACTATCTCTCCACGAATAGCACATTGTCGTTCATACCCTAGAGTTGTGATGCTTATAAATGGTTTTCTCGGAGATATTAGCCTTTCYTTCAGGCACCTTAAATCTTGAAGACATTCCGAAATAGATGGACGAAATAGATAGACGAAAGATGAAAACTTCGATGACAAGTAAAAAACTTTTCTAGCATCTTCCGAGTGCGTGGACTTTGATAAGGTCTGACGTTGTTTTTAACTTTTTTATTTGGTAAATGCACCAAGTGCCTCCACAAGACGCGACGTTGGCGTGCTTGTTCTTCTAGCAGTGCATCAAGAGAACGCTCAGGACGTCTTCTGGTATTCCTCCTGGCATGCATTTTGCTCTCCAACTGACGATTCGCGGGATCCGACCTATGGAGTCGTAATCTTTCCAACGTTGGCTCCTGCTCATTTGCAAGTTGTTGCCTGGTTTGCTGGCGTGTCACTCTGCTTTGAGAAGATTTTAAAATTTGTTCACGATGTCTTTTTATTGGTTCTCCTCGACGACTTCTCCTCAATGCTGCATCTCGTTGCCTTTCTTCTTCTTTGATTATTAGATTATGGCGTTTCATTGTGTCTCGCTTCTGCTCCTTTGCTCTATACTCCGGATTCAAACGCCTGTTTAAATGTGCTATTGTGTTAGATTTATTTATTATATGATTAATTTAACCATATTTTTGCTACTTATCTTATATGTCATATGTCGTCGCTCACATGACCAACTAACGGAACTGACATTTACAAAATTTTACAGGAGAGCAGTTTTAATATTTCTGACCCTTTATTCCATTGTCCCTGTCGAAAGGTATGCATGATATTTTCAGTCTGCTTTTCTAATTAT
>NW_017534709.1:19404-29856 GCF_001853355.1 Bactrocera latifrons | reverse complement strand
ACTGACACTGTAAAGCATTGGCATTACAAGGCGTGCAAAGCATTGCCACTACAAACCATTGCCTTTCGAAATAGTTAAATAATATTAAATTTAGTTGTTTAAGCACTTAACGATATTCGATAATATTTAGTATTAATATCCGAACATTTCTTATGACGAAAACTGGATATATCCAGGACACCGTAATGTTTATTGGCTCATTTATGATTTTATACCCTACCACTCTGTGGAACAGGATATTATAAGTTAGTTTTGCCTTAAATGTTTGTAACACCTCGAAATATGCGAGCTAGACCCACCTTAAAGTATATCGATCGGCTCAGAATCACTACCTGACTCGATTTAAGCATGTCTGTCCGTCCGTCCGTCCGTCTATATTATAGTAGGCCACGCCCGACTTTAGCCTTTCCTTACTTGTTTTATAAGAATACTGTAGTTTTGCATGCATTTTGTTGGCATTTTCTTTATAAAGTATAGCAGTAGGTATTAAATTGCAGTTACGTTAGTTAGTGAAAAATTTTTTTGGTCCATCTGCAGATACGTTGAAAATGTTATGGCGTTTTCTGAGATAACGGTACTATATACAGTCACATGATTTACACACAAGATGCGACATGCCTAAAGAAGTCCCATAGTGGTCCTAACTCAATTTCGGAAAAAATGTCAGTTCCGTTAGTTGGTCATGCGAGCGACGATATATTCTTGTCAAATAAAAAATCTTCCATTCAAAAATTTATTCGGAAAGTTTATAGGAAGCTATATGATATAATTTTCTGATCTGTAAACATTACTGGGTACTGTAACATTGTTTTAGATATTAATCAATGCGAAAATTCATCAAGCAATTCTAGTGGAAACATTAAGGCGTTAATTACAAAAAAGACATTATAGAGGTTTTTTTATACTTCAGTTATACTTTATACATACCCATCGAACTATTTTTAGTTCCTACCTACCTAGTAATTAATATAATCTGATTACAATATAGGAAAAATAATGTAGAATATTAATTAGTTACACCTACAAAATATATTACATTGCGGGGAAAATTCGTTAGCTATTTAATGAAAAAAAAGTAATTTATGCCAAATTATGCGATGATATTTAGCCAAAGTTTGTATGGCGGTCCGACCCTAACAATTATTTTGAAGATTAGAGCAATATCCTGGGTAATAATCCATCCAGTTTGTGTGGAATCTATAAGTTATAGTAATTCGATCTGAACAATTTTTTCGGAGATTATATTATTACCTTAAGCTGAGTATACAGCTCTCAAGAAATGAAAAAACTATATATAAATAAAGAAACGGTCAAGAATATTCCTGAGATAAATTTACTTGTGCTAGTATGCAGCTCTAAAGTAATCTAGTACTAATTTTTAATACTTTTGTTCAATATAATGCGAATATGGCAAACCTGGTTTTGCGAAGAAACATCAAATGAACAATTTTTTCTTGAAGGAAAATAAAATTCATCCTAAATTAGTTAAAATTATTATTATAAAGTATATTTCGTTTTGAAATGTTGTATGAAACTTAACAATCATCAACAACATTGCTTAAATCGCAAAATATTTATGTTTTGACACACATACATACATACATTTTACACACAAAGTTTATTTTCTTTCGTTTATTCTCTCTTGCTCTTCTAATGATCATTAACAATGCGTAACCAGTTGCCAAAATTACTTGAAGAAATAATGTTTTTTTTTCTTGAGCAATTACTTGGGAGTTGGATACGGACCTTTAAGCAGTAATCCGTGTCACATTTCGTGAAGATACCACGTCAAATGCGAAAATTTTCCATACAAGCCCTTGATTCCGATCGTTCGGTTTGTGTGACAGCTATATGCTATAGTGAGCCGATCTGACCAATTTTTTTCGGAGATTAAATTATTTTTATTAACCATAACTTATACCAAATTTCGTGAAGATATAACGTCAAATGAGGAAGTTTCCCATGCAAGCATTTGATTCCGATCATTCAGTTTGTATGACACCTATATACTATAGTTAACCGATCTGAACAATTTCTACGGAGATTATATTATTACCTTAGCAGTAATTCTTGCAAAATTTCGTGAAGATACCACGTCAAATGYGAAAATTTTCCATACAAGCCCTTGATTCCCATCGTTCGCTTTGTATGACAGCTACATGCTATAGTGAGCCGATCTGACCAATTTTTTCGGAGATTAAATTAATTTTATTAATCATAACTTATAACAAATTTCGTGAAGATATAACGTCAAATGAGGAAGTTTCCCATGCAAGCATTTGATTCCGATCATTCAGTTTGTATGACACCTATGTATATACTATAGTTAACCGATCTGAACAATTTCTACGGAGATTATATTATTACCTTTAGCAGTAGTTCATGTAAAATTTCGTGAAGATACATCAAATGCAAAAAATTTTCCCTACAAGCCCTTGATTCCGATCGTTCGCTTTGTATGGCAGATATATGCTATAGTGAGCCGATATCGGCAGTTACGACAAATGAGCAGCTTCTGGAAATGGAAATGACGTTTGCAAAATTTCAAAATAATTTCTTAAAAACTGAGGGACTAGTTCGAATATAGACCCACTGTGGTTGTCGGCATTTCAAGTTCCGTACGTCTAGCTGATACCGATACCATTGGTTTTCGGAGAATGCAAAAGAACAACTGGTACGACCACGAGTGCCGTGTTGCAGCGGAGAGAAAGGCTAGCTACCTCGCAGCGTTACGATCGACCACAATACGTGTGGGATGGGATAAATACCGAGAGTCGAAGAGAGAAGCGACAGGCGTATGTAGACAGAAAAAGAAAGAAGCCGAAATGCGTGAGTATGAAGTGCTTGATAAGCTGGCCCACAGGGGTAATAACCGAAAATTCTACGAAAAGATGCGACGGCTAACTGAAGGTTTCAAGACCGGATAATACTCTTGTGGAACCCCCGAAGGTAATCTAGTCACTGATGCCCAGAGCATACTTAAATTATGGAGGGAACACTTTTCCAGCTTGCTGAATAGCAGTGAACGTACAACGTCGTAGAAGGCGAACCTTCCCTATCTATGACGATGGAGCAGACGTTCCATTACCCGTCCATGAAGAATTTCGAATAGCAATTATCCGCTTGAAAAACAACAAAGCGGCGGCTTGCGATGGATTGCCAAACGAGCTATTCAAACCAGGCGGAAAAAAACTGATAAGGATATTCACCATGCGCCAAATCTTGGAAAAGACCCGTGAATAGAGAATCGACACACACCACCTCTTCGTTGATTTCAAAGCTGCTTTCGACAGCACGAAAAGGAGCTGTCCTTATGCCGCGATGTCTGAATTTTGTATCCCCGTAAAACTTTCTCTCTCTTGAAGTCATAGATAATTTCGTCTATCTTGGAACCAGCGTAAACCACCAATAATCAGCCTGGAAATCCAACGCAGGATAACTCTTGCCAACAGATACTACTTCGGACTGAGTAGGCAATTGAGAAGCAAAGTCCTTTCTTAACAAACAAAAACCAAACTCTATAAGTCACTCATAATTCCCGTCCTGCTATATGGTGCAGACGCTTGGATGATGTCAATAACTGATGAGTCGACGGTGCGAGTTTTTGAGAGAAAAGTTCTGCGAAAGATTTATGGTCCTTTGCGCGTTGGCCACGGCGAATATCGCATTCGTTGGAACGATGAGTTGTGTGAGATATAGTATGACGACATTGACATAGTTCAGGGAATTAAAAGACAGCGGCTACGCTGGCTACGTCATGTTGTCCGAATGGACGAAAACACTTCAGCTCTGAAAGTATTCGACGCTGTACCCGACGACGGAAGCAGAGGAAGAGAAAGACCTCCACTCCATTAGAAGGACCAGGACTATTGAAATTGGCGCAACGTAGCGAAAAGAAGAAACGACTGGCGCGCTGTTGTTAACTCGGCTATAATCGCGTAAGCGGTGTCTACGCCAGTTAAGAAGAAGAAGACATATAGTATATAATTACCATATGGCTAGAGTATAAGAACTTACATAACTCGCACACTCTGGTGCAGTGTGCTGTGGCTCAACTGAACGTAGAACCATGCGGCCCTTATAGGGGCCATACAAACCGTACAAATTATATTAACTTATTTTGATAGCCAATCACTGAAATGTTTCACTGTTGCATGTGGCTGCATAAGCGTTGCGAAATTGGAGACAAATTCTTCGATTTTTTCTTCTTCTGAGTTCTTCGGAATTTGGAGACAAGTTCTTCGAGTGATGTAGTATTTGAAAAATCCAATTCACCCCCATTCATAATGGCATTTTCCGAAATAAGTGCGATTTCCTTCGATTTCCAACTGCTCAGGGCCCAAATCTAAACTGTTATAAATCATTAATATTACCGACATTGTTCGAGTGGATTAACAGTGACTTGACTGCTTCACGCGTGTATCCATTCAAGCAATTTAATAAAAGTTGGTTATTCTCGTAATTGCTATATTCATAAATTGCASTTGACTATTTCCACAAAAATCGGGCAATTTCTGCAATTTTCTGGGCAAACTCGATGACGTAGATGTAGTACTTGTATTGACAAATGTAGGCATTCTCGTCGAATTAGAGCTGATAAAAGGCGTATCGAGCCCTAAAATAGTTGAACAGTACTTGTGGATTGCAGCAGTACTTGCTGCAAATAACGGCTGCGTGTAACGAATACCTAGGCTGCGAAAACTGACTGAACAGTTTGAAATGGCAAACAATTGGTACGTTAAAAAGATTTCGCCAGCAAATTCGCAAATAATTGGAATACGAAATAAAGATATATTATCGATTAAGTAGGGCGAATTTAACGCATTTGACTTGCTTYCTGAATGGATATAATATTCCAAGTGGTCAAATGGTTTCACATGGTGCAAATGGCTTCAATTGTTTTATCTCTTAACAACAATGTGTACGGATACACATGCGCAAATGATTATATTATCGATTATTACTTTCTGCAGTATGTCCTTCCACTTTCCTGACTGATCAATGACAAAACTCAAACACCATATGTAGTGGGATATATGTATTAACAAAGGCACTTGCATTTACCCTGCAGATCACGATAGGATAGGAGAAAAAAAAGTGGAGCTGGAAACAACAAGTATACTTGTATGAGCCCAGATAATTAATGAGAGCTCGCGCCTTCCTACTGATTCGAAGATGAGAAAGTGTCACATTTACAATTTGCATAAATAAGTAAGCAGAAGCTTTACAGAGAAATTGTCATAATAACCACAAATAACCAAAAAGGGGAAATAATAATATATTTGTAATGAAAAGGATATTCTTTCCATTCATTGCAGAGGACGTATATTTATAGCAGAGAACGTCTATCATAGAGAAGGTTCACATTTCAAATATYGTAACTTTTCGAAGGGGTACTCGGTAGAGATGAGCCAGTCTCACCACAGACTAATGATAAGCATGTTTCACCACGAAAATAGCAGAATTGAGCATTTTCAGTGTTAAATGAGTAAAATAATGCTAATTCCATTGTAAAAAAATTTACGCAAAGAGATTCGTTTATTTTCTATGTGCAACCGACTCGGCACATAATTTATATACATATGAGCCGTATATATTTGGTATCAAAGCATATACTTAGTATATATGTGCATAAGTATGTTTGTATGTTTATTAAAATTTATCTACATATGTATTTCATGATGATTCCATAAAATCATTAAAAATATATAATAAAGTTTGTATTATTATCCAAATAATTAATACAAGTTAAGKTAATTTGTTTTAAACTTATACACTTACCTTAAAAGTTTTGATATCATCTTAAAAGATCTAGCGGTCGCACATGTGCTCATATACATACATGCTTAGAATTATGTGTGCATGTAAACAAATATGACAGAMMATACGCATAATGTTTGTAAATTTGTCTACATGCAACATATGCATGTAAATATGTACACTCAATGCTTCATAAGAAATCTCAATCAATGGCGAAGCTCATTTTTTGTCAAAG
The DNA here is from genome assembly GCF_001853355.1 of Bactrocera latifrons. NCBI lineage: Eukaryota > Metazoa > Arthropoda > Insecta > Diptera > Tephritidae > Bactrocera > Bactrocera latifrons. Next base: position 23,861 of record NW_017534709.1, on the reverse strand, counting down.
AGTCACAACATTGCATTGTTGGTAGAAAATCCGAGCTGTGTGGAAAAAAATAAACGAACAGCCGCCGATTGTCACCGCTTCCCTTGTCCCTGTACAGCTTCGCATATAAACCAGCGTTAATATGTATGTTTTTTTGCACATTCCTTGACAAATACAGTCAATCCCAGTTATGTGCCACAATTAAAGATTTTTGTGGTTTGTAAAAATAAAAATATAATATGGCACATAAACGAGTGCGAATACTTAAGCGAGTGGTACTTAAAACAATAATTTATATATATTTCAAAAAACCAACCGTGAGGTGCAGCAAGATATGGGCAGTTAAGAGCGATGATTTTAATTTAAGCTGAATACCACTTAATCGGGATTCACTGTACACATAAATCAGAGGAATATTGAATATTTTCTTTGCCACATTTCTAGACTTGAAAATCGACAAACAATCCCTGTTGTCAAGTTTATTCTAATATATTTGAATACTTACATATATTTGTCACTTTTTCCTTCTCATACAAATATCAGAAATTGTTCAATTTATGATTTTTAGCTTTTGCCATCGCCGCGAAAAGACGCTTGTAGGCAAAGGCATGCTCTGGGAGATGTCATGGTGTTTGTTTTTATGAATGAAGCAAGTTTGCCTGTTGAAAATCGTTTGCGTTCATAAATGAAAATATTGTTGTTGTGTTCTTTTCTACAAATTTGGGCATCGACTATTAATCTGATATATTGACTTGTGACGCTGCTGATGCTATTTGGGATGTTTGTTGTTTTTGTGGAACAATATTTGTAGTTTATGTGAGTGACATACATATCTACATGTAATCGCATAAGTATTTATGTTGTGTATGGATTATTTGCGTGGGAATGTCATACGCACATATTTACATGTGTACGCATATAACGATATAAACGATTGTTGTTTTTGTAAAGCAATGTTTGTAGTTTTTGCGGGTGACATATCTACATATGAAATCTAATGTAATTGTGTATGCATTATTTGTGTGCCAAAGTCATTCGAGCATATTTCTGTACATATGAGCAGCGCGCACATAAACACATTTGGTCATGAAACATGTGATACTTAGATAAGTTTTGAATGACATCACTATTGTAATATATTTAATTTTTATACTCCCGCAACAAAGTAGCTAAAGAGAGTATTATAGTTTTGTTCACATAACGGTTGTTTGTAAGTCCTAAAACTAAAAGAGTCAGATATAGGGTTATATATACCAAAGTGATCAGGGTGACGAGTAGAGTTGAAATCCGGATGTCTGTCTGTCCGTCCGTCCGTCCGTGCAAGCTGTAACTTGAGTAAAAATTGAGATATCATGATGAAACTTGGTACACGTATTTCTTGGCTCCATAAGAAGGTTAAGTTCGAAGATGGCAAAATCGGCTCACTGTCACGCCAAACTGTCAACCAAACTAAATAGAGTCGTTTCTTTTAGGCATTTCCATATACAGTCCAAAAATGGAAGAAGTCGGACAATAACCACGCCTACCTCCCATAAAAAGGTTATGTTGAAAATCACTAAAAATGCGTTAACCGACTAACATAAAATATCAGAAACACTAAATTTTACGGAAGAAATGTCAGAAGGAAGCTGCATCCAGGTTTTTCTTAAAAATTGAAAATGGGCGTGGCGTCGCCCACTTGTGGACCAAAAACCATATCTCAGGAAGTACTGATAAATTAATTTAACAAAATTTTTTCAATTGTGAATTGAGGTACTCGTTTGAGACTTCCTCAACTTGAGTTGTCAATGTTGTAACTGGTTCCGCGACTAGTCCACTTAGGATCATCCGAAATGGTATTTTCTCAATACCTTCGAGTACTACCTGTGGTATGAGATCGCTGCCTAATAGAAGATCTATTTGAGTGGGGGTGTTGCAGTTTGGGTCGGCTAACTTTAGGTGTGAAACCTTTTGCCAATGCTTGCTATTTATGTGATAGCTTGGTAGCATATTGGTTCATTGCGGTAAGACAATAGCTTCTGCTTGTATGCGCTTATCCGCTTTGGGGGAAAAGAGGGTAATTGGGCAGATTTTATTTTAGTTTTGAACAACTCTTCCGCCTATTCTCGAGATGCCCTAGATGCTATAAATGATGCCCTAGATGCCCTAGATGCTATAAATGATCGTTGTGATAGTTGGTCTATTAAGGCTCTGAGTTTAAACAGTTCTCCTCGGTGTTCGATGGAGACAACTGCTGTGGGTAATAGTACCCTACTGTGATTTGCTCTATGTAAAATTTGGGTTTTCAACGCCTTTGAGCAGCATGGTGCTCCTTGGTAGTTTTCAGGATTTGTTGTTGCAACTAAACCTTTTGCTCTTTTTATGTTTGCGCTGTTTGAGGGTGAGCTGGAAAAATTGGTTATATGTAACATTGAATGCTGTCTTTTATGGCAGCAAACGCAATTAAATTTGCTTTCGCACTCTTTAAGCGTATGCGCATGTGACAAACAGTTGCTGCATAGTTTTGTTTCAATCGCTAATATTAATTTTTTTGAATTTTTCGCACGATTTGAGTTTGTGACCWCCTCTACAAAGTTCGCATGACGTGTGTTTATATTGTTCGGATGTGAACGATTGATTTTTAAAAAAGCTTCTATTAAAATTAATGTGGCTACTTGCTTGGAGTCTATTGAAGCTTCTATTGAGGTCGCTTTGAACGTTTTTCGGTTTGACTATTTTTTTTATCTACCCTTTCTGCAATTTCATATTGGGTAGTAAGAAATTCTTTCATTTGCTGCCACGTTGGGCACTTTCTTTGCGATGAGAGCGATTGCTTCCACAAAAATAACGATTTTTCTGGTAATGCAGCTGTGCATATATTTACCAGAATGTGGTCCCAATTATCTGTGGGAATATTCTGGGTCGATAAAACGGACAAACAATTTGAAACCGTGGATTGAAGCTTTCTGAATTCTTCACTGGATTCTTTTTGAATTTTTGATTAATTCATTAGTATCGTCCCTTGCTTGTCGACCAATATTCTCTCGTTTTCGTAACGTGYTTTTAGAGCTTCCCAAGCAAAATTAAAATTTTCGTTTTTGAGAGCGAACTGTTTGACTATTATGCCTGCCTGACYTTTGGTTTTGTATCGGAGGTGATAAAATTTTTGTGTATTAGATAATTTTGGGTGGTTGAGGTAAACGGCTGTGAACATGTCCCGGAAGGACGGCCATTGTTCATAACCCCCATGAAAAATTTCTGTGTCACATGCGGGCACCTTGAGGTGGATGCCTGAACTTGCCTCTTGAGCTTGTCTTTGKGGCAGCTCTACTCTCGGTTGTGGAGTAGGTGCAACTGCTTTTAATAGTTTTAGTTGATCAAAAATCATTGCCTTTGTGTCGTCGAACTGGTCTAAGCAGTGCTCATACTTGGTGTAAGCCGAGGATTTAAAGTTTTCTGGTAGATCTGAATCATGTTGCGTCAAGCGACATATTTATATCTAAAACAAAAATAACTAAATGAATTGTAAAATATTGAATTATTAAAAATTAATTTAAGAAAATCTATTATAAAACACTTACCTTAATAATGCATTCATAATACCAGTCTATTACTTACCTTAATACTTACCATAATCTGTTACAATATTTAACGGAAGTCCAAGAGTTATACTTACCCTTACTTACTTTTTAATACATATTTATTTTACCACTAGTTTAAGCCATTAGTTTTAAGATTTAGGCTTAGCAATTAGAATTAGTGAAATAAAGAACTCTCTTGTAATTGAACTGTGGAACCGTACGCATGCATTTTCATTTTTATCGTAATTTTCGTAACAGGCAATTAGACTTCTTATTTTATTCGCGCATTCCCTAAGTTATATTTTCGCTTCTCAAAAACGCTTGAGAATTCTCATGGCGCCCGAGCAGGGACTTAGTGCGTGAGCTATGAATATTTTATTTGACTTTTGTTTTCGTTTTCATTAACCATTATCGTTTTTAATTGTCTATCAATCGGCTGTTGTCGGTCTTCACAAAGCCAAAAAAAAGAAAATAAACCTTAAACAAAAAACAAAGAAATATAAATTGGAAGTGACCAAGTTGAGCAGTGCAGTGGTAGTGATACCTAAATACAGGAAAAATAAAAATAAAACATAAAATATAAACACAAAACTAAAGCGAGAATAAAAAGAAAAAGTGGTGGCAAAATTATTAGATACTAACATATATACATACGAGGACAGTGATTAATGCTTACATACATACATAAACGTAAAGTGGAGTGCTAAATAAATATCAATCAAAAAAGAAGWAGGGTAGTATTGTGAAGTGTGTGCAAATACATACGTACATATATACATAAATATAATTAGCATATAAAGCTTAAACCATCAGCTTTATATGCTAATTATATTTACTTTTTAATTATATATACCGCTAGTGCTATATATATATAAATTGTAATTGTAATTAATTTACTTTTTTCAATTTTTATTAAAA
>NW_017534709.1:9015-18934 GCF_001853355.1 Bactrocera latifrons | reverse complement strand
AACATCTTTCGTAACATCTCACTGCTCAAGGCTCCCAAAAATTAATTTGCCGAAGTTCAAGGGAGAATATTCGGAATTTAAAAATTTTATGAGTTTGTTTGAGATTCTGCTTTACAATGATAAAAATATCCCAGATATTGAAAAATTTAACCATTTGATAAATTGTCTATCTGGAGAGGCTCTGGGAACAGTTAAAGCGTTTCAGATGTCGGATGAAATTTACCCGAAAGCGTTGGCAAGCCTCAAAAAAGTTTACAATAACAAGTATTTGAAATTTTTCAACACAATTTCGAAACTTTTTGAGTTGCCAACTATCCAAAAACCATCGGCACCCTCATTGCGAGCGATGATCGATGAAATGTTGGCTGTGTATGACTAATTACTATCGCTGGGCGATGAGAAACAAATTTCAAATGCGATTATCATAGACATGGTCATGGCAAAAGCAGACTCTGCCACTCGATCAAAGTGGGAAGAACAGCTGGATTACGACAAGCTACCATTGGGGAAGGACTGCGAAGCCACCCTGAATAGAAGATTTTAGCAGTTATCAGCAGAAGGAGCGTCATGTTCAAGAGCGAAGCCCGGAGCTGCAATCAGCACGAGTCATATGACAGGAACTAAATCGGACAGGACCAAATCGTCGTTGGTACCAGCAAAGCAGCCTCTTGGTCAGTAGTGAAAATCAAAGGACCATTAAATAACTGCTTGCCCCACTTTTAAAACTCTCTCTGTGCAACAGAGATTTGAGTATGCTAATCGGTGCCCTTATGCATAAATTGTTTGCGTAAGGGACATACGGTTTCCAAGTACAGAGCGGATCGATGTCATGTATGCAATCGATCCCATCATAAGTTACTTCACCAGTATCCCGTCTCTTTCCCCGCTGCACCTCATCCGCAACCATCCACCACACATGCCGTGCATACAGCAAATATGCCGGATCGGGTAATGTTAGCAACAGCAGTAATTTTAGTGAGTGCGAGAGCGTGGCTGAACTCAGGCTCCCAGGTCAACTTCATGACGGAGGACTTGCCACAGAAGTTGCGGATTCGACATCAGCACAAAACATTAAGTGTAATAGGAATTGGCAATTCCTATACGAAAGTGGGGTCAAAACTAAGCGCGTTTGTCAAGTCGCGGTTAAATAATTATGAATTTTCGGCGGAATTCTGGGTAATGCGATGTATTTCGGCGAATCATCCAGACTATAACATCAATGTTAGTGGCTGGAAAATTCCGTACAATATTGAATTGGCGGGCCCAGAATTCCACCAATCTAAAAAAGTGGATATCCTTTTGCGTGCTGAAACATTTTTCGAACTTTTAGCTGTTGCCCAAATTAAAAATGGTCCCAACCAACCAACACTTCAGAAAATACTTTTAGGATGGATTGTATCAGGCAAATACGCCAGTAACATAAGTTCTCCTCCCGGATTATATAGCACATTATGCCAAGCTGAAGAAGACTTAAAGTCAATTAATTCAGTGGTCCAAAAGTTTTGGGCTTTAGAAGGAATACCTTCAGAAGCAAATGGCATCAAATTCACACAACAGCAAACAGAGTGTAAAAAATTTTTCTTGAAAACAACTCAAGTATTGCCTTCAGGACGGCTTCAAGTAATAATGACTTTTAAAGGTGACCGTAAGTTACTCGGTCACTCCTATGAAACCGCAGTTCGGCGGTTTCAGGCCCTGGAGAGAAGGACATTAAAAGATCCAGAACTTCGTAAAATGTATCTGGACTTTATGAATGAATATAGAACATGGGGTCACATGAGCCTAACGAACAATAAGATCCCGAGGGAGCCACGGTACTTCATTCCGCATCAATGCGTTTTAAGGCCTGAGAGCACAACAACCAAATTACGTGTTGTATTTGATGCTTCGAGTCGATCTTCAACTCAAATAGCGTTGAATTAACTTTTGATGGTAGGTCCAACCATCCAAGAAGAATTATACTCAACTCTTCTTCGTTTTCGCTTACATAAGTATGCACTAACAGCGGACATTACTAAAATGTACCGTCCAATAATTATGCATAAAGAAGACAGAAATTTGCAGCTTATTGTGTGGAGAGAGCATCCTTCTGAGCAAATTCAAATGTTTCGTCTTAACACCGTAACATACGGCACTACGCCCGCTCCATTTCTCGCAACACGGTGTTTGCAAATGCTCAGTGATGCCAATACAATGAAATATCCACTCGGTTCATTGGCCATCAAAAGAGAGTTTTATGTTGATGATTTATTAACAGGGTCCGAAAACTTTGAGTCTCTAGATCTTTTGAGAAGTGAGGTAATTAAAATATTAAACTCGGCAGGATTCACCTTAACGAAATGGTTTTCGAACCACCCTAATTCTTTCGACAGTGATTGCACTGAAAAGTCATTAAGTTTCAGTGACAAAGGTTCCACTAAACCGTTAGGAGTCCATTGGTTGCCGAAAAAGGACTTGTTTCGCTTTTTTTAGACGACAATTTTAATGATCTGCGAGCCACTAAAAGAAACATATTGTCAGTTTCTGCTCGCCATTTTGATCCTCTTGGATTACTAGCCCTACTAGTTACCAAAGCAAAAATCTTATTGCAAGAGCTTTGGATATAAAAACTAGATTGGGATGAGTCGATTCCATTGCGCCTTGACACTAGCTGGCAGAACTTTAAAGCCAACCTAATGCAACTCTCATCGATAAGCACTCCCCGTTACGTAAACGTTGAGTCGAGTGCCACCTGCCAAATACATGGTCTCAATAAGGGCGTACGGCGTTACGGTATTAAATGTATGCTGCTTACTGTAAAGTCTAGAGTGGCTCCGCTGCAGACCAAATCTCTTCCGCGTCTTCAGCTCTCGGCAGCACATCTTCTTTCGAAATTATGATCAAGAGTAGCGAATATGTTGAGTCGACATTTCGAAAATATTACATTTTGGACAGACTCTGAAATTGTTTTACATTGGATTAAAACACATCCATCCTCACTACAAACCTTCGTCGCAAACAGAATGTCCGAAATTCAAGAGTTGACTGACAAAGTACATTGGCGACATGTGCCAACGAAACAAAATCCTGCGGATCTAGTGTCTCGGGGTTGTAACGTGGACGAATTGAATAATTTGGTATGTTTGGCGGTCCACAGTTCCTCCTAGAAGATCCTGCATTATGGTCAATTAACAACCACTTCCAGCTCCCACCAGAAGAGGAAGCATTAGAGAAGAAGATAAAGACATTTACTTTAATTGCGACTGCTGAGAAAAATTCAATATTGGACATTATTGAAAAAATCTCTTCTCATAAAAAATTTATTCGTATGGTCGCATACATATTACGATGGATCAGACGACCACCAAAATCCTCCATGGGACAGGATCTGACTTCAGAAGAACTAAACTTGAGTTTTCTAAAAATTGCACAGGTGGTCCAATTCAAAAATTTCATAAAGGTACCACCCTACCCGAAAACTTGCAAAAACTCAACCGAGTAGGAGGTCGCCTATTAAATGCACCTCTCCCATATGATGCCAAATTTCAGCTTTTATTATATAAAAGTTTGCACTTCGTTATAACGTATKTACGGTTCCTGCATATTCGAAATCACCACGCTGGGGCTAAAGCGTTGGTTGCGCTTCTTCGAGACCGCATGAGGCTATTTAATGCCAGAGAAGCCTGCAGTAGAACCGCAAGAAACTGTATACATTGTTTTCATTACAAGCCGAAGTTGCAAAACCAAATAATGGGAAATTTGCCAATCGAAAGACTTCGAGCACTACGGCCCTTTCTTATATGTGGCGTAGATTTTTGTGGTCCGATATACACAACGTTAAAAATGCGCGGCCGACCACCCGTAAAAACATATATTGCAGTTTTCTTTTGCTTTACCTCCAAAGCAGCACATTTAGAATTAGTTTCGGAGTTATATTCTAATTCATTTATTCTCGACCTAAAAAGGTTCATTGGACGCCGAGGAATCCCGACGAAGACATTCAGCGACAACGCCACCAATTTCGTCGGCGCCGATCGCAAGCTACGCGAATTGAAGGAGGCGCTTCTAGCAATGGGTCCAGAACTGAAGAGATCCGCAGCAGACGAAGGGTGCAGCTTCATCTTTATACCACGGCGGCGGATTATGGGAAGCCGCGGTGAAGTCCGCCAAACACCACATCGTTCGGGTAACCGGCAACGTGCAACTCACAGCAGAGGAGTTAGCAACAGTGTAGGCCGAAGTGGAGGCCATCCTCAACTCTCGCTTCCTAGTACCTCTGAGCCAAGATCCCAACGACRGCGAGGCACTAACCCCAGCGCATCTACTAATAGGATGCTCACTGCGGCCATTACCCCCAGAGAAGGTGCCAGTGGATCCAGTTCGTTGTCGCGAGAGATGGCAACTTGTTTGCTGTCTCAAGCAACAGTTCTGGCGACAGTGGCCCAAAGTATACCTGACGGCCCTCAGGAGCGCTACAAGTGGCTGCACCCCAAACGCAACATGCAGCTCAACGACGAAAATGAAAAGGAGGATCGCGAAAAGGATTCAAGCTACTAGTTGTTAATACGTACATATATGCGCACGGATCGTAATCGAAAAAAGAGTTGGGCGCCATCCGCCAGTCCCTTTTGTTGATTGTATTTGGTGTCCTCGTGTGTGGTGTAGATGATGCCGGTGTGTTGAGTGTGAGGTGTGGATGATGAATATGGTGTAGACGTGTGGAGTATGATGTGTGGATGATATGGATGGTGTAGTCGTGTTGAGTATGGTGTGTATGTGTGGGGTGTAGGAGTATTATATTAAGAGGGGGGTCAGGTGCTCATTTAGCCATTTAGTAAAATTAATTTTACAGGTAGCCGCTTCTAAAATTGCACATTGTTTTTTTATTTTATTTTCAATGTTCCGGTGTTTCATATATGAATTCATATAAGTATTCATTTAAAATTCGTCTTTTTATTTGTATACAAAAATATTTTTATTCTTAAAAATGACTTCTATAGAATCAAATAAATTAATATATTCATTTTATAGCAAATTTTTTTAAAAATAGAAACAATTTGAAGAAAATTAAAACTTAATAACATTGATGTTTCATTTTCGCAATTATTGACGAATATTAACCTCATAGCGTGAAGCAATAATTCGTAATTATTGTAAAATTGAAGTATATATTTATGTCGATATATACAGTGTTGGCACACATAGTCATAAGAAGCAATAAGAGCTTATACAATTTACAAAGTTCTTTAAAAGGATAAAAAAGGCTAAAAATATCATTATTTGTTTGTTAATTTATCCATTTAAGTAAAAAAGAACAATTAGCAATTCACGAATAATCAATATTAATGAAAAACTTGAGCTACCTCTAAAATGCCTTGGACATTCAAATAGCACAATTTACCAAACCTGCAATAATTATGTGAAATTAATGATATTTAATACATAAATTCCATGATATATTTACTAATTCTAATATTGTTTACTATATCCCCGATTTTGCATTACGGCATTCCATCTACGTACCATACTTTCTACAAGTTTCTAACTTTGGGATGGAGTACCAAGGTTCCTTAATACCTTTCCCTAAATGTTCAAAATTTGAGAAATTTTTAACCGCTATTTTAATTTTAACATCGTTCCAAAGGTTTTCTATAGGATCAAGGTCAGGGCTTTGCGCTGGCCTATCCAAAACATTTATATTTTTTTCATAAACCAATCCTTTGTGACCTTCCCCGTATGCTTAGGGTCGTTATCCTGCGTTAAAGTCCAGCGAAAGGGCATGCATTTAAAAGCAAATGGTTCCATTTCGTTCCTTAATAGGTCTAAATATTGATACCGATCCAATTTTCCGTTAATGCGAATAATTAGGCCCACGTCTTCCAACAGTCTTCCGCGATACATTTAATCCATATTCGTCATTGCCTTGCCTTGCTGACGGCCTTGCTTTTCCGGACTATGGCTCTATNGCATGCATGCCCGAATGTACCAGCATGCTCCTGGCCATTTCAACCAACGTACGATTCGCCCGTTCCGCTACACCGTTCTGCTGTGGAGTGTAGGGAACCGTCAACTGTCTTACAATACCATTTTTCTCCATATATTCATTGAATGCGCTGTTGATAAATTCACGACCCCTTGTCGCTTCTGACTGCTTTTATTTTCTTGCCCGTTTGCCTTTCTACCATAGTGCAAAAAAGTCACAAACTTCTAAAATACTTCTGATTTTGATTTTAAGAAGTACACGAAAATTCTTCTTGACATATCGTCAATGAATGTCAAAAAATATTTTGATCCACCCAGCGATTGTGTATCAAACGGCCCACATACATCTGTATGTATTAACTCTAACACGTTCTTTGATCTATTTTCTGTTGCTTTTGGATGTGGCTGTGCTTGTATTGTACTTATCATGCATGTTTTACATGCCGGCTTCTGAGAAAAATTCACTTCATCCATCCCATGTACCAACACTTTATTTTCTTCTGCCAAGTTCTGCCAAACTCGCATAATTCAGGTGCCCATACCTATTATGCCAAAGTATTACATTACTGTGAATGATACTGAAACAGCTGTTGCGTTTATTTTCGAAGATAAACAAGTTGTTTATTTGTTTCAATCGTAGAATCTCAACACCATGCTTTTTCACCATAGCTTGCTTGTTTGCGAAACTGATATCGCATCCCATTTCAACGGCACGACCGACCAAAATAAAATTTCCCCTCATACGTGGAGCGTATAACACATCGTTTAATGTCAATTTAGTAGTGTATGTAAAAATTCTTCACGCTGCCTTTACCCTCTGCCTGCAAACTATTTTCACCTGCTAACGTGATCAACTCAGAATGTTCCACAAAGTTTGAGAACATGTTGCGATCGCAACACATGTGTGCTGTTGCGCCACTGTCCAAACACCATTTCATTCTGTTAAACATGTTGCAGCCCGATGTTGCTAACACAGTAAATGAATACTGTTTCTGTTGCTTCAACTTGTCATTTTGTTTCTCGCTCCCCTTAGCCACACAATTTGCCTTTTTGTGCTGTCCACAACGAAAGCAAATGACATTTTTTGACTGTTTGCCTGCAAATTTTTTTTCGCTGCCCTGTGCCGACTTCGCTGCAAATGCCTGCTGAAGGCTACCTTCAACTTTTGTGACTGCGTCGCCCATGTTGACTCTACGTTCGCTTTCTTCGAGAAGTTTTAGCTTCAAAACATCAAATGTKGGCAGACTATCTCGCGTTTCCATCGCAATGACAAAGTTTTCAAACTCTTTCGGAAGACTCGATAGTAATAATATGGCAATAAGCTCATCATTGAGCGAAATACCCACTTCAGCCAACTTATCTTCTTTGGTCATGGTAAACGCATTTAAGTACACTGCTACTTTTTCACCTTCAACCAATTTGAGGTTAAGCAGCCTCTTATACAATGATACCTTTCTAACGGGGCCGCTTGGGTGGTACACTTCCCTAAGCCTTTCCCATGCATCTGCTGCCGTCTTATAGTTCTTCACATAATTTAATTGTGAGGGTTTTACACTGAGTGTAATCATCGCAAGTGCTTTCTCATCCTGCGCMGTCCACTTCGCCACAGCCTCATCATCAGTGCCTGCTTCTGGCTTTGGGAACTCGCCCGATGCACGTTTCCATAGCTCTGCATGTACCAATACACTTCGCATTTGGATACTCCAAGGATCAAAATTATTCTCATTCAATTTCTCTATTTGATACATAGCACTCATCTTGCTAATTTATAACTTTACTTTGTTCACCGTTACTTATAGCGGGGCCTGGGCCCATAACCTGTAGGTTTTAAATGAAACGCGCAGCCGCAGTATTCGTCTTAACGATTGAACAGTTTATTGAGAAGTAACAAAATGGAATCGGGAACAATATATTGCATGTAATTATGCACGAATTCGAAATTGAACATATGCATTGTCATTAGCAGGGTTGCTTTTTCAAGTAACATTTCAACAGCMCTCCTCAATGCAAATGCTTTGTATCTTATTTCATATTCAATAACCCCAAAAGCTCGCTGTGCTTCTTCTTTGGTAAATTCTTCGTCAATATGTCAGCTATCATCTGGCTTGTTGATACATATTCCAATCTGATTTCACCTCGTTCAACTATATCTCGCACAAAATGATACCTGATGTCTATATGCTTAGTCCTTGCATGGTGCACTGGATTCTTTGCAAGGTGCTGAGCACTAAGGCTGTCCCCACATAACACTGTTGATGTTCGTACATCACCACAACCTATTTCTATAATTATGCGTCTTAGATGTAACGCCTCTTTTACTGCAGATGACATAGACAAATATTCTGCCTCGGTGCTACTCAAAGCAACACAATCTTGTTTTTATGATTTCCAGGAAATCGCACCACCAGCTAAGAAAAACACATAGCCAGTATAAGATCGGCGGTCAATTCTATCCCCGCCCCAGTCTGCATCTGCATACCCCTTCAGTGGTTCATTGCATGCACGATAATGCATTTTCTTATCTATAGTTGCAGCTAAATACCTCAATATATGCATTATATCCACCTGATGTTCACTATGCGGATCTTTGTTACGCTGTGCCAGCTTTGCTACGGAATGGAAAATATCTGGCCTCGTCGAAAGTGCTAGCCACATCAGCGCGCCTATTGTAGACTGATAAGATGTCTGGTCTACCTTCTTGCAAACATCGCTGTCACATGCCACTTTAAAACCAACATCTAGTGGTGTATATGCCGGTCTGCATTCACTTATACGATGTTGCCGTAACAAATCTTTTATGTACTGTGACTGCCMAATTGAAATTTCGCCATCTCGCTCTATCTGCATACCAAGAAACATATGGAGAGAACCTTTGTYGACGCACGCGAACCTTTCACATATTTTTGTTTTAACGTCAACCAACACTTCCTTTGACTGGCATGCTAAGAGAAGATCGTCAACATATACAAGTATCAAATAAAGATTACCTTTTATATCTTGCTTATAAAGACACTGTTCACTCTCACACTGAGTAAGCCCAATGTCACGCAATGCTCTATCTAGCTTCGAATTCCATTCCCTGCCACTTTGTTTCAGCCCGTATATAGCCTTGTTTAATCGCAATACCTTACGCTGATTATCGCCACTACAATAACCCTTCGGCTGCCTCATAAAAACAACATCTTTCAGCTCGCTATTTAAGTATGCTGTGCATACATCCATTTGGTGGAGGAACATTTTTAATTCTGCAGCCAACGCCAAAACTAACCTTATGGTTTCGAAACGACAAACCGGAGAGAATGTATCAGTATAATTAACACCGAACTGCTGCGAACAGCCCTTCGCGACCAAACGCGCCTTATAGCGTTCAATGTTGCCGTGCTTATCTCGTTTAAGGCTATATACCCACTTGCAGCCAATAACCGACTGCCCCTTAGGCATATCTACAAATGACCATGTATCGTTTGCACTGAGAGCCTGGTGCTCCCTGTTCATCGTATCTTGCCACAAAAATGCCTGCTCACTTGCCATCGCTTCTTCATATGTTTGTGGAATTTCAACATTACTTGTGTTCATAGCATTCAACACATTATATTGCTTCTTAAGACGCCCTGGCCTACTCGTTCTCACCAGCTTAGGCCTACCCGGTGCATATTTAACTGATTGCTCATCTGCGCTAAGATATTCATCGTTGCTGCTCATCCGATTTGCTTCATCACCATTCTCTATGATATCACCTTCACAGTCATATCATATCACCACCACTTCATTRTCAGCGCTTTCTATGCTACTTGCTTCATCAAACAAAACATCATGCTTTTCGACCACTTGACGTAACTCCGCAWCATACAATCGGTACGCTTTTGAAACTAGTGAATAACCGACCATTCTCAACTGTTTACCTTTTGCCGCAAACTTTTTATGATGAGTTTTGTCTAGCGCTACTGCTGCTGACCCA
>NW_017534709.1:0-3055 GCF_001853355.1 Bactrocera latifrons | reverse complement strand
TGCAATATTTCCACAAACTGATACAAAAACCACGCTCTGCGAAATAGCGGAACTTATTGAACGGTATTTATGACTAGACAGATTAACTAAAAAAAAAAAAAATACCGTTCAAAAAAGTAGTACACGGTTTTGTTCTAAAAGCTTATTCCAACGTAATTTAATGAACGGAGAAATTCAACATCGYGAGTGGTTAATTTATTCAGAAAGTAAAGAATCAGTATTTATTATTAAACGGTTTTACTGGTTTTTGGAAAAACTCAAAAGTGCACATTGAAGCTCATGAAAATTCTGATTTTCACAAAACTAACATTAGTCACATTCACGGCCGTGTTCAACGTTTAATGGAGCAGCTCGATGAAGAAATTTTATACTGCAAAAAAGTTTTGCATCGAGTTATTGAGATAATTAAATCTCTCGCAATAAGAGAGCTGTCAGTTAGAGGACATTCAGAACGAATTGTAGATCCCCATAATGGAAATTTTTTAGGTCCAGTCGAGCTTCATGCTAAATTCGATCCGTTTTTATCAGATCATTTAAAATTATAACCGCACCCTGGCCGTGGAAATACTTCGTATTTATCTAAGACAATCTACGAAAAAATTATATTATTATTTCAAAATAAAGTATTGCAACATATTTCCAAAGAAGTGCAATTTGCTAAGTATTTTGGTGTAATTGTGGATTMSACGCCTGATATTGCTCATGTTGATCCACTCACGATAATTATTAGATATGTACGTWACAATGGTAAAATTGTCGAAAGATTTCTGGAATTGATTCCAAATACTGGCCATAAACTAACGATATTGAAGATGCTTTGTTAAAATCTCTTCAGGGTAATGGTTTAAATCTAATGAATTGTCGTGGTCAATCTTACGATAATGCAAGCAACATGTCAGGTTTATATTCAGGAGTGCAAGCACGAATCAAAACAACTAATCCATTAGCTGAATATGTTCCTTGTGCTAGTCACTCTTTAAATTTAATGGGACCTTGTGCAGCTGAATCTGTTACCGAAGCAGTTGACTTTTTTTCTACTTTTAAAGAATTATATAATTTTTTCACCGTTTCGACACATCGTTGGGAAATTTTAAGATATCATACAAGTTTAAGGCTTAAAAGCCTTTCTCAAACTGTTTGGTCCGCTCGACATGATGCATGCTGCACATTAGTAAAAAGTGGCCTGGAATAATTTTTGCACTAAACTTTATTGGTGAAAACAAAGATGAAAACCCTACTACGTGAGCTGAAACTAAGGGGCTGCAGCAAAAATTACAACATCTAGAAACAACAATTCTAGTCCTTGTTTGGAATGCAATTTTGGATCGCTTTAATGCTGCGAGTAAGAAGTTTCAGGATTCTCAAGCTGATTTATCATCAGTGATGRGAATATATAGTTCTTTGTCATTATATCTCCAAGATATGAGAGATAAACAATTTCCTGATTATGAAAAAAGCCAAAGCACTATCTGGAGTTCAAAAGCATTACCACTATGACACGTAAAAACCCCGAAAACTTCAGACTGACGAGTCACGGGAAAATGAAAGAACAGCTTTATCTGGAGAAGAAAATTTTCGAACCTACGTTTAGTATCTAATTTTAGATACTTTAAGTGTACAATTGACAGGACGTAAAAGAGCTTATCATAATCTTTACGAAAAATTTCATTTTTTTGACAATTTATATGAAATAGATACCAATGAATTAGTTACTAAGTATTCTGATGATTTGGAATATACTTTCGCGAATAAATGTATTTATTTGCACTGTCAACTCAAAGATTCTCCAACACAAAAGATATTCGTTCCGCGCAAGGAATGTACAATTTTTTTCATTCTTAAAATCTTCAAGATGTTTATCCAAATGTAGATATTGTTCTACATATTTTTTTGAGTATTCCGGCTACGAACTGTTCAGGAGAAAGATCTTTTTCACCCTGAAAAGAGTCAAAACGTATTTACTGGCAAGTATGGGCCAAGAGAGACTCAATGCTTTAGTACTACTGTCGATTGAAGCCCAACTAGTTCAAGAAGCCGGAAAGAAGATATTTACAATTTAAGATATACATTATAGTTTAAGAAAACTGACTGTTATTTATATTGTTAATATTTATTTGTATTGTTTAACAATTATACTTTAATGAAATAAATATTATATACCAAAGAATCAAAGAAATAACATTTCATCATTTAAAAAGGGCGGCTAATCAGACATTGGCTAGGGTGGCAAAATACTTCATCCGCCACTGCTAAAAAGCACAAACAATTTTCACACAGTGCTCTTGAAAAAAGGTAGCATAAATGAAACAAAATTCAAACATACACTGAAAGAAGTTCCATGGATRTTGTAAAGTATTTGTCGAACAATAAACAGAATTACTACTCTTACCAACTGAAGAGCTCAAAATGAGTAGTTATTGCCACAAAACGTGTAGAGCAGAGAGCTGAAACGATTATGATTAAATCAGAAAAGACTCCTGCTAAAAACACAATCAAATCAGTTCTGCTCAGCATATATAACATTGATGATTTACATCCCACATCAAAATATACACTTACGAAAGAGGATTTAAATAAAAAAAATGTAGTAATTTTGTGGGAAAACACATTACAAACTATAGGGGTTGAAGAAACTCATCTTACGGATAAAAATAAATTCTTTATACCGGGATTTAGAATGTATGTTACAAATCACCATCCAAATGGAAAGGCACATGGTGGAACAGTAGCGTTGTTTAGAAAATGATTAAATCACCACTCATTACAATAAATATAAAAAATCGATGTGCGGACTTAAACTTGATGGCCATATAGTGCCCACTTCGGTTTAAAGTTATAGACATCCAATTTAAAGACTTTTTGGAACACCAGGCCATAGGTTTCTAGAAGGTGGAAATTACAATGCAAAACACATGTATTCGGATTCAAATATTATTAATCCGAAATTAAAAATTAATTTGCTATTATTTGTATATTATTAGTCTATTATTTGACAGTCAGAATTATTTGTTAGTTCCAAAAGATTCTACCAGATGGCGCTATGTTAAAAATGCAA
>NW_017534708.1:940209-944819 GCF_001853355.1 Bactrocera latifrons | reverse complement strand
TGCCTTTGTTAATGTAGGTGTTGTTTTTGCATAGAAAAATACAAAAATAACCAAAAAGGCCGCTAAGTGCAGAAGACTAAACTCGTGGTTTAATGAACTTTTACTTACTGCTTATAAAGCCGACGCAATTGTTTATCTAACAACAGTAGTCATCTTTTTGACTTAACATTATGTCGTCTAATTTGATCATAATTTTGTTCATGCTAGTCAAATTTGAYCCGGACTGAATTAAACTACATTTGCAGGTATTCTAATACAGATATTAATTATTTTTCTTTGTCTCTACAACCGAGAACACAAATCTTCGCCAGTTGCATATATACTTTGCGAGGTCACGCCAGTTGTACATCTGAAGTGCAGACAGGTCACTATGAGCCTTTGACTCCTCGTCCACCCATGGGTATCGAAGGCAAGGAGCAGTCAGGTCGATATGCACTTAGTCCTACCATTGAATGCGCCGGCGCCATTGCTTCCGTTGTCCACTTATGGGTCTCGAAGGCAAGAAGCTGT
Source organism: Bactrocera latifrons (assembly GCF_001853355.1). Taxonomy (NCBI): domain Eukaryota; kingdom Metazoa; phylum Arthropoda; class Insecta; order Diptera; family Tephritidae; genus Bactrocera; species Bactrocera latifrons. The sequence continues at coordinate 944,309 of NW_017534708.1, read as the reverse complement.
TGGATGGAGGGTCATCTTTGATGCGAACGACATTGCCTAAACAGCACAGAAGYAAAGTYCTTTTTATGGTCCTTTGCGAATTGACAACGGCGAATACYACAGTCAAAAGAACGATGARCTGTCCGAGGTATATGACGACATTGGCATAGTTCAGCGAATTAAGAGACAGTGGCTRCGTTGGTTAGGCAGTTTTGAGAGTATTCGACGMAGAACCCTCGAGGAAGCAGAGGAATAGGAAGACCTCCACACCATTGGAGAGATTAGATGAAGAAGTACCTGACTTGACTATACTTGAAACTCCCAATTGGCGCCAAACAGCAAAAAGRAAGAACGACATGCGCGTYGTTGTAAACTCGGCTATAACCGKGAAGCGGTGTCYACGACAATAAAGGASAAAAAGAAGTTTRKTTAGAGGTTATTTTCCAAATCGGGCATCCTTAAYAWTTATATAACTCCAAATGTAATTTAGTCTTAATAAARCTCATCTACTTGCGTGTATAATATATGTCCATTTGGTAGACATAAAAGCTGACTCMATTTTAAGCGTGCAGAATGTAGAAACACCGTAAAAACTATCGTCCCTACTCCGAAAACAACAGTATCGCAACTCATTCACATTCTCTTTGTCCTTCGCCGCGTTTGCATTTACCGTTTGTTTGCGTAATGTCATTAAGGGTCAGTTACCGYACGCTCGTATGACATTTGCATTTGCGGTCACTCCTCAAAGTTGGCCCCGTTCGTTCGTCACCGACTGCGTCGTTTTTTGTTGTTGCTGTAACCGCTGCTGCTGACATGAATAGCGTGTGTATGGTCGCCGCGACTTTTCCTCGCCTGCAGCGTCAATTGCAGCCTGTTTAATGTGTCGACAACAAACCATTCACACACAAGCAAAMACACACACTCACAGATACTGCAAATGCTACCATTGTTGCTGTTGCGCCTTGTAAAATTCCAAAGCTGTGGAAATTTTGTTTGTCCTACTAACCACAAATGCAATAATTGCGGCGTGGTGGCTAAGCGTTGCAGCTGAAGGTGTGTTTTAGATGGATCCATATACATATTTATGTGTATATGTGTGTGTGAATTGGTGTTGGTAATAATGTGATTTTGATGTTGTGGTAGATTATAGTGTTGAAAATAGGCTGACGTGTCAAACGAAATTGGAGTGATTTTTGTTTTTTTTTTTAATTTTGAATAACCAACGTTTTACTTCGTTTTTATGGAAATAAAGAGCTTGTAGCTTATTAAGCGCATTTTACACCAATTTGTTGCGCTTGTAATAATTTTAGCATATAATTTATAATTATACCTCATGCTATATTGAGTTTGCTTCAAAATTCAGCTAAAAGGAAACGTCGAAGGCCTTACGAATTTTTTGTATAAATGTTGAGCATGATGAGCTGAGTGGGTTGAGACATTCCGTTTATCTATCTGTCCGTCTGTATATATGTGTTAGTACCTCCGTTTTTGTATATATTAGTSAAATRTCTYCCTTCCRCCTTTTTGTCTTTTGAACATCGCGGCTACAGAACTGGTATTTGGCAATACTATACATCTTTGAAAGGTCTTGACATAACCTACAAAACGTATTGATYAGTTTGRATATTGCGTTCAACAGTTGTAGAGGTGAAAACATGGAGTTCACTAACGCAGAAATTCGCGCTATTTTAAAGTTTTCATTCGTTAAAGGCAAATCCGCTAGAGGAACGTTCCATCCAGAAAGGCATGACATCGCCCAGAAGATGGGAGTTAGTCACCAAACTATTTTAAACCGTCTGCAGAAGGCTGGATACACAAATAAGCTTGATGTTTAGGTACCGCATGATTTGACGCAAAAAAACCTTGTGGACCGAATCAACGCCTGCGATATGCTGCTGAAACGGAACGAACTCGCCCCCTTTTTGAAGCGGATGGTGACTGGCGACGAAAAATGGATGACATATGACAATATCTAGCGAAAACGGTCGTGGTCGGCCGGTGAATCGTCTCAAATAGTGACCAATCCAGAATTGACGGCCAGGACGGTTTTGCTGTGGGTTTRGTGGGATTGGAAGAGAATGATCCACTATGAGCTGCACTCAGCCAGACGCTTAATTCTACCATCAACTGCGAATAACTGAACCGCTTGAAGCTAGCGTAGTGTACCACGAGGACAATGCCAGACCACAGACTTCGTTGATGATTCGACAGAGTCAATGGGAGCTCGGATGGGAGGTTTTATCGCATCCACCACATAGCCCGGACATAGCGCCAAGTGATTACCACTTTCCGGTTCCTGCCGAGCTATTCGCTAATAAGGAGGGAGACTTTTACAAGGGGGTAATTAAGAAGTTACCGTCTAAATGGAAACAGATTATCGAACGAAACCGCGCACATTTGAACAAAATCCGAACACTATAACACTTTTTAWAAAGCATTGAATAAAGAGCAAAAAATGCGGAAGGGACAACCTTATATCGAATGAGCTGAGCGTTCACACGAGTAGTTTACATACTGTGTGTTGCTCATACGNTTTACATACTGTGTGTTGCTCATACGCCACGTTGTATTATATAAGATTAGGTTGTCGAAAAAGTCTTGCTTGAATTTTCAATTGTTTATAAAAATTTTTTTTGATGACTCATGCCCAGCTCAACCGATGCTACGGCTGCTACTATGCCGGCCTCTTTCGACCAGAACGAAACGTTGAAACCATCGTTGTGCGATGGAAATGGAAACTGTATCGGGCCCATAAACTGCACAAATTTTATTGGATGCATGAGATGCATTTTTGCCTTTATCGTAGTAGTACTGTAAAATATGCCGTATTTTCTCTTTATTAGATGCTCCATGTTTGCGACGCTATAACGCACGAACGTCTTAAAAGAAACGACAATCAATCAAACACGTGTTAGCGCGTGAAATGAGCTTTCCAAAAAGGTATAGCATGACCTGATGCGACGAATAAGACTAGAACTTTTATAAAAATTGAGCGCTAACTAGCGAAAATACTGCAACTCTTTTTTGACAACCAATATGTATAGAGTATACGAAGAAATAAAATAATGAGACGGGGTATAAATTGAAATTATAGAGCTTCTTTGAGTGGCATATTTTTTTCTAGGAAAAAGGCTATAACTACAATGGGCTTTTGCAAAAAAAAACTGCTTGGGAATTAACGAAGACCCTCATACACATATCTTCTTAACGTTGAATCGCTTGTAACTTAGTGTATGTCTGTCAATAGTTTCGTACAGTGCCAAAATTGATATTTAATATCAATAATTCCAGTTACTCTCTCCACTCCATTGTTTTTAACGAGCAACCAAAAGCACTGCAATTTTTTCAGCCTCATTGAATGCGAATGAAGCGTTTAATGATGCCAATGCACTAGGTGGGAATATGAATTTGAAACACAGCATTCAGAGACTGCTAGAAATGGAAAATATGAAAGCATTAAGTATAATGGAAAATTTTGTGAAAGAGTTGCTAAAGCTTATGAGCTTATAGGATAATATTTGGATAGCTTTTTGATTTGAGGTAGTTGCAGATGTCTGTCATCATAAGTGGTACGCTCGGAACGATTGAACTGTCTATATATATCTTGTAAAATTTAACTCTAACTGTAAACCGCTTAAAATAAACGAGAAAATATATGTCTAAATAAAGTGATATTTTCATTATGAAATGGAAATATGGTGTGAGTAATGAACAAGTTGTATGCTTTCTTGAAAATATTGACTGATGCGAAAATGCATAACTAACAAAGTGTGAAATTTCTTCGAACAATACAAGAAAAAACTTTAACTTCGGTTGCACCGAAGCTATCATAACCTTCACAGGTACATTTCGTTTAGTAACTATGGGTTCAATTTGTATGGCAGCTATATGCTATAGCTGTCTCTTATACACATCTAGATGTGTATAAGAGACAGCTATAACACTTTTTATAAAGCATTGAATAAAGAGCAAAAAATGCGGAAGGGACAACCTTATATCGAATGAGCTGAGCGTTCACACGAGTAATTTACATACTGTGTGTTGCTCATACGCCACGTTGTATTATATAAGATTAGGTTGTCGAAAAAGTCTTGCTTGAATTTTCAATTGTTTATAAAAAT
>NW_017534708.1:935601-938789 GCF_001853355.1 Bactrocera latifrons | reverse complement strand
TTTACATACTGTGTGTTGCTCATACGCCACGTTGTATTATATAAGATTAGGTTGTCGAAAAAGTCTTGCTTGAATTTTCAATTGTTTATAAAAATTTTTTTTGATGACTCATGCCCAGCTCAACCGATGCTACGGCTGCTACTATGCCGGCCTCTTTCGACCAGAACGAAACGTTGAAACCATCGTTGTGCGATGGAAATGGAAACTGTATCGGGCCCATAAACTGCACAAATTTTATTGGATGCATGAGATGCATTTTTGCCTTTATCGTAGTAGTACTGTAAAATATGCCGTATTTTCTCTTTATTAGATGCTCCATGTTTGCGACGCTATAACGCACGAACGTCTTAAAAGAAACGACAATCAATCAAACACGTGTTAGCGCGTGAAATGAGCTTTCCAAAAAGGTATAGCATGACCTGATGCGACGAATAAGACTAGAACTTTTATAAAAATTGAGCGCTAACTAGCGAAAATACTGCAACTCTTTTTTGACAACCAATATGTATAGAGTATACGAAGAAATAAAATAATGAGACGGGGTATAAATTGAAATTATAGAGCTTCTTTGAGTGGCATATTTTTTTCTAGGAAAAAGGCTATAACTACAATGGGCTTTTGCAAAAAAAAACTGCTTGGGAATTAACGAAGACCCTCATACACATATCTTCTTAACGTTGAATCGCTTGTAACTTAGTGTATGTCTGTCAATAGTTTCGTACAGTGCCAAAATTGATATTTAATATCAATAATTCCAGTTACTCTCTCCACTCCATTGTTTTTAACGAGCAACCAAAAGCACTGCAATTTTTTCAGCCTCATTGAATGCGAATGAAGCGTTTAATGATGCCAATGCACTAGGTGGGAATATGAATTTGAAACACAGCATTCAGAGACTGCTAGAAATGGAAAATATGAAAGCATTAAGTATAATGGAAAATTTTGTGAAAGAGTTGCTAAAGCTTATGAGCTTATAGGATAATATTTGGATAGCTTTTTGATTTGAGGTAGTTGCAGATGTCTGTCATCATAAGTGGTACGCTCGGAACGATTGAACTGTCTATATATATCTTGTAAAATTTAACTCTAACTGTAAACCGCTTAAAATAAACGAGAAAATATATGTCTAAATAAAGTGATATTTTCATTATGAAATGGAAATATGGTGTGAGTAATGAACAAGTTGTATGCTTTCTTGAAAATATTGACTGATGCGAAAATGCATAACTAACAAAGTGTGAAATTTCTTCGAACAATACAAGAAAAAACTTTAACTTCGGTTGCACCGAAGCTATCATAACCTTCACAGGTACATTTCGTTTAGTAACTATGGGTTCAATTTGTATGGCAGCTATATGCTATAGTAAGCCGATCTGAACAATTTTTTCGGAGATTACATTATTYATATGAACAATAACTCATACCAAATKTCGTGAAGAYATATCGTCAAATGAGGAAGATTCCCATGCAAGCATTTAATTCCGAGCATTTAGTTTATATGGCAGCTATATGCTATAGTAAGTCGATCTGAACAATTTCTGCGCTTTAGAAAATTATCTGTGCCAACTTTTGTGAAAATACATTGTGAAATGTGAAAGTTTTCCCTACAAGAACTTGATTCCGATCGTTCAATTTGTATGGCAGCTATATGTTACAGTAGTCCGATATTGGCAGTTCCGACAAAGGAACAGCTTATTGAAGAGAAAATGACGTTTGCAAAATTTCAACACGATATCTTAAAAACCTGAGGGATTAGTTCGTATATTTACAGATAGATGGACATGGCTAAATCGACTCAGCTCAACGTACTGATCATTTATATATCTACTTTATAGGGTCTCCGACGCTTCCTTTTGGGTGTTACAAACTTCGTGACAAATACCCTGTTGAGGGTATCAAAATTGAGCGAGAGTATCAGCAGCAAAATTTTTTCATATTGGTCCATACATTTTACCTCACATACAAATGGGAAAGAAATAGTAAGGCTTTATAACTTTTTAAATTTAAATTTAAATTTCGCGTGAAAACGCATTCGTCAAAATATTTTTTTTTAAATTTGTATGAATAAATAAAAAATTTTTTAATTATGTACAAAATCTTACTATTTTTGCAAATAGAGTTAACAAATATGTAATTTTCGATTAATCATATTCTTTTTATAGCAGTTATTTTATAAATTAACCAAGATATTTTAATGACGCTGAATGGGCAAGCAGCCTAGGCTTGGCYATGTATTAATGTGAGCTCCCGCGCTTGAAAAACGAAAAAATATATTATATAACTTTTCTGCCATTTCTGTTGACCTCTACAAATTGATGCGGCAAATTGCAAAGCCAATTGCTTTTCGTTTTAACCTTTGTTAAATTTGCACAAAATTAATGTGCTTTTGAGTGATTTATTTTGTTTGAAAATGACATGCATTTGAGTGGAAATGTGATCCCTTGACTAACGCACCGCGTCCGCCCATGTCTGTGTGCGTTTGGCTTTCGCCCTTCGCTTGCGTCAGTAATTCACGCCCACTTTTGCCTTTGTCCGGTTGGCGCCGCCTTGAGTTGGATCCCCATTTGTATGTTGGATTATGCTTTTTTACATGTATGTATGTATGTATGTATATGTATGTATGTATATGTGAGTATATGCATTTGTGTTTGTTAACCATTGCATGTATTTATTAATGGCAAGCAATTTTGTTCTATGAAATACATACAAACCCGTTAGACATGACATTGGTTTCGCCTTTAACGGYTGTCCGATTGCGATTTCTTGCCTTTTTTCAGATATTTGTTTGCCTTTGTTTAATATATATATGTAGCGCGTTGTATCATATAATTAATGGTTAGACATATTTTTGTTTGCCTTTCAATTGTTCAACATTTTTTCCAGTTATAGAATGAATTTTTTATTTGACTTTTTAATTTTGCTTGAAATATGACTCTGCACTTTGAGTTCAAAAGTTATTTTGAATGGATGGCATTACATGCAGTTTGTGTATTATGTGTAATGTTAGAGTTATTAAATACATACTTTTTTTTTAATTTATATGAATCCGCTTGTGTAATATTGAGTTTTTATTTACAATGCCACAAAAATAATTCAGTAATTTAAATTAAAAAGTTTGTCAAAAATCACACGAGAAATAATATTTTTCTTATAAAATCAAAGGGAAGAAAATATTAGTATGAAGCTCC
>NW_017534708.1:913608-934614 GCF_001853355.1 Bactrocera latifrons | reverse complement strand
GATGTTACAAAATGGATTCAGATGAAGCATTTGTATTCTCTATAGTCTCTTGAAGAATTGTATGATCAGGCATGGGTGTCATTTTGCGTATTCCATAGYACTTCTGCCTGTTAGTTTCATAAACCATAGGCAAATTTCCATTGTTTCTAATAATTTTTGCAATATTTTCTATGCTTTAGATGCTTTCGACACAACAAATTTTCCAGCTATTTGAGAATGAGTATACTTATTTATTTCTCTTCATCACTGCCACAATTACAATTTTTTCTACTGTTAAGTCTTTTTTACACATCCATTGTAAAGAAAATGATACAGTTTTTACTTATGCACAACTAATTTCTGATAATTTCTATTACTTACAGGTACCTCATCTTTCTCTTGATTTAACACGTAAATTGCGTACAGCATTTTTTTTTTTTTTGATATTTACTCACTGCAATTTCACTTTAAACGAAAAGGCACACTCACACAGATTATTTAAAAATAACGCTACTTTCTGGTTGCCACACTTTCACCAGGATTGGTAGAATTGTCATAAATATTAACATACATAAAAGAGGAACAATCCAATACAATCTTTTATTAAATTTTTCTGTGAAATAAAATCCATATTCTACAGATATAGGACTAACTACAGACAAATTTCAAAAAAATTGTTATCGATCACATTTCTATAAGTAAGCACTGCACATACCGATCTATATTAGCCGTGGCGTATGAGTAAAATTTTTGTGGTGCACTCCTATCATAGATTGACAGGGCGTATGAGTAATGTTATACCTATTTGTATGAAATTTTTGTTCGGTGCACTGCGGCGTATTACCCATTATTTGAGGTGTACTAGAATCAAAATCACCGGGGCGTATGAGTAATGTTATGCCTATCCATATGAAAACWTTCCTGAGTACACCGTGGTGCATGAGTAATTTTATTTGTGGTGTGCTATCATACGTCGGCAAGTCGTATGAGCAATGATTGTAAGAATTCACGAAAATAAATTGGAATTCTTGCAAGCAATTATATAAAGCAAAAATATTCGTGCGTCTCCCTGATGAAAATATTATAATTATAATAACACCATTCATGATATTTGATAATTTGGCGATACCCCTCTGCTGTATACTGGCAAACTGGTGCGTCAGTTTTTGAGACATCGATCTGAAATTTTGCACACATACTTTTCTCCACCAAAAACTACACATATGAYGGAATCGTTGCAATTGGATCACTATAGCATATAGCTGCCATACAAACTGATCGACCCAATTCAAGTTTTTGTATGGAAAACTTGTTTATTTGATGAGATATCTTCACGAAATCTAGCGCAGATTTTAGCTCAAAATAACGGCAGAATCTCCAAAGGAATTGTGTAGATCGGACACCTGTAGCATATACATAGCTGCCATACCAGCTGACCGATCAAAATGGAAACTTTTTTAATTTCAAGACCTATCTTTTAAAAATTAGGTATGGATAATTTTGTAAGGCAGCACTATAATATTTGGTGAACTTTTCTAAACCTGACTACTATGTCACATAGCTGAACGATCAGAACCAAGTGCTTGTATAGCAATTTTTTTTATTTGAGGAGAWATTTTCACGAAATTTGTCACAGATTTATCCATAATATATAGGCACAATCTCGAAAGAAATTATGCTGATCGGATACCTGTAGCATAATTATAGCTGACTATACAAGCTGACCAAACAAAATCAAGTTAAAGATCCTTATATACCCTTGGTGATATGAAAAATGTGCCTTTTAAGATATGATAGGTTCAGTGCAGTTGACTTTAACGTATTTTCTTGTTCATTATAAAATAATTAAATTTCYTCTATGCAGTTATTACTGAAACTTAAATGAAGCCATTATAAATAGTTCACCTCATGCTGRGTTTGGCTATTGTTTTTTCATCAACACCGCTTATGCGGTTATATTTGGCTTTTGTTTATTTATGTATATAATTTCCTTGCTTTCAATATTTAATAACAGCAATGATATGTATGTGTGTGAGCAGGAAAGTCTATAGAATACATTTCAAATATACTAGTTTGTCTTTTCATTACTTTGTTTCATCTTTCACTTTCCATAGCGGCCTACTAACAAGCGATTTCAATTGCTTTTGAAGTGGGTAAAACAAAGCCGCCACAGGTAATATTAAATACAGTTATGTAAAACCACCTTAAATACATGTAAAACGACCTTAAATACATATATTTGCTATTATGACTTGTATACAATTATATACGTATGTATGTATGGTTTGTATGAACATATGTACATGTTTTTTGTACTAATCGTCCAACACTGCTTAGAATCGTGACAAATTCCACAGTTTCACTTCAGCCGTTTTCGTTTTGTCGCTGTGCCTGTGTTTTGTTGCTGATATCAAACGCCTACCAATTCACAAAAGATATGCCACAAGTAACGGTAAAAGCGAACCGGAATGCCAAACAGTTACCTTTTGCGTTTAAATGTAAATTTGCCTAATTCACAAATTGCACAAATTACGCGAATTCATTCAGTCACCGATTTTTTTCAAAAGCGCACACACACATATACACACATAAATATATATAAAAAAAACTGTAGRCGCATTAGTGAGCCGGCAACCAAAGGGCACTGTACGCCAACAATTCGCAAAGCGAAAGGCAGCAAAGGCGGCGKCATGCCTTTTACTATAAAAGCACACACATATACATATATACGCATACAGCACAGCACTAACTGCTAGCCGGTGAACCTCATTTGGAYGTTCGGCCCTCTTTTTACTGCTCGTTAAACCGGGTATTTGTGGCATTTTCAAAGTTTCCCATCGCACGGCGGCCGCTGGTRTTGGCRRTGGTGTTGTTGCTGGYGTTGATGGTATAGTTGTTGTAAGTGCTKTTATAGCTRCTGCTGGTAGTGAGTGAAGTTGGTTTGTTGGCGGCAAAAGTAAGTTAGCGCTGTTTGTGCAGCTTTTTGACGTTTACCGACCACAGCGCAAATGTTCTGTCGTTTACGTGTGGGGCGAACACATTGCCGTCAACAAAAACAACAAAGCAACGTAAAGCATGAAAAACATATATACATATATATACATATACATATATATATATTGGTTGTATGTGTGGCGTAAGAATGCTGAGCGAAGGTGAGCAAGTGGTAGTCACTTTAAAAGTCATTCAAAGGCAATGCTGCTGTGTTGTTTTTATTGTTGCTCTATTTTTGTTTTATTCAAAATGCTTTTTAACAAGTATCTATGTGTGTGTGTAAGTGCGTGTTTGTATGTAGTTTTTCGTTGAAAAATACACGACGCGACAGCGCCTTTGCCTTTGTGTCTTCCAAGCGCTTTGCATGTGGCAGAGCGCCGCGCGAACGTGCCACAACGAGCTGGCTGCTGTTGCTGCGCACAAAAAGCCATAACCGCAGGCTTTCTACGGCCGCTACTGCGTAACATGCACCGTATTTGTTGTTGTTTTTATAGCGTTTCATTCAAAAGATTTTTATATGAATTTAATCTTGATTTAAATTTTGGCCGACAGTGACAGCGGCAGCGGCAGGTACTTTTGTAGCATATAAATGTATAGTATATAGTATATATATACATGTATATATATTTACATTTTTAACATGTAAAGCACTGCAACTACATAAGTGGCTAAAAAGCGTCGGCACACGTAGTCAGCACGCTGTTTTCTCAGAAGTATGTGTGTGTGTGTGTGTCACGAACTTGAGCAGGCATTACTTGTTAGCATCACAAATGCATATGTATGTATGTTATAGTCAAAAAATATACATAAAGCCTTCAAAGGCCAAATAAGCTCTAAAGCGAAATGAAATTCTGCGCAAAGTGGGTCAGAGTTGAAATTAATTGTGTGTGGCAGTTGTTTTTTTTTAAATACACACTTCAAATTACAATGGACTTAACTGAATGTGGCGACGGCGTTGGCGAGTGGACAGACAGTTTGTCGTACTACAAGTAAATAAGCATCAATAAAGCGCATTCTCAGCATGCGTTTGTGTGTGTGTGTTTGCCTTCAAAAAAGCGCGAACGTAATGAAATTTGATGGAATGCCTTAAATTGGAAAATTAAAGTTACAAACTGCCATTTGCATTTAGCGCACAGTGGGCGTAGATCTAGAAAAAACTATATAAAAATAACTGAAGCAAAAAATATAAATGTATCTGGTCCTGAAACAAGAAATACAATGGATAATGTTGCATTGAGCATTGATAAAATAGCCCTTTAAAGGGTTATTCCAGGCTAGGTGCCTGAATTTGAAATATTTTTATTTATTTACATTAGAAGTGTGAAAAAAATATTTTCTTCCTCTTCTTTACTGGCTTCTACCGGCGTTTACTGAATCCAATATCTTCAAAGCAGGAGTATTGTCTTCCATCCGGACAACCTGATCTAGCCAGTACAACCTTTTCCTTCTTGTTTACTGGCGTTGTTTAACAACAGCGGGCGAGCCATTTCTTCTTTTCGCTTCTTGGTCCTTCCAACGGAGTGGATGTCTACTTCTTGCTCTGCTTCACCCGGCGGACACTGCGTCGAATACTCTCAAAGCTGGAGTGTTTTCAACCATTCGACAACGACATTTTGATTCACTGAATTATATCGTATATCACGCCGTAAATCTCGTACAGCTCATAATTCCATKRACTACGGYAKTCGCCGTTGTCAATGCGCAAAGGRCTATAAATCTTCAGCAAAACCTTTCTCTCGAACACTTCTAAGGCCGACTCATCAGTTGATATCAGTGGCCATGTCTCAGCTCCCTATAACAGGMCGGGAATGATGRGGGACTTGTAGRRTTTGGTGTTTGTTCGCCGGTAGAGGACTACTCAATTGCCTACTCAGCCCGAAGTAGCACCTGTTGGCAAGCGTTAAACTACGTTGGATTTCGAAGCTGATATTGTTGTTGATGCTGGTTCCAAGATAGACGAAATTATCTACGACTTCAAARTTTTGAGATGRCWATTTGTTTGATGTTAGGAGATATTTCGTCCAATTTGGAGATATTTCAGTCCCATTTGCTTCGCTTCCTTATTCAGTCTGCTAAAAGCAGAACTAACGGCGCTGTTGTTGCGGAAATTGATATCAGTATCATTGGCGCACGCCAGCAGCTGTATTATCTTGTAGACTACAGCACCATCGGTGTGTGCAACGTATTTTAATAGCTCGGCTGGTAATCCATCGGCCCTCGTCTTTGTTATTCTTCAGGCGGTTAATTGCTATTCGAACTTCTTCATGGTCGGGCACTGAATCGTCCGCTGCATCATCATCGATTAGGGAATTGGGTTCGCATTCTCCTAGTGTTATGATTTCACTACCATTCAGCAGGCTGGAGAAGTGTTCCCTGCATGATTTCAGTATGCTCTGGCCATCATTTACTAGATCACCTCTGTGGGTTCTACAAGCTCCGGTGTYAAAACCTTCTGTTATTCACGGCATTTTTTCGTAGAATTTTCGAGCATTACCCCMATCGACCAACTTGTCAAGCTTTTCATACTCACGCATTTCGGCCTCTCACTTCTTTGCCTCRCTTCCCTCTTCAGCTATGGGTATCTATCTCATTCCGATACGAGACAGGAAGTTTGTTTTCTCTACACTGCAACACGACGCTCCTCATCGTATCAGCTATTACTTTGCTTTTTCCGAAAACCGATACATAAGGAGCTTGAAATGACATCCCACGAGAATGAAGTCCTTTGTAGAAGTTCACCCGTGGTTGTAAAAATATTAAAAGATATATGACTTCACCAAAATGTGGGCGGTGTCACGTCCCCGGCTCCTATAAATCTCTCTCGTACACTCTTTACTGAAAAATTGTATGTCCTTTGTCGTATTTAGTTATTGATTTATCGCCCTTTCAGAAGTTTTTAACTACCGTTATAGGAGAGTGAATTTCAACCATTTTTACAGCATCGGTAGAAATATTTAAGGGATTTATGCTGAGTGAATTTGGTTGTTGTAGATTTGGTGGTCTAAGAGATATGTACAATAAAACTTAGAAGGGCCGGGGCCCCGCCTACTTTTTAAATTTTTTCCCTGCTTAAAAACTGCAAGAAGAGGTCGTTTTTGCATTAGAATAATGCTGGTGATTAATAATGGCTTCAGTACGGTATTCTTATRTGCAAAGCCGAATATCTACAGCGAAAAGGTAGAGCTCTGTATTTGATGGGATCAGAATAGCGTTCTTTATTAAGAAATTCTAAAACCGGTTGAAACCATTAATTGGTAACGCTAACGACAATAATTCCTCAAACCGTATCGAGCGGTTAAAGAAAAGTGTTCCATATTTGTAATTACCCAGATACGAGGCAATAACTTTTCATCGTGACAATGCTCGGCCACATGTTGGGACACCGGTTAAAAACTGTTTGGAAAACAGCGGCTGGTCATTTTTGCCTTACTCGGCTTCCAGCCCAGATCTTGCTCTTTCTTTTTAAATTTTCAATTATTTTGTGTTTAGTTTGCGATTTTYGYTATTCCAAAACACTGTGCTTAGTARAGACAATGCCACCTCAACATTAACAATACAACATTACACCACAAACTGTGTATAGTTTACAGGCTRTCTACGTTTTACCGACAAACTAACAATAGAGGCCTAGTGGAGAAATGAAAACTGTTCACATTAATTAAAAATTAAATGATAAAAGTTGAATTGTACAGAGAAGCGTGAAAATTGCAATTAAAATGGAATTATTACTTACAGTGCACATTGTTTTCCCTGTCCCTTTTCCAACACTTCGCTCGCGACTTTTTGCACATTTTTACTTTTTTTATTTTTATTTTTATTTTTTGTTGCAACAATTAAGCAGCATCGCCACCGCATAAATGCCTTTACAACGCATTTTAAATAGTGTAAATAAAATAATTGAAAAAGTCTGGCAGCTGGTCGTCTAGGCGAGCCGGGTGTGAAAGTGTGCAGCGAAGACTGCCAGCTGCCATTAACACAAGACAACACACATATATACATAAATGCATACTATACATATATACATATCTATACATAAGAGTCTTGCTGYGTTCGCTCGTGTACACATATATTTGCAGTGCCTTATTTATATTATATGTATATGTATGAATGTGTGCACTCATATAAGCAAGCTGAGTGGTCATAGTCTGAACATTTGTATGGCAGCAAGATGAATGTCGATGCTTGAGCGGTCGTGCGAAATGAGGAAATAATGTTGGGTTTTTATTACGCCGCTCTCATATTCTCTATGAATGAGTACTTTTTGTTTTAATTTCATTCATTTCTGTTTCACTTTTTTGCTGTTGTGCTTCCTGCTTGTTGGCCCACTTAATTCGCTTACTTTAATGATAAAATAAAAGACTTGTCATTATCAATTCTGAGTTACTCATATTTAATACTTAAGGCAGCTGTTAATGGTTGGCGGGGTAAGCGCATTGCCGTATCGCAATATTTTTCTTATTCATTCCTACTCAAACGCTGCATTTCCGCCAATGTGAATGGTCTGTGGAGTATTTTCGTGGGTTGATTATGGCGTTTAATTGGTGCTCAAAAAAGTATACACTTTGGTAGAACGAAGTAAATGTTGAAGAATTTAAAGATTTTTTAAAAAAATACATACAATATGTAGATTATGTTAGGCTAAGGGTTGATGGTGTTACCTAAGTCTCTTATGTAATAGATCATAAGACCCTTACAAATCGAGAAAGCGCTTTGAGCCTATCACAAATTTTCTTAATGGGGCTAATGTCAGTTTCTCTTGGTTCGCCGGAGGTAAGATTGCCGAAAGATCAGTTTTTCAAAGACTGTACAATGGTGAATGCTTTTATCTTACCGTTCTCTATATAACTTCGACAACTAGTAGTCAAGATGTCAGTCCTTACCGCGTGAATGGTTATAAACTTTGATAAGTTCAAGTACTACGCTTGGTTCGTGGACTARCGCCTGCTAAGAGGACGCGAGGTCTATTGGTTCAGTGCTAAAATGCAATATGCCAATGSAGATYCAACTCGGTTACATTGTAATGAGCGAGGCAAGGATTTCCTCCATTTTTCAGCTCGTCGTTTTTACATGATGAAATAGCTTGGTGATATTTCTTCTGAACTCCTTGACTAGCTTTAAGTGCACAGTTAGCGAGCTCAGCGCTAGCATTGTCGCCCTACTGTCGAAGTGAATGCTCACATCCCTGCGGCTTCATTTCATTGCAATCCGCCTACCGCGACTTTAATAGCATTCACTGCTGGCTGAAAAATACCAGAGTGGTCCGGTACCCAAAACTTAAGATTGGCGGAGAACTCTTTACAGAAAACTTCTTCCCAAACTTCCCTCTTAGCATCGACCCATCAGTGAAAATAACTCACYGTGAGTCTTCTCTGGCGACTCTTCCCCATCCACAGAACACTTATCCCTTGTTGGTATGCCACGAGTCCATTAGGGATGATATGATTTCTAAGTGTCGCTTCGGGATTTACAATTTTGTTTTCATTTTCCAAGCCGTTCTCAAGAAATGGAACTTTCTCAAATCACAACTTGGTGGATTTTAAGAAAATATTTGGGCTTGCATTCGTATAAAATTGTTCTCACTCAAGAACTGAAGCCATTGGACCACCGTAAAAATCGTGAATATTGCTGATTTTATCTTAGAACAACTTAAAAACTATAACATTGTTTTTAAGAAAACTAAAGCTCACTTTCATCTGAAGTTTAGTATGGTTTCTGAAGTGGTAGAAACATCGATCCGTGCTTGCTCCAAAATGAAGCTGGTGACACCACCAAAACTCAAATTTTCTTCATGCTTTATAGGTCAATATTAAACATGCTATTCAAGACATATTTGGTTTAATGGAAAAAGTACTCAATGTGTATAAGAGACAGATGCTTTATAGGTCAATATTAAACATGCTATTCAAGACATATTTGGTTTAATGGAAAAAGTACTCAAAATATGGGTTCCTGTAATATATAATACCACGCAAAATAAAATATTTTGGAATTGAAAACATCTCATAAGTCACTTTCCATATAGGGAAAACTCTGATGACTAACACTTCACGTTTTTAGACAGTTAACTTTGTAACATCCAGTAGGAAACCTTGAAAACTCCATGGTTTATTCCACAGATAGATACAAAAAATTKAGTATTTGCACTGCGACCTATGGTCTATTGTACCCTCTCCTATAACACAYATGGCCACAAAGGTCCAGCATTCTGAGAAATTCCAGAAGTCTGCTAGGCGCAACCAAGATGATGTGATCTCTGCTTAGACATATTTCCATATTTTTGGACAATTCAGAATCATGTGTTCTGGATTTAATGTTCCATGTCACAGAACTGGCAGTTTGCGCAAGAGTGCCAGTGCTTACTGAGGCGGAATTTGTCTGGAGGTTCGTCATTTCCTTAAAACTTGAAAGATTGTACCCTTCTAGAAGTAGATAGACGATCAAAATCAAGTTCTAGTATGGAAATTTACCTGTTTTTGAAGGGTATTATAACTTCGGTATAACCGATATTAACGTTTTTCCTTGTTTTCTTCATTACTTGCCTTCATTTCGAGTTACTGTTTTTTGCATCAATGATCTATGTATTCTTTAATGTACATAGTCCATTCTGTACTGTTTTAGATTTTCATTAGAGAACTAATGTGTCCATTTCTAAGCTTAGTAAAAAGATAATTTCAGTTTTAACGCCTAACAAAGCTAGCAATATAATATTCCTATACTCCTTAAACTATAGTAAAAACCAATAAATATTTATAAATATCTCTTAAGGTCTATTAAAATATATGTTTAGTACATTATTTTGTGGAAATGAATTTGTTGTCCTTCCAAGAAGTAACGTGTGAACAAAAGTTGAAGGAGACAGCGACTATTATATTAACACACAATAACATAATTACACCATTCACGACCTCCTATTTATTCATTCATCTCACAAGTATTGTCATGCCTTCATTGTCATTATGAGACCCCAGCACAGTAATCCAAATATATGCATGTGAGTGCGAAGGACATAAACTTGTATCGATAGTATTTATAGTACCCTTGAGTCACTTAAGCTGCTTAAAGTTCCGCCAATGCTGTTTAAGGCCATAAAAACATGCCGCAGTGGCTTAAAAATTTTAAAGATATCCACGCACGTCTCACCCCCGATTGTAACAGCGCTAAATCAATTTATACGTTATTAAATTTGACTTTAAAGCGAGATAAATGAGTTTTCGTCCATCACAATCAATAAGAGCGCACATCGAGTAARAACAAAATTATCGAGAAAATGCCGTTGTCCATGAATGTTAACACAATGTGAACAAGTGGGCCGCTGGCTGTTACTTGCGCGAAAATTGTCAATAGGAGAAAGGTGTCAATTTGTGTGTATGTCTCTTGGTTCAATTGGTAGAAGTGACAGTGACAAAGTGTTTGACWGCTAACGGAAATTACTTTGAGTGACTGCAATATCCGTTAATAAGGGTACTAATTTTACTAGTTAACAAAGATGTAGGCGGACCAATGAGTTACAATTAAAATTAGGATTTTCAACGTGTTGAGGTATCTTTGGCGTATATTGTAATTTTAGGAGTAAAAAAAAAAACTTAAAATTTTTTTTAAAGAAGTCTTTCTTAAATACATATGTTGGGTTTGATGCCCACGGTAAAATCATCGCCCATCTTAGCAATTATCCTGAATTAGAAATTTCAAAAAGGTAGCAATGTTTCACGAAAACTTTTCTTCTATAAATATGTACATCTACATTTTTCAATTTTTTATAAATATTCTAGAACCTATATTAGCAATTTTTTTAATTAAACCTTTTTTAAAAAAGGTGACAACCTTTCACGAAAAGTCTATCATATACAAATTTTTATTTTTCAATTCGTTTACCACATTCTAGAACCTTTCTTAGCAATTGATTAGATTAAAAATTTCAAAAAGGTGGCAACCTTTCACACAATATAATTCACCTATAATTTTTTTTTTATTTTTCAATTCGTTTTCCACATTCTATAACCTACATATATTAGTAATTTTTTGAATTAAAAATTTCAAAGGGTGGCAACATTTCACGAATAACTTTTCATCTCTAAATTATTTTACAATATTCAATTCGTTATCCATATTATAGAAGCTGTCTTAACAATTTTTCTGAACTAAAAATTTTAATAAGGTGGTAACCTTTCACGAAAAACATCCAACTTATAAATTCTTTTATATCTTGCAATTCGTTATCCATATTCTAGACCCACCTTCGCATTTTTTTTTATTAAWTTTTTTAAAAAGGTGGCAACCTTTCACGAAAAATCACTCACCTTTAAATTCTTTTATATTTTTTAACTATTTTTTAATAACCCTCTTTTCTCAAAATTTTTAGTAACATACAATTTTGAAACAAGTGGCAACATTCTTATCATTTATATACCTATTTTATAGAGGTTTAGGTAAATAAAAACGATATGCTTAATCTGAGAAGCTTTCTGAATCTATTACGGTGCACTCCAGGCTAGAACGAACTTACCACCACACGGGTACTAACGATTAATTAGCGTTCGTTGGAATTACATGTACAGCTCAGCTGGCCAAGAGTAGATCACAAGCGCGCTAAGGAACTGTCATCACCATCACCAACTGTTCATACAATATATTAAAATAAGCATTATTAGTATGTGTAATTAAAATTCGATGTTGCAACATTACCCCATTAGTGCTGCTTTCTACTAGCGCTACTAAGTACTCTGGTGGCACTAGCAGTGTCTCGTACATTGAATAATATTTCCGTTTACATAATTGTACCTCATCAATTATTGATTATGTTTACCTTTTCCAGGTAAGATACGTTCCTGCTAATTGCGGTACAACGCATCTATTATATTCTGGCAACAGAGTTCAAAAGCATTAACATAAATTTTGCGAGTAACTGTTCAGTTGGTTGCGTACGCACACGCATACCACATAGGTATATAGTTACATAGGAAACCATAGTATATGGGTGACTCTTCGGCAGCCATTAAATTGTATGCTAAATGGGCGTTTAATAGCTAAAATTATACAATTACCAAAATTATAGCAACAACTGCAACAAAGAGTGGACAGTTACAAAAGGCACCACAACAAGCAATGTAATAAGCAAATTTAATTTACATTATGGCTCGGTACTTCTTCTGGGTATACGTACCAAAGCAGAAACAGGTAAGCCTTCTTTATAAGTGACATCAGGTTTGAGAGTTTAGAGTAACCACAAATGTCAAAAGATTATGAATGCATGCATGAATGGCTTTATAATCTGGAACTCGTTGCCTCTATGTAAGAATTGTGGTTGGAAGAAGTATTCTAATTAAAGGGAAATTCATTTCGACGTTCCCTATTTTTTTTAAAGAAAACACAGACATTTAATTGAGAATATTTAGTATCATTCGAAAGAACATTCATTAGCATTTATTTTTGGAAGATTATATGTTTCTAATGTTTGCCGCAGCTATGTCTCAGATGGTCCATCCATTGCATCCAATTTTTTTGAGGCATCGAGGCATTTCGACCACGAAAACGGTCTCCATTGATGGTTACCTTCTCACCAGAATTTATTTTTAAATAAATATGATCTGATGATTCCAAGGACCCACAAACCACAATGCGGCAATTGCTTGATCACATACACATTGAACCTTAAATGGGCGTCTTCGCTGACAAAATTTGGCTCGAAAAGCCCACAGAGCGAGCGATGTTGCTTGGGAAGGTCGTATGGCTTCAGTTCTTGCAAAAGCTGTATTTTCCATATGTTTCCATACTTCAGTCTGAGTTGTTACGAATGCCTTATCGGCTCTCCAGGGCCTTCGGTCGAGTATTATCCAATAATGAATGCTGGGTCTCAAGATAGGCGAAACAGATGCTTTACAGAACGTAAATTTTCGTAATAAAGTTGACGATTTGTAAATGTTGTTCAGGCGCAAGTCGTGAAAAATTTCCCATCTCAACTGCCTGAAGACTGAGAATTCGCAAGGCAATGATCTAGCGACTTATAACTCGTTGAATTCTGCAAATTATATTTGCGCAAGTTGCTGAAGGAATCTTGTTGTTAACTCTCCAAGAGCTTAGGAGTCAACTGCTTCAAACAATCCTTGAATGAACTTAATGGTCTAGAGCAGTTTAAGGATACTACATTGAGTTCATACCGGACCATTTCGATCATAGAACTGTCGAATCAAGCTCTGGCCACTGGAAGAGAGAATAGTGAACTTGTTTGCGTATAGGTCAAGGCTTGGGGAGAAGGTTGGAGGTTTATCTACTGTCTTCTAGCTTTCTACTATCAGTGAAGCAGTTTATATTTCATTGCCCTAGAACGCAGCCTCCTTTAGGGAAGTAACTATCCACTCAGATAGTACGTTACACAGTTCCGCTTTACTCTTGCGTGTTACTGTTGGACAGCTGAGCCTAGCGTGAACTTAGATATTGTTATGAAATTATTAGTACATGTACAGTTGTAAGCTTATTTCGGTTCTAAGTAAATCGCAAGGGAGCCAGCGATATTTTCTTACTCAGCAGGGTTAGGCATTAATGCCTTAACAGTGAATGGCGGACAGTGCAGGTCAGAAGGTAGTTATGTCCGAAGTTTGGTTGGTGTATTGTTTTATGTCGCCGACTTAGTTGAGAAAGGACCACTTGATGTTGGTGATGATTTCTGCGAAAACATACAGCAGAAACTGCTTGGAGAGGAGTTTATTATGCTGCTTAACTGGGTACATACGGGTTTCAGGATGCAAGTGCTCGATGGGAGACATCAAGAGGCATCCCGTTGTAGTCCGTAGTGTAGCGGAGTGCTCGGACATGTTTGTAGTTTTCTCGTCTGCCTTTCAATACATCCAGGTGACCATATTTGTGTGGCATAGTTAAAGATGAGTCGGCCGATTACCTTGTATGTTGCCAAAAATATGAAAAGAAGGTCATTTATAGCGCCAGTTTTAAGGCTGTATGGAGCTTGAGTCATAGTAGCTAACCTAAATAACTAAGTATGAATGACCTGATACGAAAAAGACCGAAGCTAACAGCATGAACATTGTTATTATTTTATGAAAATCTTCAAAAGCTAACCGCAACAACTTCTGAGTCACATCTCTTCTTACTTTAAGAAACCATCCTAGAAAAGTGTGTGATTTCATTTCTACATTTTTTACTGTTTTCGACTTTTACCTCTTTAAATTTTTATTAACCGTTATTGTAATTACTTATATTGTTAAATCTTTGAGACTGCTTGCATTTTTATTGCTCGTCATTCATCTTTAATTATTTTGCTTTGCAACAGAGCGCCTATTATTGCTACCCAACAATATAAACGTAATTGCTGCTTCAATATATTGTTGATCGGAAAAATTCTGAGAATTTGTTTACAATTTCCTTCTTAGCATTTTCTTTCGTCCGATGAGTGCTTGACAATCGAAAGCTTTCGAAGGTCATTGTTACGATAATAATTCAAAATTAAAAACTCATTTAGCCATGAAAATTCCGAGCGCACACACACATACAAGCAGGTATATGTACTTATGTACAAACATCTATATAGCTTACGATTTTTTCTACACTTGAGCAAGGATAGCAGTAAGTTCGTTGAATCCTTTGTTGCAGCCGCTGGAATGGACATGCATAGTAAAAATGTATGGAAGGCTAAGTCATTTCGTATTAAGCCAGTTATGCACATACCCACAAGCTTATGTACATGGTTTGTTTGCAATAAATCGATTTCTTTAAAGCACATTTTTAGGCGCACGAGCGTACATAATTGTCTGCGTACCAGTGTATGCGTCCATTTGTGTGTGTGCTTAGCCACTGTGGATGAGCGTAAACTTATGTTTACACGCCCATGAGCCACTTAAAGTTGTACACGCACACACACRCACATATGCGCACACAGATATTTACTTTCACTTCCATTTTCTATAACAGCTACTGCGAATGAAATGTTCGACAAAAAAGTTGAAAAATTGAAAAATGAAATCTGGRGCATCTTCGACACTGTAGACCGCCAGTGGCTAAGTAAGAAGAAAAAACCCTCACATCTACACACACATACACACACAACAACGAAACAACAACGTCTTGTGCTGAATTGACTCTGGRCCGACAGCATCATACTTAGCCTAATAGCTCAGTTCAGTACACACTTTATCTCCAAGTAAATTGGTACACACTAAATCCTTCTATGGCAGGGCATTCATAGTGCGGTATGCGAAGTGAATTGTAGTAGCAGTTTGGGAATGCATGCCAAGTAGTTATATGTGGCTTTTCTCCAGCTGGACGCTTTCTATGCATTCAAATGTCGATTACATGTTTGCCCGTCTTAAGCCTGCTTGTGTGCGGCACAAGTGCAACCTTGAAAGTGAAAATCAGCCGACCATTTAGTGTAGCAGTCGACCTAGCTTGCTGGTCAAGCGCATTCTTTCGTATGAAATAATGCCTTTTCACACTGCTTACATAACGGTATATATATGTTTTGTGCACAACGCTTCATGACATGCTGTGTGTAAATGGAAAATGAATTGCCAAGGTCTGGAAATTTTTTTTCAGAGATGGCATCGCTGTCTTAGACAATAATCCATGCATTAAAGCTTTCCATACAAGATTCCGATTGCTCAGTTTGTAAACCAGCTATAGTAGTCCGATATCGGCGGATCACACTTGGACTACTATATGCAGTCTACTGTGTTGCCATAAAAAGAGAAGCACTGTATTCAATATTACAAGTCAGCAAAGCGCCTTCTTTGCCAAAAAATTTGTTAAGACATTTAATTCCCATTTCCACCAACTCGGTGGGATATCTAAAGATGTGAGCTTCCAGGTGTTTGAGTCTAACGTTCCAATGTGGTAGAATTAAGTAGAAAGTGTCGTGGTGAGACCTTCTAAATTCTGTAACTGACGTCCGGTAAGATTTTCAACACACTAGAAGATGGGAGCACCGACCCATTGCCGTTCTACTGACAGCTAGACTAAGTTGCCTTTCCTTGCTAGCTCATCAGCTTTACAGTTACCGCTGAGGCCTGATATCCAAACTAATCTTATTACAAAGTCACTCCATGTCATTGATAACGAGGTTAGGCAATCTTCATCCAACCTTGGACGCACGGTTAGTGAGTTCAATGATATTATCGCCGCTCTGCTTTCAGAGTATATAGTCATTTCTCTGAAGATGGCAGCACTACGATAATTTAGTTTGCGGACTCCATGATCCATGGCGTTTAAGTGAGAATTAAGTTTAGTTTTTTGTGTGAATGGTGTGCGCGTGTAATTTTCGTATGGGGTCCAACTTCTAATCGGACTGGTGATTAGAAGTACGAAGTACACAACTGGTAGTAGTTTCGGCAACGAGGTCTGACTGAAGGCTTAATTCTGGTACCACGGGAAGTAGGAGCCCTTGGCTGACTTGACTGACCTCTTTGGGGATGAACTTTGAACCCTACCAAGGTGGTTTTAGTTCCAGTGCGTTGCAGTTTTATAATGGATAAAAATATCAAAAAAAGAATTTGTCTCAAATTTTGCATTTCTAACCGATTTCGTGTGAAGAATCGTTACAAATGTTGGATAACCTCGTTCTGGACGACGTTTCACTGCTTCAAATATTAAAAAAGTGAAGGATATGGTGCTTGAAAATTATCAGGCAAGTATTAGAGAGATGGTAAAAGAGCTCGACATCTTTCGCTAGTCCGTTCGAATTGATTTTGGTGAATATGTTGGATATTTTTGCTTGTTCCCCAAGGGATATTACAAAATTCGCTGAAGAAGCTGAAGACCATCACAAAAAGTGTTCATGAAAAGTTTTTCGAGGACTAGCAAAATCGTTGAGATAAGTGTATTACATCTGGGAAACAATGTATAAAGCTCTAAATTTTTAGTATTTCCCAGATTATTTGTAATAAATGCCTTACCAATGTTATTAAAATTATTTTAAAATAYATTTAGTTAAATCCCTTAAAATAAGTTATGAATGTTTTAGTTTGACAATTAATACAATATCTAAAACATACAAACACTTGGTATAAATGGCATATAACAGTTACAACCGAGCGTAGACGCCTACGCGTATCCATTCATCACTAACGATTGACTAAAGGACTAAAGAAATAACGTTCTGCAGAGATTTAGGCGCTATGAATACAATCAATACAAACACACAAATGCTCATACATTCATATATAGCTCTATACATAGCTAAGCTCAAACAAAGGCCGCATTTAGTGACCTTACCTTTCACCTTCTTTCTCTTTGGCTTGCACAATTCCCATATTTTGTGTAGTGATGCGCTCGGACAGCTGCTCTAAATCAACGCAATTCGCATGAAATTGAAACTACTCACATACACGCACATACTCATACACACACACACACATATTCACAACTATTCTGCAACTGTAAATATTTCATGGAAACTCGTGCTGTATAGTTCAMCGCGTTCAAAGCGTGAGGGAATGAGTGAGTTTTATTGTTGTATATACACGTGACTTTGTCTGTGCGTGTATTGGTGTTTGTGGTAAAAGTCGTAAGCGCAATAATTTAATTTGTGGTTTAGGTCAAGGTACTCACTTACAAATATTATGCTGCTTTCTGGCGCCGTGTCTTTATGCTTCTTTTAAATAAATAAATAATGTTATTTTGGTGTTTGTGTGTATGTGTGGGTGCTTATAATGGAGTCCCACATGGTTAGGTGCATAAATTTTTAAAAATTTAATAACAACATGAACAACCGCAAATTAAACAAGGTTGCAGCTTAGTACAGTGAATACAGGACACATTTTCTGCCGCCGCGACAGTACTTCGGAGCTTGAGACGTTCTGATATGATCAAGCAGGCTTACCCAGATGTTGCTTTAGCAAGAAGTGGTKTGTTTCGAGAGGCAATCTTCCGAGCTACACACGCCGGCGACTTCTCGCCCAAAAAAGGGAAGAATTAGCAAATCTAAAGTGGAAATGATGATCATTGACTTTTTTGACATCAAAAGCATGGTCCACCATGAATTTGTTCCTTCTAGGCAAACCGTCAACGCCAAGTTTTACGTGGAAGTCCTCAAGAGACTCGAGCGAAGGGACAATCGGGTCCGATAAGACATCGCAGCCGATTGCAAGCTGCACCACGACAATGCCCCGGCTTACCTAATCAAAGCCTTCATTTCAACGCTTCCACAGCCGCCTTACAGCTTAGATGTGGCTCCCCTGGAACATGCAACGCTGCTCTCAGGGCTATTTCGCTTCAATGCTTGGTAGTCGCGCTGGCATCGGTGCATCGACACAGAAGGAGCCTATTTTGAAAGTTTTTAAAGAATTGTAACGATTGGTTCAATATTTTTTTTTTTTAATCGACTCGGTCCTATTACTTTCTGGGAAACCGCCGTATATGCGATCGAGCAAAGGAACCTCATTTAAACGCTGCCAAAATGGTTCACATTGTAAACGCTCTCAACTCCATGACCAAAAAAGGGTTGGCGATACAGAACACACTCTAAAATCTCCGCGAATACCCCATTTTACCCCCGAAGAGCTACAACTACACGCTTGGCGCAACGGGAAAGTTCTATGAAAGACTACATAAGCCCAGACTCGAAGCGGCTATCAACGAAACTGGAGGATTTTCCCCTAGACAACACAGCTTTAGACGAGGGAGGTCAACGCTAGGGTCTATACCTGTCTCTTATACACATCTAGATGTGTATAAGAGACAGCCAGTATACCATCTACTATACACGCTTTGCACAACAGGAAAGCTCTGTGAAAGACTACCTAAACCCAGACTCGAAGCGGCTATCAATGAAGCTGGAGGATTTTTCCCCTAGACAACACAGCTTTAGACGAGGGAGGTCAACGCTAGGGTCTATACAGTGCATCATTGAAAATGTAGMAGCCGCATTGCGTAGATGGCATAAATAAACAATAGTGTTGCTGTCGACTTTTGATGCCCGAAATGCTAGATGGATGAAAATGCTCGACGCTCTCGAAAAAAWCTTTAAAATCACAAAATATCTCAGAACTGTATAACAGAAAACTGCTGCACCACAATAGAGAAGCATCACGACAGAYATATTCACACAACCTCCAGCTCGCTACGGAGAAACCAGAGCTAATACAACTAACAAATAAACCCATACCACTCGAAATAGGTATGTAAACGACTAAAGATATWTTTGGGATGCAAAAAGCTGTAAACTATCTTCGCGTAAAATTGGACTCCTGACTAGATTTTTTGAGTACAAATCCAGCACGCAGCAGAAAAGGTAGCGAAGATCAGAAGACTAACTAAAAAGACTAATGGCCAACATAAGGCGCCCCAGCCAATGAAACAAAAGGCTACGAATGAGAAAAGTCGAGGAGCCGTCATGCCTATACAACGACGCGACAGAAGACGACGCTATACGCTATTCTTAGAAAAAAAAAATTTACTACTTGTAAAGAGGTTCGATATTGCTAGTTCCGAAAAATTGACAGCTTCTTTTGAAGAAAACGACGCGTAAAAAATTTCAAATCAATATTTCAAAAACCGAGGAACTACTTTCCACAAAACAGATTGTGTGTATCCATTATCTAATTGGGGATATCCAATTTCTAATTTGAAACTGTTAACCATTGTTCTAGCAAAACAATTACAGTTATGTCATATACATATGTTTACAATATCCAAAACAACCTTTCAAACTAATTTTAACAAAATAATGTCAGAAATAAACTCACTCATCGTTTAGAAATCATTTGGGCGGCCGTCAGACGCCAATTATAAACGTCTGCATGCAAATGACATGTCTTTATTTAGCCTCAAAATTCGTATAAATATTTGATATCAAAATTTTAAATTGATCACTTAAAYTAATGCACGCTTCACTTTAATAATAAAAACATATTAACTTAATGATATGGATTCAGATGAATATTGTGGTGTTTTTGTGGTTATTTTGTGGCCAAGGATTTCACTTCGAAACGAAAGGAATTGTTTTATATTTAAGCAGAATTTAATAAAATATTAATTGTCTGAAAATTTGTAAAACTTGAATATATGCTTTGACTAAACACAAGTTTAAACATTTATTCAAATTTGTCTTTTTTGCTTAGAGAAAGGAAATCCATTATTTTCGCTTTCCATTGAAGAGTTTATTTGACGTAGTCAAAATTATCTGATTTGGTTCAAATATGARCCGCTTGTTCGATAACATTGCTGCCATTTTGAAGGTTATTTCATAGCGCYACTCTCATAGAAGTCCTCGTCGCGGTTGGTAGAAAGAAAYTAAAWAACGAAGGCAGTYKATTTTCTCCAGCTCATTCGCCWTAGACAGAAAAAGGTAGTAATCACTTGGTTCCAGGTGCGGAATAGAAGGTGGATGCATAAGTAATCCCCAACCAAGGTGCTGAAGTTTTCGACGAGTCACTATCAATGCTATGTTGCCTACACATTGTCCGGATGGAAAATAGTTCATCTGCTATTGGTCAAAACTGRYCGCTTCTGAACGATTGCTTCCTTCAAAATTTCTAATTGTGTGCGGTAAATGTCAGATTTGAGAGTTCGGCCGTAGAGGAGCAGCTCTTATTAGATGATGAGACAGGGATGATTCCCTGTAAATCCCACCAAATAAATAGCAAAATTTTCCGGACCAACAATTTTTGCTGTGCCACCATTTGCGCTAGCACACTCCTTTTCGACCACGACCGTATTCGCTTGACGTGTCGCAAGTGATTCATTTTTTATCACCAGTAATCATATCCTACAAAAATGAATCGATTTTGTTGGAATTCGCTATCAAATTGCAGACGGCAATTCTGACGATGTTGTTTTTGGGTTACGCATCCATTTAACGAACCTTTTTTGTAGGTATAGCTAGTGTTATTAAAAATGCCTCCAAATGTTTTTTATGTAATGATTCAAACCTGTGCTTGCTGATCGCCAAACTCTATCAATCTAAATTATTTTATGGATATTTTAATTCTTCTGCTTTAATTCATAAAATTCATTTAATACAGGGTGGCTGATGAAAAAATTAAATCACTTTTTTTCTATTTAATTAATCTGGTTAATTTTTATTTTTTTTTT
>NW_017534708.1:901163-913337 GCF_001853355.1 Bactrocera latifrons | reverse complement strand
AGTTCGAACGGAGGAAACAATCGCTGCTGTAGCTTATCTGCTCAAATGGGCGTAAGCAGACAGTCATTACAGTCAATTATGCACAAAGTTTTGGACTTATTCCCATATAAAATTCAAATGGCCAACAAACTG
Source organism: Bactrocera latifrons (assembly GCF_001853355.1). Lineage (NCBI taxonomy): Eukaryota > Metazoa > Arthropoda > Insecta > Diptera > Tephritidae > Bactrocera > Bactrocera latifrons. Next base: position 913,205 of record NW_017534708.1, on the reverse strand, counting down.
AACGCTGCAGACTTGCCGATTCGCTTGGAATTTGCCAGAAGATGCTTCAAATGATGGAAGAGGATGGAAACATGTTGAACTGTCTTTTCATGTCTGACGAGTCCCATTTCTATTTAAACGGTAACATAAACAAACTAAATTTTCGAATATGGAGTGCTTTCAACCCACAGATACTCCATGAGACGGAATTGCATCCACTTCGTGTCACAGTGTGGTATGCAGTTTCATCACGCTGCATTGTCGGGCCCTACTTCGGTCACACCGTTACGGTTACTGTAGACCGTTACTTGAGCATGTTGAGAGAGTTTTTCTATCCAGAATTACGCCGAATGAGAATTTTTTTCAACTCTGTGTGGTTTCAGCAAGATGGTGCAGCTCCTCACATGGCCCAACCTGTTATGACAGAATTCCAGAAATTCCACATTCCGTTGGCCACAATTGCGGCTATTCCTGCCTCAACTCTCCAAGCAGTAATGAACAACTTTTTGGTAAGATGCCGCACATGCATCAACGAGCAGGGGGGGCATTTAAATTCCATTATTTTTAAAACTAATTAAGCTATATTTAATAAAATTGAATGAGCTTTAACATGAATAAAAGAAAAATGAATTCCATACACTGAAAAAAAATTATTTGAGTTTCTTAATGTAGCAAAATTCATCAGCCACCCTGTATAATGTTATTGTCGGAACATCAAAAAAGTCAACATATTGATATTGGGTGACTGTAAAGTTATTTTGTTCGTGATAGCATGCACTCTAAAGATATCAACTGTACATACGTATTATGACGTACATCATTCACGAATATTTGGGTATGAGAAAGCTCTGTGCAAAGTGGGTGCCGCGTAAGTTCACTTTTAACCAAAAACAATTACGAGTTGSCGATTCCGAGCAGTTTTTAGAGATGTTCAATCTTAATAAACTCATATTTTTACGTCGCTTTGTGACAATGAATGAAACATGGTTCCATCATTTCTTTCCGAAGTCTAATCGACAGTCAACTGAGTGGACTGCATGCGTTAAAGCCGTTCCAAAGTGTGCGAAAATACAACAGTCGACCTTTCACCAAGATAATGCACCGGGTCACAACACAGTGAAATCGTTGGCAAAAACCCATGAATTTTCTTCAAATTGCAACTTCATCCCACGTATTCTCCAGATCTGACCACCAGCGAATATTTCCTGTTCTTAGATCTCAAAAGAATGCTCGSTGGGAAGAAATTTTCGTCGAATGAAGAGATGATTCCCGACAAATCGTACTATAAAAGTGGTAACAAAAAGTTAAAGGGTCGCGGTYATAGGCGAGTTTAAAATAGCGTGCCAGTCGTTCTTCCTTTTCGCTGTTTGGCGCCAATTGCAGTTGCCAAGTGTAGCCAGGTGCTACTTCAACTGGTTTTTCCTACGGAGTGGAGGTTTTCTCTATTCTCCCTGCCAAGTATCGCGTCGAATATTTTCAGAGCTGGAGCTTTTTCATGCATTCGGACGACGTGACCTAACCAATATAACCGCTGTCAACTCACTATGTTGAAGACTAGGCTTGAAAGGAACTATGTTATGTAAAAAGAATAAATTTTTAAAACTCATGATATATCTTAAAAATTTTAAAATAATCGCCGGYAAATAATAATTAAAATAAAAGGACCCTTCACCAAAGCTATAATATACCAATACCATTTATTACATTTCAATCAAAAGCTTTTGCACCGTTTTATATATAATCTTGCTTTATATGCGGCAAATCARCGAATTCAATGCAAACTACTATTATATTCTAAATGCCACTCAAAAGGTSTATTCGCATGACGAGCAAAACCGCAAATTCCATAAAGCACATTCATAACTGCCCTACCCCAAACGCATAGTTTCACAACCCCACCGACAACCTGACCTACATTTATCTAACCTTACGCCAAACACACCCCTTATAATGAAATAAAACATGGCACAGCAAGTGCCCCGCACCTCTCCGACGCTTTGTTAGGCCATTTGTAAGTAATTTTTCCAGCAAGTTTCAATTGATTTCACACGGCCAACAGGCAGCAACAACGCCGAAGCGCCGAAACGCCGCTCAACTTTGCGAAATGTCTGCGCTAAGCATGGCCATGCTGGAAATAGCGCAAAAACGTAATACAACTACAACACATATCTAAAAATAGGTTTGTATGTATGTTTGTATGTACACATGTATATATATAAACCTGCATAAACTAGTAGTATCCTCCTGTAAATGGCTGTGTGCGCTCTATTTATCAGCGCTTCTGTGTTGCCATTTACAAGCACTGTGCTATTTGGGCTCAATGTATCGCAAATACACATGAAAATCCTCACAATATGCGTGTATGTGTGTGTGCGCAGATGTAATAACCAAAAAGAGGCACGCAAGCACACATCAAACCGATTGCCAGTGCACCTGAGTATCCGTGACTTTGGCAGTGGATCGCTTAAATGTTTAAAGGTGTCACTTTATAGGCAGTGCGTACGTGTGTGTTTGTGTGTGCATTTCGAACTAAAAGTGGCACTCCGTCTTCGTACATTGGAAAAACTGTGTGTGGATCTTAGAAGTGTTCGCTGCACATAACTGTTAAAAAGCGTTTGTGAGTTGCTTCGGTTTCTCAAAAGAGCAGAGCGCACCTTTTACAGCCTGTGGAATATGGATTTCAGTGTTCGAAAGTGTCCTTGTGCTCGCAATCCACTTTGAGTGTGCGCTTTCTCCACTCTCAGTTTGCTCATTTTGAGAGAGCAGAGTTATACAGTTTTATTTTATTGACTGTTGGAAGTTATGTTACTCTGAGTTATGGGCAACATTACCGGTAATTTGAAGGGGAAATGTCGTTACATATCAAACTACCGTTGTTAGCGTTATAGCGGTCCACAATTGTAGCCATAATTTATAAATCACGTTTTGTGGAACTTCGAAAGTTTTATGTTAGATATGTTGTGCAACATTTTATAAGACTAYACTTAATTACGTTCAAAGAATGTTGTGAGAAGAAAAGAGATTTATAGTCAAGGAGAAGGCTGAATGTAAAAWGAAGCTCCGTTGTATGGGTGGCACACAAGTTCAAACAAAAAACTCGTATGAGCCGAATTTTCATCATTATTTCGAAGCGGATTCAATATATTTATGAAGGGCTGATTAAAAGTAGATCAGTTACGTCAATGTCAAGCAAAAATGGTCATGGCCGAATAATAGTCATTCGCCGCAAACGGTGGTAAAGCCAGAAAAGTTTTGCTATGCGTTTGAAGAGAATGGCAAAGAATCAATTAATATAAGCAGCTTCTATAYGGTCAAATTCTTAATTTGGACCCATACCGTCAACAATGGATCGCCTGATGGAAGTAATCGCTGAGAAGCGTCCAGATCCGAGAGCATTGTTGGGAGGTTCTTCTGTTACAAATGGTTTTGCTCAATACTTTTTCAGTTTTTGATAAGAAAATAACTTCTAATAAAGTAGGAGTGTCCACCCTTCTTAGAAAATCGTTATTATAATAGAGTATCCTATAAAAAATACTAGAGGAATCATCGTTAAACTCCAGAGTGATAAAAGTCAGGCATATGTCTATGCCGAATCAACAGTTGAGGATCCAAACATGTCACAGCTTTGCTGTGGAAAGTAATAGGACTGATTTTCTTCCGGAGCGTCCGCGCACCGACAGGATTCGGTACGGTTCAGCGATACGCGACTACATTCTGTGTGAAACTCGGCACAAACGTTTGATGTGATCAAGCAGGCTTACCCAGACGTTGTCGGTGGCACTAGGCCTTTTTGGAGGACAGGGTAGTGGTCTCTTATGAAGACCATGCTGGGAGACCTGTGACCTCGACGAACACCGACAATGTGACTCGTGCGCGCAAAGTTTTGAACTCAGTCCGTCGACTAAGTATTCATTTAATTGTCCAGATATTAAATTTATCAAAATCTGTTGTACATGACATTGTGACGGAGCMCTTGAACATGCGCAAGGTGTGCCCGAAGATGGCCYCAAAGTGCTCACTGACGACTAGAAATTGCGGCGAATAGAAGTGTGCCAAAASCGGTATCCCAACGCTTCCGCAGCAGTCCGGACTTTTTTGTTTCCTTGCCTAAAAAGGCCGATGAAAGGCAAGAATTTTGAGAGGACTGAGGGTATCCAAGCAGCATGCATCTCTACTCTCAAGGCTATTCCGCAGAAAGCCTTCCGTGACGTCTTCAATGCTTGGAAATCGCGCTGACAGCGCTGCATCGACGCAGAAGGAGCATATTTTGACGGTTTTTAAAGAATTGTAACAATTGGTTGATTTTTTTTTGTTTTTAAATCGACTCAGTCTAATTRCTTTCCGGACAAACTCTGTAGATACAAGATATGTATGGACATAGCTACGTATAAAGAGSACGCTTGTAAAATTTATAATTAGAGAAATTCAGTTTTTTCGCGGAACGCAATGTTTGTCGAGGTGCTGGCGAGCACATTCATCTTCTAGAAGCCAACTCTACTAATTCCTGGTGCTGGCATGTGGCACATACCTTCAGTGCTCCTACCAGGAAGGCAAKCAGAGATGCAAAATGTATGATTATGACTTTGGCTGCTTGTTAGTGTTGCCTCTGTTCATGTTGTTGTTGTTGTAACGGCAGAATTCTGCCTCTGTCATCCTCTTCGTCCTCCGTCTTGCCTCTGTTCATCCTGTCAGGTGGTTAAGGAATGCTTTTAGGATCAGGCTGTGTGGAGCTGCCTTTATGCCTCTCAGACCTAATCGATACCAAACGAGGTGACTCCCTATCGTACAATTTCTTCAGTCTACTCCTGGAAAAAGTAATTCGATATGTAGATTTGTAAAGTTTCAAGCTTTTTCAGGAGTGTACAACTATTGCGTACGCAGTGGGTCTGGTAGAGAACGAGGACAAGACGAAATATCTCCTGTCATCAAAAAAAAAAAAAAAAACAATCGTCGCACTCGCGGCTTGGCTCCCACTTCACTGTTGACACTCATAACTTCGAAGTTGTAGATAATTTCGTCTATCTTGGAACCAGCATTAAAACCAACAACAACGTCAGCTTCGAAATCCAACTAACGTAAAATCACTCTTGACAACAAGTGCTACTTCGGACTAAGTGGGCAAGAGCAACCAACCGTTGGAAAGACAAGGTTAAGAAGGACGTGGATACACTAGGAATCTGCAATTGACGCCAAAAGAAAGAACGACTATTGTAAACTCGTCTATAACCACTAAAGCGGTGTCTACTCCAATACCGAAGAAGAAGAATGACCGAATGAATTAGATATACATATGCATATGTATAATTTCGATTTTTCAAGCCACTGTGGATTTTAAATTTTTTCACAAAAAAAAAATAGTTTTTTTTTGACAGTCCTGCGATCCTATATTCCTCTACACTTTAATAATAGTATTTTTTGGGATTTGAGATAAATTTAACCAGAAAAATCTTTCTTACCAAAAGAAACTTTTTTTCGAAAATACTCCAGGAGATCGACTACAAAATGAAGCACAGATTATTAAAATTTAAGAACTAACCGTAGCTCTTGTAGACAAGGATGGTCCAATAATTATTTACTTTAATTTTCAAAACAGGTCGTACGTACCCAAATCTGGATTGGCGATTGTGGTAGCAGTTCGTAGCCCACCTAGAGACGGTGATCAACATTTTTCGTCCACCCTACTTTTTGTGGATTTTAAAAACTCGCAGCAATTGGTATTCGCATTTTTTATAGCGCATTAATAAAATTATATAAAAACTAAATTTAAATCAAAAATTAACAACAAAATAATGTTAGAAACCTGAAACCACCCTGTTTTTTCTTTTTCACATGGAACAATCAGTTTTGAAACGACATTTACAATGCGCTCAAAACTATTTGTAGCACAGTTTTGCTGTCTCTGATATTGTTTTCATATTTCAAATGTCAGCGGTTCAGTTGGAATTCGCTGCGTTCGCTTAAATTTTATACACGCTTTTCGAGTTAATTTACTAATTTGGTATATAGATTTTACAATATAAGGATAATATATTTGCTCAAAATATAAACGCTTTGAAATCGTRTACAACTAACACATCGTTTATATACGTTTTTATTAAGTATGGTTGCAGACTTTCGCCATAAATTATTGCAGTAAAAGTGCTAAACAACAACACCACATAGGCGTTGGTTGTTCAACGCTGTCCATATATATTTTGAAGCACCCGCACAGGCGCAGCTGCTTTAACTGGCAGTTTTTCGAGACAATGGATTTTGATTATGTGAATTTAAATCGACTCTCGGACGCCGAGATAGCGACACATATGCGTAAATTAAATTATGAAAAATTTAAGTCGCTGGTGCGCATGCATCTATCCTTTGAACTCGATTTGAACACGGATGAGTAAGTGAATAACATAGATTTATCTATCTATCTAAGTGAATAGCATTAAAAATGTATTAGAAAATAAAAATAAATTGTGTTAATATTATAATCTATGTGTATGTGTGTATTGTAGATTTGACTTACCGTGCCATGAGATTGTATATGAAGATAAAGGAAAATTGAAGAAATGGAATCGCTTATCCAAAAARCAGAAACATGCCACTGCGGGTTGCACAAGTTCAGGCTCAAAGGGCTCGACTAGTGCAGAGAATAGTCCGGTAGAAGCATTGCACCAAAAAATAAACGCTGGCTTTTTGATGCATCTGCAGGAGTTRAAAGCTTTTCTAATGCTTGAGAAAAGTATGTATAGCAAGTTCAATAATATTTAATTAATTCTTTTAATAAAAAAAAAAAAAAACAGATTTAACGCAAGAAGGCATTTTTCGCAAAACCGGATCAGCATCGCGACAAAATGAGCTACGTCAGCAGGTACAAAATGACAAACCCCTCGATTTGGAAGGTGGTGGCTATTCAGCACACGATTGTGCTACCGTATTTAAAGGTTATTTGGCCGACTTACCTGAACCACTGCTCACGGACGCTCATTACCCGGCACACCAGCAAATAGCGCCATTATGTTTGGGCTCCGGTTCGTGCAGTAGCAGCAGTACAGGCACTTTAAATCGTCCACATAATCCGGAACGTATTAAACGTGAGCAACACCTGCTCAACTCCATACAGCTGCTAATACTATTGCTGCCGGAAGAAAATCGCCAATTGCTACGGCATATCATAGAAATTCTCAATGCTGTGGCTGCGCATGAGCAACAAAATAAAATGACACCAGAAAATTTGGCTACAATTTTTGCGCCGCATCTCATTTGTCCACGCCAACTGCCGCCAGAAGCACTACACTATATATCCAAAACGATGTCAAGTATTATTGCTTATATGGTTTGTAAGGGGCAAGAGATTTTCGAAATGCCTGCAAAATTATCAACAGACATACGCGCCTATTTCGTGGAACGTAAACGCAAGAAAACCATGTCGCCGGAGCAAACACTTGATGAATCCATATCGGATATGTCAACGGTGAATACGGTGTATACATTCGTGGATCGTGAGAAAACAGCTGCGGCACATACTGCCAACAATACAGATACCGAATTGGCGCAACTATATGCACATATACAAAGCTTGCCGGAGTCTTCGAAGAAGCGCCGTCTCATCAAACAATTTAATAAACAAAATGGACAGGGTAAGTGCCTTGTTTGGTGTTATGTTTTAAGCATTTCGCTTTAATTTGTCTCCCTTTGGGGCAGGTACACCGCTCCAATTGGTGGTTATGAATCGATTGAAGGGCACAGATGCGTCGCGCAGCGCCAAATCTATCGGCGACTCTATCAAGAAACACATTTTCCATAAAAGTCTCATCTCAAGAACCCCTAAACGTCCAGCTACCACCACCACCACCACTTCAACAACACCAGCTGGCGTTGAAGTAAGTTGCATTGTTAACTGTTATCTTCGTATGCTTTTTGTGTTAATCGCATGTACATCTTTGTTGTTGTTCTCTTTTTTTTTATTTCCGCATTTGTGCTGTACCCAACTTCTTATCAAACATATTTTCTCGACTAAATCATAYAATAGACCCCAAATTTCGCAAATACACACAAAAATCCAAAAATGCGGGTACTCTTTCGCAGTCCCGCGCCSTCTCAAATCAGCAGCAACTACCCGCTTGCCAATACACCCATCAGATCTACAGCAACAACAACAACCAACCAATCGACGCATGCTATTAATCGCACGCTCACTAACACACCAACATCTTCATGCACATCTTCGAATACCTCATTGTCCAATACACCGTATTCCATTAAATCACTACAACAACAACATCCATTACATAAATCGATCTCATCAAATTCACTGCTTTCGYACTCGTCTGTAAAGCAACAGCGCAAATTGACACTTCAACACCATATCAACAACGATGAAGTGTCTGAATCTTCTTCCCTCTCCTCAACCAGCAGCGATGGTATGCCACCGACAGCAGTGCCGAAGTACGATTGCTCCGTTTCCGCGCCCGTCAGTCGTCAGAATTCGGACGAAACTAATGTGGCCCAAAGCGCCATCAACCGTTTAGCCGCACACTGGGATGCCAATTGCTGTACGCCACTAAAGTTCGTTTCACATGCGGCCAAAGGGTTAGCACACGTGGACACCTCGAATGCGGATGTGCGCAAAACGGTCGCTTGGGATGATGCGCATCTCTTAAACATCGAGGAGATATCGAATCCTTGCACACCCATACAACAAAATTCGGTCGAGTACAAGTCGCGCTACAAGTCGGAACCAAATCTGAGTTACGCTAGCGAAGCTGTCAACACGACGGCGGGTGCGCAAGAGAGCGYTACAAAGTATGCCAGCGGCAGTCGTTCGTTGACACGCAAACTCATGAAAGGTGTAAGTATGGGCAATTTGAAATTTTCTTTTGCCACACCAGAGTCAACGAAACGGCTGGTACGTACTGTCTCCTCTACGTTGCGTAGACGTTCCGCAGGTGACGATGAGCTACCGAAAGTAGACGCGAACGCCAAAGCAGCGCAACCAATAGCAGCTGCGGCGAGCGAGAGTCTAGAGGATCTGGACGATGAAAACTTTGTAGATAATCCCGATGATCAGCTGGACAGCGATAGCGAGCTCGGTGCGGTGGATGATGACGGAGAGGTAGAGGAGGCGGCAGATAACTACGAAAGCGCTTATGCAGCAGTGCATGACATTGGTGTGACCGTCGTGGATGGGCGTAGTAGCAATAGCAATTCGAGTGACAACAGCACCACACGCTATCACAAGCAGCTTTTGCTGCAACAGAGTGGCGTCTATAGAAGTATGGAGTTAATAACGAGCACGCCGTCATTGCTGCTCGGTAGACGCTCAATGTCGCCGATTACGAAGTCTACACAGCGTATGCCCAAATCAATGCAGGTAAGCGCACTAATAATTTAATAGGCTTGCAGCATGTTAGTTTGTAGTTTAAAACGTAAGTAACGAAGCTATAACACCACGATATAAACTTCAGGCAATGGAATCGATGGCATGTGTTCAAAGGTGGACGGCCATCCCTCCGACCTTTCTCGCTTCTTCTCTGCATGGTACTTAACACGCTCCCCCACTAAATCCACAGCGACCATATTTACGAACTGGACGAAGGAGTACAGACTTGAGCTTAATATTGCAATCGTTGGCGTCAAGATTCCGACCATCAATAACAAGATTTTACGTGTAACTTTTGATAGTCTATGCTCCTGCACTCCTAATACGACTGCGATTATCGCCAAGGTACAGAGCCGCAACCAAACCCTCAAGTCGCTAGCCTGCAGTACATGGGGAAATGATAAAGAAACGTTGTTGGCAACTTTCAAGCACCAATATGTTCACCTGGATGCAGTGGAATGCAGATGAAGTAACTTCACACTCGTCATTACACTGCACTCCGAACTACGACAGGATGCCTCCTAATGGCTCCCATTGAATACCTCCATAATAAGAYTCTTATGATTCAAGTTAAGGAGCATAATGAACTCCTCTCCAAGCAATTCCAGCTGGGATGTTTTCGCAGAAATCACCCCTGGACCCACCTGCTTGGAGCGGAACCGCCTCTTAGGAAAATCAAGAGGTCTTTCGTTAATTACCCTTCCGGTGAATAGCGTTCTTGGAGTCAAATCCCATTAAAGACGAAGAGCTCGAGTTGCACCGCGAAACGCGAGGGACACTTGCGCAACTTCGTTCTGCATATTGTAGCAAGTTAAACTCCTACTTGTCTAGAATAGAACCCGACATATCCAACACATGTCCAGGGATCAATGAGTTTCCGCTTGACACTAGCCACTTCTTTACATGCCCTTCAAAAACCCACTCATCTGACACCCTATTACCTTTGGTCCGACCCCGTCGAAACAAAACGTTTCTTGGGCCTCCCGTTAGATGACGTCGACTTAGGGTGAAAAAGACAGATCTATATCTCTTAGAACTAATTCGGACAGTCGTAMMTAAATCGACKCGGTTCATCATTTCCATCTAATTTCTGTGTTCTAGGAATCAATAATGACGCCACGCTCACGCAAACCAGTTATGGTGCTGACCACAACCACACACAGTTCCAGCGATCAAAACCAGACTATTTGTCAAACGGACTACTCCAGTTTTCGCGAGCAGGACGAGGACGAGAGCAGACAAAGCCGCAACAGTGCCGACTTCACGCAAACCGAAATCAATGAAATGGATGCAGCGCCGCACTTGCAGTGCGAGGATGCCACCTCGTTGGACAGCTACACGGAATTGATGCATGCGCGTCAACCAGTCTTGGCAGCACTGAATCACGACACAGAACGCAGTGTGGAGAAGGTTGACGCACTAAGCAGTAATTTTAAGTGAGTAAAGCATGTCCAAATTATATAAAATGTTTTATAAATATTTTTCTATCCTTCAAACATCTTCACAGAGAATATTTACGCAGTCGTAGCGTACTCACCGCTAGTCCAGTTGACTCGTCGTTCTCTAGTCAACCCGATGATTTCTGTTCACCACAGAATATTGAAGATTTGAATGACTCACAATTGAGTCCCAGCTTACTGTATTGCCTTGACGGCCATGAACCCGATGAAGTTGCAATAGATGACGATAATAAATTAATTAAACCAAAAAATGACGCGCACGCGCAGCAAACGCCAAATCTGAATAGCACGAATGTAAAAACTGATGGCAGCAAATGTTTCACACCACACAATTCGTATTATCGCAATCGGCTGTTCGCCATGAACAATGCACGCAAACGTGCTGCTAACAGCGAATATGGCAAGATCACACAAACACCAATAATAACGGCTGCCACAGCGCCGAACAGCAGCGAACTGTCGCACATTGGAGATAACAGCACGAAGGCGTCAGCAAATAAAGAGAATATGGAACTTGTGGATGGCTACTTGCGCTCAAGAAAACTGCTCATAAGCGAGTATCCCGGCGAAACATCTTTTTAAATTAGTTACTACATTACTATTATATTAATTAATTTATATTACAATTACTTAAACGTATTAATTTCATGTAAACATATACATACATATATTTAATATAAGTTAGATGTGCATTTTAACCTTGAATGGTTAAGTGTGTGCACATTTCGTATTATTTTCAAATCAAACTCGAATTTCAAAATGCTTCCCACTTTTACAGAACAAAAATATCAATTTAAACTAAATATAGTAAATTAGTATTAGTGCCTATTTACGTACACACGTAAACATTACATAACCAATAGAAGTTGCAAATTATATTGTTTAAGTGCAAGAAGTTAAAGCAAAAAATTTCATTGCCTATTTTCTTGTATTCTCCTAAATTATGTGTATTTATATACATACATACATATTTTTATAACATATGAAGTTTTTAATATTAGCATTTAGTTCTACAAAATATGTAATTTGTTAAAACATTTGTTATTTTACATATACTCAGTCATTTATGCGTTGAGAAATGTAAAATATTCATTCAATAAAATATTTCTTAAATTTTGAAAGAGAAATTKTGTGTGCAATTCTACTTAAATTATTGCAAAGCAGGCATAATCATAATTTTTTTTTAATATATACTTTGAATAAGCAAACATAATTTTTTTTCTTTAACTATTTTTTTTT
>NW_017534708.1:866285-900088 GCF_001853355.1 Bactrocera latifrons | reverse complement strand
ATATGTATGTAGCACAACAACACAATAGTATCTCGGCTGGGTAATGCTTTTCAAAAGAATACAGCGCTATTAACCTACCACCACTGTTGAAAAGGATATTTTTTAGAATTAAAACCTATCTGATCTTTCCAGATTTCACACTTTAAGGAATCTAAACTTCTCACTGTAAGCAATCTAACCTTAAAATCATTAACAGAAGCTCGGCATGCTACTATTCTGATACACGGTCACTCTCTCACACTCCATTCCTGTGAACTATAGGCTAGGAGTCAAATCAGTACTCATTATGGGCAAAGGACTGGAGTTGTCTTCTTCCAGAGTAACCAAATGTGAACTTAATATATAATACATACATATATATAAATATTAAACCAATATTAGCGTATTCCAGGTAAAAAAAAATAATATTTTGTTCGTGTTTTTATATGTCGTTTTTATTGTACTCAATTATATCATTAGAATTTCATAATATACAAGTTTGTAATTTACAAATAATTAAAATTAAAGCATAAATTCATGTGCATCGAAGTATCGCGGTTAGACATATATACATACATACATACACATATGTACATAAATTGGTATGTTTAGTAGCTATAGCACAACTAAAGCAATTGCATATATTATACATATTTAGTGTTTTCAGTTAATGCTTAGGAACCCATTTTGAAATTTTAAGTTCTTTTATTGTTACTACTGGAAACCGTGAGCATACATTTTGCAAAGCTATATATAATACCGATTTGAGGCAGCAATCAATGATATCATGAAGCACTGAAAAATATTTTATTTATGGAAAAAAAAATTAATTTAAATATTGTTAATAACAATAGAACTTTATCAACGAATAGAAAACAAAGCCTATATATAACAGCTTTGAAGTCGAGCGTTACTTTTCGTCTATTGTAAATAATGTTGAACAAACTTAGTAACTATATACATATACATATTTTATACATTTTAGCACTAACCCACCGATGTATATTTAGATCACTTATATATTTTTCACTTAAACTGTTTGCTTTTAAATATTAAATTACAATATCTAACAGTTAAGTACTTGCTCCTATTGCTAATGTTTGGAGCAGTTTACAATTTGTTGTAGTTGTTTTGCATGGATTTTACTGATTTTCTTTCTATATGTACTATATATTAACCAACATTCCTATACATTGTTTACATTTAGTATCAAAATTTTTACAATATCTTTATGTAATTTAGTTAATACAGCACATATGAAATTACAAAGCAAATAAAAAATGAAAATAAATTTTAAAGGTTTTAATATGTTTATGTAATTTTACAGCCTCAGAATTGGTGGTGGTGTTTTGTAAGCAAACCGACAGTAACAACAGTGAAAGATGTTATAAATACTTTCTGCGATTTTGCAAACTTTTCCATTTTTATTGCCCAATGTCACATTTGCCAGCGGACTGTCAAAATTATTTGTTATCGATTTTGTTGTTAAATAAAGAACTGCCAAAAATAAGCACACAATTAGTTTTATAAATTTATTAGCATTCTTCTACTGCAAATACATTACGTTACAGCTTACAAAACAATTTGAATTTTTGGAATTAATAAAATTAGAATTTTGGTTTTGATAAAGAAATAGGCATGCTGCTTAGAGAGGCAAACATTTTACATTGGAAACTATTTAAAAGCACTTGAGACGCAACAAAGCGAATGTTCAAACAATAATAATAATAAAAACAAGAGATAATAGTATATCTTCAATATAATAAACTCCTATTGTTATTATTACATTGCCTTTCTCCACTTTCTTAATTAATATTTGTGCAGCAWATGCTTTTAAATGCCATCCATCACATCAGTTTTATTAAGAGCTGTTATCATTTAGGCTTGCTCCTCGCAACACCGTTCTAAATTTCACATTTCTATCTTCAATAACTWACTTTACACCTTTCGGGTTTCCGCCAACAATCATCTAGCTCACATTTTTCATTATCACACAGCACACACTCACGCTTGCACTCTACATTTTATGTCCCTAAAACAACCAGGTCGTCAAATGTTTTTTTTTTATTAGTGTTTTGCCTTGTTTTCAACACAATTTTACTTGCTTCAACGACTGTTATCTGGGGTTTGTTTTTTGGGTTTAGCACCATCATCCTCAAATCATAGCATTTTATCTTTTGGATTCACTTGGGTCGCTGTTGTTGGCGGTGGTGGTGCGGGTAGCGGCTGTTGTGGTATTTGCGCGGATATATCATTTTTCGGGAGTATCTTCTCTTTTTGCTTTTCTGCAGCCTCCAAGAGTGGACTCTTCTCGTTGTTTACCTGAAAATAATTGTGGAAGATATTACATGTTATTGCATTTACTATTTATAAATCAATTTACCTCCGTTTTTAAAACCTTCGTTTGACAATCTGCACTCAAGTCCTTGGCATTATCCTTCAGCTCTGGTGCAGTGTCCTTCAGCACATCTGCGGTCTTCTGTTCTTCAACCAGTTTTTGTTGATCTTTAATTTGTTTCTCTGCCAATTTAATGCTCTTCGCAATGGCCTTCTCCAAGCGTTCCTCCGCCTCTATGATGTTCTCCTTATCGAGCAATGTCACCAATTCCTCGATTTGTTTGTCTGACAAGTTCACGTTTTCGCGACTGATCGCTTCAACGACCTATGCAGGGAGCATAAATAAATGTGAGTTTAAATATTAAACAACGATATTCAATACTCACATTCAGCACTTCATCCACGGTGATCAAGCCATCTTTGTCGGCATCGATTTTGCTAAGCACTTTTTCGATTTGCTTCAAACGCGTTTCATCGGATGTCTTTTGCAACTGTAGTTTGGAAAGATGCAGGAAAGGAAAGGAGAGGAAAGACATACAAAAACACATGATGCAGATTGTCACYTCCGATTTTTTTGGGTTAATTCACATACCTTCTTTATAGTATTCATCAGCTCTTCGATGTGCACAGTATCCTCGTCTAGTGTAAGTTCCTGACTTTGTAAGGGTCCAGCCAAAACTTCTTCCGTGCTTGCTTTAATTTTCTTTTGCTTACTTTCGCGCTTCTTCTCCAAATCCACTAACACCTTATCCAAGTGTCCTATCATGCTATTCACCTTCTTGAAGAGCAATTTCGCTGCGCGACTCTCGTGCACTGGTTCCTTCACTACATTGCGCACTTCACGCAGTTCTTCCACATCTTCCTTGTAATCTTCAAGTTCCTCTTTGAGATCTTTCAGTGTCTCTTTCTCAACCATCATCTTCTTATCGGTCGACAATGATTTTAGTGCATCGGACAGTAATTCCACGTCTTTTGAGGATATATTATTGCTGGCTTCTGCTTTTTTACGCTCCTCGGTGATAGACGAAGTGCTAGAATGTAAATATGGTACTTTGCTGAGCAATTCTTCGCTTTCCTTTGCTTTTTCCTCCTCCAATTTGGCCTTTTCAGCCTCGCGTTCTTCCTCACGCTCTTCTTTAATTTTACGCTCTTCTTCTTTAAGCACCTCAATCTTGGTTTTGTTATCGATTTTACCTTCGCTTTCGCCAATCTTTTCCTTCGTCTTTGTCGCCACTGCTTCGGGTAGTACACGAAGTGTCTCGACCAGTTTATGCGTCGTTGCGGCTTCTTCGGAAATCAGTAGTGCACGTGACAGTAAGAGTAGCGTCGGTGGTACCTTTTCATTTAGCGACAGGTCAATCCATTCCTGCAACTGTGAGCGYAACTTTTCCGATGTCAGCCCATAGGCACGC
This sequence comes from Bactrocera latifrons, assembly GCF_001853355.1. NCBI lineage: Eukaryota > Metazoa > Arthropoda > Insecta > Diptera > Tephritidae > Bactrocera > Bactrocera latifrons. Next base: position 896,360 of record NW_017534708.1, on the reverse strand, counting down.
ATACCGCGTGCCTTGCAAGCCTGTTGTAATTCAAATAGATCCAATGCGTCGACACCTTCGCGCGCAATTACGCGATCATCGGCGGCAAGCGAACGCAATTTAACGCGCAATTGAAAGCGTAGCAAGTTGCTGGTGCCCATGGTGTTAAGCTCGAGCACGCGACACAAAGCGGCCAATTGTTCGCGCGACAAAGAGTCCAATGTGACTTCATCCTCGAAGCGTTTAGCGAACTTGATGATCTCTTCAATTGTTACGTGCTCTTTGGGATCCTTTATCTTTTCGAAGAATTCAGCAAATTGTTTGGCATCCTCACTTTTGTGATCCTTATGCTGCACAGCCATTTCGTCCAGTGTTTTTTGTAAGAATTTCGCCATCTCGAGACGTACTTGCAGTGATTGTTTCAGTTTGTCTTCGCGATCCTTGGCGGTCTGAAACGTGGACGGTAACATGCCCGGAAAGAAACGTATAAAGAATGGCAAGAGCAATTCCATGAACGGCACGATTAGGAACACCGAAAAGGGTATCAGTCGGAACAGATCAGAGGTGGTGCGCAAAAGTAGTTTATTCTCACGACGCGTAAGCGTCTTTCCATTAAGTATACGCCATAGTAGTTTACGTGAAATGTTTATATCGATAAAAAGCAACCGGAATCCATGATAATAATGCACCAACTCTTCCCAGATACGTGTGCCCAGCGGTTTTTTAGCGATAACAGCTTTTGGTGGCTCAGCGACAACTGCTTTTCCAGTTTCTACTGGTTCACCGACCGCTTTAGTAACTGCCGGAGCGCTGGCTTCCTTTATGATCTCTTCGACCTTTTCTTTTTGTTTTTCCTTCATCGTTTTGACTGTCACTTCAACTTTTGACGAAGCATTTTCACCTAAACGACGTGATAAATGGAATTTTCTGGTTGTGTAATACAATCCGCTGTTCTCAGYGTGATAGCTGGATTCACTGATATCATTCCAACGGGAAAGCAACATTGACTGCATTCCAACTTGTGCACCTGTACAACTGCCGCCCGTCCATAAACTTGAACTTGCCGAACTGCCATTGAGTCGTCGCAGCGCATAGCGGGGTAAATATTGTGGTGTGGAGTCTGCAAAAGAAAATATTTACAATCATCTTTTAATCTTTAGAAAGGGTATGCAAAAGTGTAGGAATGCATACTAAATAAGCCTAACAGTTTGCACTTAAGTAACGGTAGCCGGGAACTGAACGTATTTGCAGCACATTGTGATTGTTGTAGCGACAGAAAACATTACTGAAGTAATTTGGAAGAATATTGCTGGATTGACAATCATTGGCTCCGAGGTCGAGCTTTGACTGGGACTACTATCTTGTTGCATTAAAGACACGCACCCGCTTCTGTGCAGCAAAGCACGCCAGTCAACAAATACAGGAAAGGTGCGACGTCGAGAAGCTGCTATCACAACTGATTTCGAAACGGGTTTCTACACGACTTGCACTTCGCTCTCTAAGGGCACTCATCAGCAACTCGGTTTAAGGGAACTGTGAGACGGCATTTGAAACTCCTTACGTACAGCTGAAACGAAACTATTTGTTTTCGGAAACGGCAGAAGAACAGCTGGTGCGAAGAGGAGTGCCGTGTCGCTGTGTAGAGAAAACAAACTGCCTATCTCGCTACGTTACAATCGGCCACAAGTCGTGCGTTCTAACAAAAGATTTATGGTTCTTCTCGCATTGCCAACGGCAAATACCGCAGTCGATGGAACGATGAGATGTACGCAGTATACGACGACATTGACACAGTTCAGCGAATGAAGAGACAGCGGCTACGCTGTCTAGGTCATGTCATCCCAATGGACGAAAACACTCTAGCTCTGAGAGTATTTGACGCAGTGCCCGCGGAGGGATGCAGAGAAAGAGGAAGAGCTCAACTCCGTTGGGAAAATCAGATGAAAAAGGACSTGGCTACAGTTAGAATCTACAGTTGGCGCCAAACAGCGAAAAGGAAGTACGACTGATGACTTACTTAATTTAGATTTTAAATTCAGAAATTCTTCAGCCAATCAAATTATAAAAATCTTTTAMTTTATTTGAGAAACGCTATAAAGTTTATGTTTTTCCGCCATTATTCTTTATTTGTTAATAATGATCATAAATTAAATTAATATTATATATATTTGAGATTAGAAACTTCAAATGGCCACCATAATTCATCTTAATCGTTATACCAAATAAAGAGTTAAAAATGATAAAAACGACAGTAATAACAATAATAATAATAATCATAACAGCAATAATGCGAAAATAGAAGCTGATAACAGCTGGAAATGTCAGGAAACGCTGTGCGGCTTAATTAGATATTTACTCATGCGACCACTAATTCTTATAGGTAAACACAGAAATGTCTAACAATTTCCCCATTTTTAGCAATTCCATGAATTATCAGCAATTAGCACCTACTGTCTTTCTCTTTTTTTCTACGTTTTATCTTTATTATGAAAACGTTAAGTAAACACGAGTCCAAGGGAATAATCACATCAATTTCAGGCATAGATATACATACATACATATATATATATATTACGGTGTCCGTTATTTCTCCTAATTGATTTTTTTAATACCACCTATAGTTATAGTTTATGCCTTATACAAAGGATCCAACGTAAACATCTTTATTTTCAATTTAAAACTTATWCTCACAGTACACCATGTCGTATGAGCAACACAAAATGTATGAATTACCTGCATGAATGCTCATGAATTTTTTTTATAACAAACTATGTACGTATAATTTTTAATGGAAGTTTTTATGAAAAAAAAAAACTGTAAAACTTTGTATTTAATTAAAATTAAATAGTTTGTTTCCTTAGGGCAAAAATTGAAATCAAGGGACGTTTCCAAAAATACAATCAGCATGGGAAATAACGGACACCCTAATGCACATATGTATRTMTRTACGTGAAAATATAATWGTATTAAGCTCCAAAAGATGTTCTAGTATATAATATATTCTARTTAGTAGTGGTGGAATATTACACAYATACATATTATATATTGTTTTTCCACTTAACTTCAATAGAGCACACAAACACGTTTAGGCCCCAAAAGGGTTTTAATGGAAAATGAGAAGACCTTGAAAATTATTTTCTTTAAAATTAATTTTTAAAAATTTTTCACAACTATTAAGTGACATTTTGATATCAAACAGGAATATGCAGAAAGAATGCATGCAAATTACATAAAGAAGTTTCATAACAAAACAAATGCAAAAGAWTTTTAACAGTTGACTGAAGGCTACGCATGAACGGAGATTAAATGGTATTTCGAATTGAATTAGATATGGAATTATACAMATTATGAGTTAATTGATTAAATTACACTTATATATGTATGCAAGTGTATATAAGTGTGTAGAAATCGTATAACAACAAGCCAGACACCATTCCGTTTCCTAACAGGTAAAATGTTAAGGCAATAGGCAATTTAAAATTTTTCATAAATATTAAAGCATTAAGTCACAAAAATTTCAACTAACGTTCTACATTGTCATAATAGTAGAGAAATACATGCATACATATAACTGCCCATGTAATGTGTCTCTACAAAATCATACATATAGTATCTACGTATAATCGCTTGCATGTTGTACTATTATTGGCGTCAATTCGTCTACGTTGGGCGAYCACTGAACCAAGCTAATAACTAGAGGCAATGCTATTGCGCCGCTTTCCCTGCTGCCAGCACCGCAACACATTTGCGACGCATTTCTCTCGCAAGTGTCAATGGACGCGGCAGTTTGACCAGCTGTTGTGTGGTCAATAAAATTTAATTTTTTCATGGATTAATATAATATACTACAATAACGTTTTACATATATAAGCATTTAATTTAAGAATTCACACGAATTGCAAACGTGCACAACGTGGCATGACAGTTATTTCATTTCATTGTTTTTTTGTGAGATAAATTCAAGTAATTAATTTTAAAATGTTTAAATTTATTTAGTACACAAWAGAAAAGACACTGCATAATTACTCAGTATGAATTATATATTTGCGGTACAAAAACAATTTCCTTATTCAGCTTTTCACTTAATAAATGCTTTGTGTGAAATTTTGTTAAAAATTTAAGAAAAGSCTGTTTTTTTATATGCAATATAGAGCAGAAATAAACGCAGAACGTTAACATTTTATTAAAAGTTTATATTAAATATATGTATTGAGAAAAGAATATTTATACACTCAACGGGGCAAAACTTTTGCTCTAAAATTGAGCAGCCAATTTATAATAATAAAGTATTTTAAGTTGACTTTTTAAGAAGCAGCGAAATTGAAAACTTTTCATACTGATTACAACATTGAGCAGGACAGGAGCAAGCATTACATYTTGTAGTCGATATAATGAAGTCTGCAATTGTATTGAATTGTAAATAAAGAATTGAAGAACTATAAATATATGTAATACACTTGAACAATGAAATTTTAGCTAAAATATCTAATTTTTCTCTGCTGTCTTGCTACTGCCAAGTTATAACAAACGTACGTACGATGATGTCACTTCTGAAATATACTATGAATGTAAATCAAAACAGAATAGAAAAATTCTTAATTGCTTCTCAATCTTCACATGTAATTATGCTTATATTTACTGAAAAACTTGGGATATTCTCTATTTGTTAAGAGATTATGATTTAAGCGGAGGTTCACGCAAGGCTATATACTACTCTATACATCTATGTAAGTGTACATATGTATGTATAAGTATAAATTATATGCCACTTTCACACGTCTAGTTAGCAGAAGATTCGCATTTGTTCTTTCCCCGCTACTTGACATTTTCTTGGCAACAAGTCAACTCAAATACACATAAGCGTTCTTGAACCTATTGAAGGTGAGAATTCCTATTACATGAACTATAAAGAAAAAATTAAAAGTAAAAGTATATGTAAATATACTATGTATATTTGTAAAATGAAAAATTCGATGAAATATAAATAAAAGGGAGACGTAATAAGTAGTGATTATAAATATAAACAATAAATTATGCAAGAAGCAAAGAAAAATTAAGAAAAACATGCCCATATCAAAATTTTAAAGCCCCCTTGCTTTATCGTCTTAACCGTACAATTTGGATTAGTACTCCGTGTTTGGGGGACGACGAACGTACTGTATAGAGCCACAAAAGAAGACCATTTTGGGCTCTTCTGTCTAAAGGATATTACGCCATTTGATCAGTTCAAATGGCTTTTGGAAACCACAACCCTGCTTTGATATGTCTTTGTCTGACCAAAGGCACCTTTCGTGGGCTTCGCGTATACAAATTTTCATTCATCTGTCGTCGTCGAATGGGTACGTCGCTGATTCAGTTCCTCTTTTATTTTCCTAGAGGATGCAAAAAGATTGTTTTTATTTGTCTTTGAATGTTTTCCCCTCCTTTCTAAGCTCAACAATCAAAAGCCTATCTTTTTTCAATGCTATAGAGTGTTGTCATTTGAATTACAATAATAAACTTAATCGAACTCCCTATTCACAAACGGATAATTTTAATCGGCACATTTCGTTGAAAATAATTAAAAACTGCCAGTTCAATGAACAGCTTAAAAGTTGTGGATGTTCGCAAACATATCAAAAAAAAATAATAATAATAACTAAATAAATAAAACAAATACATCAAATCTAACGGGGTTTCTACTTTTTTCTATTCTCAGTATTCAATTTTGTAAAAACAATATATTAACTCATTTAGGATTAGCAATAAAAGTCCGCAGAATTAAATTCAAAATGCACTCTACATATTCTACATGTTTGAGTTTATATGTATGAATTTATACTTAGATTTACAGACATCTGTATGTATACACATCATTGTTTACATATGCACCAATTTATTTTGAAACTAAAAAACAATAAAGTCGCTTATCAATGCCCATTACCAACCTCTTTAACTACAAAAAATTTATATGTATATTCTATCACTACACCATTCGCATTTCATATGTATATTTCTTATTAATTTTGTTAATTTGTTCGAACTTTGCACATAACACAAAAATCAGCTGATGCTCCAATCGGCCGCTGCTCAATGCGTCGCCGCAAACGTATATAAAGCAAAGCGGCGAGGAATGAGGTAATTGGGGATAGAAATAAAACTTCAAACAAAAACGAATATAAAATAAAATATAAAAAAAATTAGAGAATGGAAAGTTTTACGTGCAAAATTTAGCACAAGCAAATGCACTGTAAAATACAATTGTTTATGTTTTTGTAATTGTATTCTTTTACTCACACTTTCTATTTCCATCTTTGCTGAATGTCATCCAGGTCTGCCCGTTACGCAGGATTTTCGGCTGATGACGTACGAATGTGTTCATTGTTGTTATTGTCTTTGTCCTTATTGTTTGCCCTTTTATCCAAACGTTTCTGTTTACAATTTCTTATATACTGTCGATTTTTCTTTTTTGCCAGCTTTATGTTTATTATTGTAGCCTGTTATTGTATATTATAATTGTTGTAATTATTAATGCAAAGTTTCCTTACGAAATAGTCGTTTTGTAAAAATCGATTCTCGTATTTTTATTTTATTTATTTTGTTATTTTGTATAAGCACAAATTTTCTCAACTGAAAAATTAAAAACTTCAAAATCAGCACAAATAATTTCTAATAACTTAAAGCGCGCAATGGTTAAATTTCCAATCTGCAATTCGAAGGTTTCAAGTTATGGAAATGTATTCTGCATTTACAGCTTGCGCATTTTCATGTTTCCTATTGCTCTTTACTATTTTTCCTTGTCAATTTACAATTTACAATTTTTTCAAAAACCCGAAGCAAAATTTTGAAGTTTTCTTCTTTTTCTCTTAAGTTAATTCAAATGTCTTGATTTTTTTCTATTATATTATGATTTGTATTTGTAGCCATTTACGTATGCTTTGGTTCTGCTTCATCAGCACAGAATTTTTGCTGTCGCTAAAAATCAGCGCTGAAGTGGGGTAACGTGGTCGATTAGCAGTGGCCGCATTACACAACTACAGCGAAATTTTCATTTGATTAGCCTCAGACTAGCCTACCAGCTGGACCCTTAGTGCACAACACCAAAAAGTATGAGCAAAACCAAAGAACTAAAAGCTTACTGCTCCCTTTTACGTATACACGAAGTATTAAAGCAGAATAGTAAATATTCCATCATCTACAACTTTTTCATTAATATGCATATATTTTATATTACTTTCTTACACAAAATATTGTATTTAAATTCGCGACCGCGTTTTGATTGCAGCTTCTTTTCGTTTCACAGTATTTCCGTCACGTTTTCTAGCCAATAACTTATTTATTGTATTTATTTTACTAACCGTACATCGGTACGTTTTCTGATTTTTATGTTAATTTTATTCGATTCTCATTGAACTCATTCGATTCTAAACTGATGATAAAATCACCAAATACGCACAACGAAGTTACTCGATCCAACAATTTCTTTCTTTTGCCATTTGTCATGTCATTTCACCGCATTCTTTGCTACAAACGAAGCTTGCCAGCTCGTACAAATTCCATTAAAATATTTTTTTGGCCTTCAAATAATATATATACGCTACATATCAGCAGAGACCGTATAATATATGATATCAGGATAATGTCTATTAATATACCCTCGGCTCCCTAATAATCTGCTCATTTTAAAAAGTTGCTTAATACATTTGTCTTAATATATTTTATATATTTGATGAGCTTACGTAAAATTAAAAYGATATTGAAATAAGGAATAGATTGAAGATTTATGTTTAATTTTCAGGATGGCAAACAAAACTAATTAAATTATAAATTATTAAATATGTCGATACAAATGACTCATAAAGTCTTATCCATGGTACAAGGGTTATATCTCTTATGAAAGATGAAACGTCATATAAAGTTGTTACGTTACGTTAAATGCTGTTTATATTTTATTCTTTCATGCAATGCAAAGGTTGAAGTGTTGTCCAGTGTTATTTGTTTGACTTTCAACACTGCCTTCAAACGACAATAACAAACAAAGTGACATTAATAAGGCTTACTACCTGTCAGCCGCATTCTGCAATTCTGTAAASATTTTATTTTACTTTTTTACCCAATATATTAAATGTGTTAAAAGATTAAGATATGTATTGAAAATATTAAGAGAAGGAATATTAAAAACAATACACGCTTTAGCAGAAAATGGATGACTTAAACCCACTTGCCGGTACAGCGCATCTACTCGAAGAGGTGGACAGTAAGTTTAGCTGGTGTCGGCTAAATAAAGTTTATAAATTTATAATACTAACAACCAATCTTATTTCCATTTTATAGAAAAGCTAATGGTATTGCTGCGTGATGGGCGCACACTCATTGGTTACTTGCGTTCTGTGGATCAATTTGCGAATTTAGTGCTGCACCGAACTATTGAACGTATTCATGTAGGCAATGAGTACGGCGATATACCGCGCGGAGTTTTTATCATACGCGGAGAAAATGTTGTGTTGCTGGGCGAAATTGTAAGTTACAAAAATAAAAAAAATGTATAATGGAACGCTAATTATTTGGTATATTAAGGATCGCGAAAAGGAATCCAAATTGCCGCTGAAAGAGATATCAGTCGATGAAATTCTGGATGCTCAACGTAGAGAACAAGAACAAAGACAAGAGAAACATCGACTTATATCGAAAGCGCTGAAGGAACGTGGCTTAGCGGTTAATACAGATATAATCAATGAAGATTTTTGTTAAGATATTTACTTGACAATATAATTATAGATTAAAAATATTTATATGTTTTCAAGGAATTTTTAAAAAATGTGAATGTTTGTTATAATTTTGACAGCAAACTGAAATATGTATATGAAACTAAAATGCGAATGTAATCATACCAGAAATAACATTGAATTTTTGATGCCAATATATAAGTGTACCCAAACATTGTGCTGATTTATAATTATTTCGCGTCAAAATCTTTTACTGCAGGCAATGTTCTATTTAACAATATTTAAACCAAAGTGTGTATAAATTAGTTTAAAATCCTGTGATTTCGATTTAAATAGCCATATATTTTCACGTTCCGCTTGTGAAAATTTTCTGATCTGTTTCCTCACTGTTATTTTTACCAATACTGTTATGTGAAATACCACGGCAATATTTGTAATAATGTCCCGTACAAATAAATTTATAAAGAATATTTAATTGCTTTTTGTGCTAAACAATTAATATTTAAATAGATGAGTTTGCAATTTTTTGCCATACTATTATAACCTAAAAGAGGTTTTCCAGTTTGTGAGATCTTGATCTGAAATTGTGCACACCATCTTTTCTCCACAAAAAATTGCTCAATTGTTGTTGTCTCCCGGCTACGTAGACCCGACTGTCATGGAAACGGCTGCTCTTTTGCCGAAACCGCCGATATCGAACCACTATGGGAGCATGTAGCTCCCATACGAACGAAATCAAGCGCTAGTATGAAAAACTCGCTCATTTGACATTTGGTATCGATTAGTTTAGAAGTCAACGGTACTAACTCTGAACAAACTGACGGACATAATTCATCAATCAAAATAAACTCCCAGTATGGCAACTTTTTTATTTGAGGAGGCTATTCCAGCTTCGGTGCAGCCGAAGTTAACGTTTTTTTTTTTTTTGCTTTTCACCACCAAATGACATGAAAACGCGCATTTCAATTTGCATATTTATTTCTTCAAATGATATTCGTATTACATATACATATACGATAATTTGCAGTAATCTAAATAGGTTATATACTAAATCTTAAATTTGATTCATATTCTTGTATGCATTTATGTATGTGACTTTTGAATGACGTTCAAAACAGAACAAAAAAAAAATTCTTATGAATTTCAATAACAAATCACTTTAATCGTTAGTGATTTGTTTGATTGTTGGCTCAACTTTGGGATAAACATTACGAACATGATACGCTCGGCAATTTAATCCCTTCATATAATTTTAATGTTGTTTTTGACGCAAAAAGTGGTTGATTTGTAAGACAAGCTTTTTAGCACGGCAAATGTTCTATGCTTAACACAATTAACAGTATTGCCAGCATGTGGCAGTCGCCACAGTTAAAAATAAAATGTAATTAAATTGTATCAACTTGGCTATAGTACATATGGAATATTAAGTTTGTCTTCTTAGTTGGATTTGTGATAAATTGCTGTTCTGCTCGCTTCTTTCAGAATACTATCAGTAAAATAAAATAGTAAAATATTTTTAACACATATTAGCTGTTGCTTGTTTGCCTCTATCGCATTCGATTTGCTTTCCACTGGGGAATCTCATGTATGCAATTTGCGTTAATATGCGTATTTCTTATAACTCAAATAATTCCCTAGCGTGTGTCCTTGTCAAACATTAAATTTAAAAATGTTAATCTCTTTTAACTTGACTCGATTGAAGCACAAGCTTCAAAGTAGTGGAAAGTATAATAATATTAATAATTTTACACACGATTTTTTTTTTTTTACAAATTAAGCAAAATGTTGTTTTTGTCTATTCTTAGGTAACTTTTTATAGAATTATGTTTAATAAAATAAGAATTATAAATTGCTTTGCTAATATTTAATATGTATGTGAGTTGAGTTGGCGCTCTATTCACGCAAATCATAACTTCTTCAAAGTTATATTTATTCACTTGGCTTTTCCTCTGCGGTGACGGCTGGTGGCGGTATGTCGGCGGCAGCTGTTGTTTCTTGCGCTGCAGCTGTAGTAGGTGCCGTTACAGTCTCAACTGCTGGCGCAGGCGGTTCTGGTTTTGTCGATTCAGGTGTTTCCATTGCTGGTTGGTATACGGGTTTCTCACTTAGCTCCTTTTGTTGCTCTGTCTGTACCGGTAATTTTTCTTCTTTTGTTTCCGACACTACTGGCTCATTCGCCGCCTTGATAGTGGGTTCGTTTTTCTGCACGTCTTCGCTATATCTCTTGGCAGCGTTTTCTACATTTTGCTCTTTGTCTTTCGCTATTCTACTGCTTTCGGCATCTTTCGCTGTTGTGGAGTTTTCTGACAATGCGGTTGTTTTAACCGTTGCTGTGGAGTKKCCATCTGGTTTGTATTCTTCCAACTCTAGATCCCAATCATCTTCAGTATCTTCAGGTTTAGCACTTGATTTTGTGCTGTCGCGTGCTGTATCGCGCGAGCTACGTCGGTTGCTGCCACCACGCTCACGGTCACCTCGTTCGTTGTCACGGTGATCACCGCGTTCGGAACGGTCTCGACTGCCGCCGGTAGCGCCTCTTCGGTTGCCACCGGGAACGCCACGTCCGTGCCAATCTTCGGGTGCATCACGATCGCGAAAACGATTGCCACCACCGCCAGCGGACCCACTGGCTCCAGCACCACCACGTCGCTTGAATGCGTTGCCATCCTCGCCCTCTTCATCGCTCCAGTTACCTGGCGCACCATGACCACCGATACCGCCGCGCCCACCACCACGGCCTCCACGACCGCCTCTACCGCCACGACCAGGCATGTCACGATCAAATGGATTGCGTGGATTAAAAAAACCTGCAAACATTTTAAATTTTTAATAATAATTTCAACTTCTTTTTAAAATTTTGTATATACAAACCTTGTCTCCCGGGCCCTTGCCCTTGTCCAGGACCGCCTCCTGGTCCTCCGTGTCCGCCACGCATAAACATTGGTCCACCACCGGGTCCACCCATGCGCTGATTGAATGCGTTCGGTGGTGGTATACGCATTTGCATGAGACTTGTCGGTTGATTGAAGCGATTCTGCATATTGGGATAGAAATCGCCATTATGATTGCCGCCACCACGTGGGCCACCGCCGCGTGGTCCACCACGACCATCAAAATCTGAAAATAGAAATTTTTAAATACAATTACTGATTTCTTATTTTTCAAGTTTTCCTATGAAATTACCATTCATGAAATCAGGACGATGTTGTGGATTCATATCATGCGGGGGCATATTCATAGGTCCCACACCACGGCCGCCTCTACCGCCTTCATTGAAATTAGGTGGTCCACCAATCATGCCACCTTCGTTGAAATTAGGTGGTGCACCGGTCATACCACCCTCGTTGAAATTCGGTGGACCTCCCATGGCACCATCGTTAAAATTGGGCGGYCCTCCGCCCATACCGGCTGCTTCATTGAAGTTCGCCTGACCACCGTTTTCGCGCCATCTCTTTGCAGCTTCAATTAATTCTACTTCGTCATTGGCGCCACTTCGTCCACCCCAACGACTGTTACCACCTGCTCCGCCACGTTCGCGATTTCGGTCACGATTAAAGATATCGCCTGCGCCAGTTTCGGCACCGGGACCACCACTTGGTCCGCCAAACATTGGTGGTGGTTGATTGAAATTCATGGCTGGCGCATTAACTGGTGCTGGTATGTTGGCAGAACTGGGACCATCTTCCTCATCCATTTCTATATCCATTTGATCGTCGCTGGATGATGCGTTGCCAATGGCTGGCGGGGGTACTCCGGACGACATTGCCGTTGGTGGTGGATACTGACCAGGTGGTGGCATTCCCATTGGTGGTCCCATGCCCGGTGGTGGACCACTACCACCAGCCACCTGTCCGGGTATAGGTGGAAAAGCTGGCGGCATTATACCAGTTTGCATCATCATTGGGTGTGGCGGCGGMATGCCGGGCACCATATTCGGTGGCATAGGTATGCCAGATAAAGGCATCGGTCCCATGGGACCTAACATGCGTGGCGGTCCACCCATTGGAGGTGCCATTGGGAATTGAACTGCTACCATAGGCATTTTTGGAGGTGGACCACTAGTAGGTGGTGGTCCCGGAGGTGGTTGTGTAGTATCGATGCCAAATAATAAACCAGTATTTCCCGCATTCGGACCTGGTGGTGCGCCGGTTGGCATATTAGCGGCATTATCTGAAACTTTTTCTTTCAGACTCTTCATGTGATTAATTTTATCCTTCACCCAGCCGGGCATGGAATCTTCATCGTACATGCCACCCTCCTCTAATGCATCAAAATCTGTATCGCTATCCAATTTAGTCCACGGTATGTAGGTCACACCTAATTCTAGATCCCAAAAGTCTTTCCATTCTTTGCTTTTGACACCCTTACCCGCGGCCCATGAGATGGTGATAGCGCGTCCTTGTAGCTTGTGATTCTTCAGATTTTGCATAGCCTTGTGCGCATCCTGACGCCTATGCATCACTATAAATGCACAACCGCGCGGCACAATCAAATCAATGCTCACGATATCGCCATAGGCGCCGAAAGTGTCGGATAATTCCTCTTGATAAACCAGTTTGGAGAGATGTCCCACCCAAAGTGTGGTACTACATACTATAATGATGGAAACAAAAAAAAAAATGCAAATAAKCAAGCAGTTTGTAAGTGAAGTAACAAACACTTTTATAATTTATCACTAAAATGTAATAAAATAAAAAAAATAAATTGAGAAAGTTATTGTTGGTGACGTGCGTTTGTATTTTTTGTTTTTTTTTTTTTTACTCAAGGAAATATTCCAAAAAAAAAATGTAAATCTTCAATATTTGATATTTTATGTTTAAAATTGTTAGTTATAGTTTTTTGGATATACTCTATCTATTTTTTTAATGTATTAAACATATTTAGGAGAAGATCTATCAATTACTCGGTGTTTACGGCTGAGAGAAATTTCGCGATCAATTTTTACTATCAGATACTTAAAGGCTATAGGATTCTCAATTGCTTATAATASAAGGCGTATACCGTTAATATGAAGCTTGACGCAAATCTCTGAAATGTTTATGGCTAATATTGGCATATCTTGAACAGGGTATATTACGTTTGCAAGTATGTTACACCCAGAAGGACATACCCAGATTTACTATATGTGCGAATTAGTCCYTCCGTTTTTAAGTTAAGGATCTGAAAATATGTACATGTCCTTTTCTCTTCAAGAAGTTGTGATTTTGTCGGAATCGTCGATATCGGGTCGCTATAGTGCCATTCAAACTGAACGCTCAAAATCATTTCTCTTATTTGGAATTTAACAAAATATTTTCACGACATTTGGCATGAATAATTTTTCTAAGAAACTATACAATCTGTGAAGGCATTGTTCGGATCGAGCTACTATAGCATATAACTGCTATACGAACTGATCTAACAAAATAAAGTTCGTGTATGGAAAACTTTTTTATTTGTTAAGATAATTTCACGAACTTTGGCATGGATTATTTTTCAAAGCAATAAATCAAACTWCGACGAATTTTTTCAGATCGGATAACTATCACATATAGCATCTAAACAAACTAATMTATTACAATTAAGTTATTGTATGGAATCTTGTGAATTTGTGAAGGGCATTCGGTGCCACCGGAGTTAATATTTTTCTTCTTGTTTTTCATTAATTCCCTAATCTATTATTTTAATTATTATTTTTACTGTATCTTATCTTAAATGATAAAAATTACCAGCATCGAAATATAAATGTAAAAGAAGGTTATAAATCATTCACCGATATTGACAGTTATCGATAAATATAGCAATCGCCTCATCACTGTTAACTTATTTGGCTATAATAAATATTAATTTTATGTTTTATAAACATAATTTTTCACTTTTTCCCTAAGAAAAGCTTTTCAATATTTCACTATTTTGCTTTCTAATCATTATTTTGATTATTATAAACTTTTTACACGTCGATTTGTGAAATTTGCTCAAAACATACACAAAACACTTCAAGTTACGAAGTCAATACAAGACTAGTCGTTTAAAATTGTTTTTTTTTTTTTTTGAACACACAGAACACACGTCAGCCAACAATAGCGATGCCCAAAATGAGCTGAAAGGAAAAAAACCAAATCATTAGTAAGTGTTACAAGCAATTTCAGTTATGAATACAACGCGAAGACACAGATAGTTATGTTGAAAATTTGAGGTCATTTAAAATGTCTATGCGTAGCCAATTGAAGATCTTATAGAACCGAAAATCTTGATCAGTTGTTGTTCAGGAAGAAAATCTTGATTAGTTCTTTCGTATTGGCTTTCAGGACGTTCGTGTTGGTTATTTAAAATGTCTCTGCTGAGCCATTAGAAGATCTGCAGATTCGAAAATCCTGCTCAGTTCTATGGTATTGGTTTTCAGAACCTCGGGTCTTTACAAAAACAAAATAGTTGAACCAAATTTGGTTAATAAACAAAATTTAGCCAGAACGCAGTTATTGGAAAGGTGATTTTAGAGAAGAGGTACAAAAAAGACTTTGCGGATAAAAGCAAAAAACTTACACAAGTTCCATATTTTTGGAAGGTCGAAACGAGACTCAATTTATTAAATTATGTCTCTTTGGTTGCATATGAGCGATTTTGTTGAGCTTGAACTTTTAATACCATTGACTATGCGAACATATCCGAACAAAAATCAAGAGCAGTCTTATCAATTAAAATCGATTGAATTTCGTGTAACGAACAGTTACGAAGTGTTTTTATCACCCGACTGCATTTTATGGCTACAAATAGCCGCAACATTAACGAAAAAAGCTGAAATTAAAAAAAAAATTGCTACTGAAAGAAAAGAAGAAGAGATAAATGTGATTCCAAACGCAGAAARATTTTTAAATATGTAAAAATTATTTTAAATTTACCGCTTAAATGCTCCTTCCTGATATCGGGCAGACCTTTCCTGCGGCGCTCACGCTCGTGTTCACGCTCCTTCTCCTTATCTCTTACGCTGCGATCACGATCCCGATCACGCGATGAGCGACGTCGATATGAACCACGTGGTGAACGGCTGCGCGAACGGGAACGTGAACGCCGACGGCGACCACGGTCGCGAGACCGCGAACGACTACGGCTACGGCTGCTGCGGCGACGAGAAGACTTGTAGCGATCACGATCGTGTGTAGGCGACGGACTGCGTGAATCGTTGCCATCCAAATTGATAACCTATGATGTGGAAGTAGGAGCGCAAAGTCAAGATATATATTTTCGTAAAAAAAAAAAAAAAACAACGAAAAGAAAACTAAAAATGAGTATAAAAGAGGCGAGAGGAGGGGGAGGTATTGTAAGGAGAGGAATGTTGGAGAAAAATGTGAAGAGGAAGGATTGTTGAGAAACGAATACATTAGTTGAATGGTTTGGGGTATTGTTTAATGGATGTGTTATTTAGTTATAGGTTATAATTCAGGGAGTTTATTTTTTTTTTTTTTTGTTTATGATGTTATTAATTTGTGTGGTTTGTGGTTATGTTTTTGTGGTGGATGATATGTACGTTCTTACGCAGTTGAAATAAATAGTTTATATAAGAAAACTGTTACTTCAATAAGCAAGCCYCTTAGGTTTGGCTGTAGGGCGTGGCATAGAGTCGTGTTGACGTGTGTTTCAATTTATTCGTGTACAATTTACACGCTTACGCTTTAACGTTTTTATTATATATGATTGACGTAGTTATTTTGAGCAAATTTCACATTACTTTGTTTTCGTTTTTTTTTACTTTTAAACGCTTAAATATTTCGTTTACATTTCGATTGATTATTATTGTTTCTATAACTCTTCTAAATTTAAAGTTAGACAAAAAATTGTGTAGAGTTAACTTACCAGCAATCGCTACGCAAACGTTGTTATACGTCTCACACCAAGTCCGGCAGAATTTCATCAGTTTTAAATCTTACCTTTTCAACGATTATGCGCGGGCGCATAAGCCGTTGGATGAAAATTCCGACGCCAAACGGAGTCAAAGTCAATTCAATTCGAATTTATATTTTATATGTATATAAAAGTAGATGTAATTTTTTTCATTGTTTTGAACTTTTAATCAAAAATATTACTTTTTTGTTTGCCAATTACAATTATTTACGAACTTTGCATGCTATAGCTGCTTTTTTTATTGGAAAAAATAGTTTTTTTTTTTGTTTTTCAACCGTTCGTATGGGTCGTGTATGTATGCGTTAAGCCACAAAATATATATTTTGCAAATTTTCGAATTAGTGGTTAAAATCAGTGTGTCATTCATCGCTACACTATTTAGCATATATTAATATAATAGACTAAGAAATTGTGCTAAATCTTTTAAAATAACATATGTTTTGGTAGTGCTGCCCGCCCTATCCAATTTAGTTTTAGTTAACATTTTAAAGTTTCTTTGGGGATAATTAAGAGTACAGCTTATTTGGACGGTTAGCGTTCATTAAATTTTGCATTAAAATATGATATGTTTGCAAGTTGCATAGSTGACACATTTAAAGTCTCATTTTTTGCTTGGGTATAACAACATCAGGTATTGGTGCTGATTAATCGCTCAGTGATCTCGTCGAGTTTAGTTATTATTTTCAATTTAAATTTAAACAACCGCACGTCAGCACAAGTAAAACGTAGTGTTTTATGCAATTTAATGAAATTTAACAAAATTAATTTCGAATATATTTAAAAAACTATTTGGAAATTAAATTTTCTTTTAATGAATTTAAGTTTTTTAAACAATATTTTTTTTTAATGTATTGAATTTTTTTAATTAAAAACTTTTTTTTAAATAATTAATATTTAATAATTTATCGAATAAATTAAATTTTGTTTCATAAACTTTTTTTTGCATAAAAACTGCGTTTTATTGTGTCAAATGAGAGTTATTGTAAAGTTGAAAATCAAATAAAATATCTAAAACATTACAATAACTTAAAATTATTTATGTAAAAATATATGTACCTCAATTTTTTGTTCCACCGATACGAATTCCACTTCTTTGTTGAACTCACTTGACTCAGCGGATACGCCATGCCCACCAGCTTGCGTCTAAATTGTAAATAGAATTGGAAAAAAATAAAAACAGCAAATAGATTATATTATATTAAAGCAAAAGTATTTATAATGSGAATACCTTCAAAACATTTTGTAAATGTTTCTCAAATTCTTTCTCTTGCATACGCATTTCGTTTATTTTGTATTGCTGTTCCTCTTGTTGTTTCATTTTTTGGAAATTCTGCAACGTTTGTAGTTGCAGCAAGACATTTGGATCGTTAAGCAGTTGTTGCAAGTTATTGTTCTAAAAAATTATATGTAATTAATTAATTTTAGGCATACTAATTATGATAAGTAAAAAATACAAATATTAAGAAAATTTTTAAATGTTTTAAGGCTAGCAAAGCAAATATCAAATCAAATGGGGTTTCAACTGCAGTAAATGGCAACGCTAAACATGTACATATGTGTGTATAAATTTCATTAGAAAAAATAGAAAAGCACCAAAGTTTTAACACTATTAAAAATATGTAAAAACAGCATTTTTTGAAAATCAAAAAGTTAATTTTAAATAGAAAMTACTTTTTAAGAAATTATGTGAAAAAAATATTTTTTGTTCACGCAAAATCGAAATTTTTCAACTGATGAGTACAACTAATAAAATATTGTCCGTTGTGTGAAAATTTTGAAATCTAATTAACAGTCTAGTGGTAGACAAAGGAAAATTTACATCGATTAKTTTGGATGAATGCTGCGGCGAGTTGTTATCTAGACCATCGTTGTCGTCCAGTATAACATCATGGCTGCTTTTTGTATATTTTATATAGGATTCCGTATGTTGGGATTTATTGCCACTACTGGAGATTCCACTGCTACCAGCACCAACATTTCCAACGTTACTTGCACTTCGTCCACTACCGCCACCAGCCCCGCTATCAATTAGCCGAGCATATTCGTGTGCATCTCTCTCTGCGCGTGCATCACGCAAATCTCGCGACTCACGCAATTCACGCGGCTCACGCATTTCTCGTGTTTCGCGTAGTTCTCGAGTTTCACGTATTTCCCGCAAATCGCGCGATTCTCGCATTTCGCGTGTAGCCTTAGTGGAACAAGTTGTTGTTGCTGATGCGCTATGACGCTTGAGATATTGTTGCATATGTTCCAACTGACGCAATGTACCGTTATCTAGCATATTTTGCGCTTTTTCGTGACACATTGTCTATATAGTRCATTGTTTATTTATTTTTATTTGGTTTGTTAAATTTGATTGATATGTTTAGGCAGTTTTGTTAGTATGCATGTACAGAAAGATAAAATCACAGTTTAATGAAATTGTGAAYTTGAGCTTCTAATAAACTTTATTAAGGTTCTGTAATTGTAAGACTTACCGTAATTTCTGGCATGACGCCATGCTTATCATCGTTGGAACCCGTTGCATTCATACTAATATCCATAGAGGTAGACGATAGATTTAAGCCATTTGCACCACCCGATGCAATATCATTTAAATTACTTCCACTCATGTTTGGTCCACCAGTACCACCACTCGGTGGCAATTGGTAAATTGGATGATTTGGATCGGCTAAATCAAAAATTGGTTGTATAACTTCGGGGGCAAACACATTGTTCTTTTGCCATARATTAAGCACTCGTATAATGCGGCTTTTATCATCCGGTGCGCAACGAAACAGATTCGCAAATGTTTCCTTAATGTTACGTGCGAAGCGTGGCGCGAATACGTCTTTTTCGGGACCAAATTGATGACGTGATTGACGAACAATTGAATCAATGACATAAAGTCCGGGAACTTTATATTCGGGTTTACATTTGAGTATGAACTTCTCAACACTCTGAACGACGTGCTTATAGAACTTGATGGCGCGCATCGCCGATTTAGTGATGGCGGCCATTTTGGCCTTGGAAATAGGCGGTTTCTGATCATAGAGGCTAGAAAGCTGTAATAATTGAAAAATTAATTAAGTTAACTTGTACAGTTCTGTAATGAAAACGATAATTTATTTTGTTTCGTATGTATTTAAGAATATCTGTAATTATGAAACTAAAAAGCTTACAACAGGTTTGGGTTTACAGAGGTTAATAAAATGTTTGCAACTGAAGGTACTTATACAAACATTTATTMGATTTTTTCAAATTTTCGGCGGTATATGAATATAAGTATATTGAAAACAGWCTATCGAAATTTTTATGCAACGTTAAAATTAAACATAATTTTTTCATATATCTTTAATTGATACAATTTATAGGATGAGAAAAGTAGATTAAAGGAAAATACTAAATTAGCTACATAGGCCAGCAAAAAAATTTGAGAAGTTCGAGATCTATGTGTTACATTTGAGTGACAACCACGCTGCTTTTTTTGTTTTCCAAGGGAGGAATGGAATGCAAGTAGTTTTATGACAATTGGCGGAATGTGCAGTGATTGCGAACAATATCGTAGCAATTAGCGTTGACTAAATATTCGATTTTTACATATTTGCTAGCACAAAATAGTGCATTTGGATTCACTATAAAAATTTAGTATGAATTATTTCACAAAAAAAAAGTGAGATAAAAAAATTCACATTAGCTTCACTACCTCAGTGTGGCAAATATCGGAACACAGCTTTGTGCGTCCACAATCCTTTTCAWTTTGTTTTCCGAAACCACAATTTTACCACATTTAAAATTACACCAAAAGTTCTCAAAGCACTTTTTTTATATTTTCCTGCGCTACTTACCTCATTATTAAAGGCGACGACGTTTTCCATTTCGCACGAGCACGATACACCGATGAGCCACTGCCAAATTTTTTCTTGGTTACTTCCTCGAAGAATTGCACTCACTTCATAACACCCTTTGCACTAATAAACTAAACAACTTAATGCCTAGCACACGTTTTTCATCCAATTTCCTTTAAAACTTTACTAAATTTGTGAATTATTTTCAACAAATTCGCGWTAAATTTTTTGTGCGGCTAAAATTTCGGCTAAATTTACACACACACAATTTCAGGGAAACTGAAAAGCAAAATGGCGATTCTTTAATTTTCTTTTAACAACCGTTTTGACATATTATTTGACTGCAGGTGTCGCGCTATGACAAATTTCAGGGATGCATTTTAAGAATATATAATATTACAAATTTTATTTTATAATATGTGGAGAGATAAAATATATGAATATATATATTTGTGTACGTAAAAATCATTTATTTATTTATTGAGAAGTTTAACCATATTAAATTAATGTGGACTAATAATTAATATAAGACTTTAGACATAGTTGTATAACTACTTAATAACAATGTAATTGTGATTTAAAATTAATAAGCGATATATAATTAATATATTTGGGAATAAAACCATCTTGATTTAAAAAATAATAAAGGATATATTTATGTTCAAACAAACGCTGTTAATATATATTCATATAAAAAGTAACAAATACCTTTTACGTTTCGTTAACAGCGACATCCAACGCAGAAATTGCTCCCGCTAACAATTATGTGACGTCTACATAACCTTATGATTTTAGCGAAATTTCTCACGCAACCATTGTTAATACGGTGCTACGTAAAAATTGTCAACAAATTAAATAAAATGATAAACAAACTACTGCCATATATATACATATATGCGTAAAATAAATAATAAATTGTGTGTAATTTCCAGAAAAGTATATTTTAACTACAACACGGTGACAATATTATTTATTGAACATGACTGGTCATCGAGCATTGGAAGACTCGGACATGGCATTAATTGAGCGTGTAAAAATGACACCCTCACTGTACGATCCTAGAAATCTAGATTTTCGTCTCGCCTATCGTAAAGAGCAAGAGTGGGAAGTAGTTGGTGCCATGATAGGGATGACAGCAACAGAAGCAAGACGACGTTGGACTTGCCTACGCGATCGTTATTCACGCGAGCTAAAACAACTGCGTTTGCATCCGGAGAAGAATGAGTATGGTAATAGTCCTTTTTTCCGTCAAATGGATTTCCTGCGCAAATTTGTGCGAAAGCGAAGGTTSCTATGATTTACTATATGGTTAACACAATTTCTTTTATATTTTATAATTTTTTTTATCTAAGAAATCGTCGACGCAATGGATATGTTGAATATGAATATCAAAGTACTGAAGAACAAAAGGTAAACAAAGATGGGCAAAGTATGCGCAAAAACGACGAAGAAGAGGACTACAGTCTAGAAAACTATGATGAACAATCCGAAACTTACGATGGCAAAATTGATGAAAACACCATGGAATCGGATTATCCTGAATTTGTTGATGGTAATTTCTTCTTTTTGAATAATACTAAATATTATTGCTTTTTGCTAATAAAAAATTTGCTTAGTGGACGCAGGTGAAGATGTTTATGAGGAGTGTGTAGAAACGCCTATTACTGAAACAAACGCAAAGCAACATTCACTTAATCACACCAGCATCGAAGTTAACTCAAAACAAACGATTGCACCGATCACATCAACAGCTGCGCTACCGCATAATACCAACCGTGCAATACACACGATTTCCAAAAATCAACTACAACAGCAAATGGTGATAAAGACAAGCCCAGCTGTTGCATCGCAAGCAACACAATATAAACAAACGCGTAATTTATATGCTAACTCGCAAGTAAGACCTCAACAAACAAATTATCAAAACCAGTTAGACACCAATGTGTATTCAAATGTGACAGTTCCGGAAACGGAAGATGATCTTTTCGGTAAATCAATAGCCGTGTACTTAAAGCAATTGTCCCGTCGTCACAAAATTAAAGCACAAGTCGAAATGTTTCAAATACTGGAAAAGTACATTGAGCTAGAAGAGAGTGAAAAAGTTCGAATATCAGTAAACGCAACGAATATTAACAATGGTTAGAAACCATTAGCTTGTTACATTATTTTTCTTTGATTGAATATGAAATATATATGCGTGTGCACTTCGCAACTTAAGTAAAGTTTCTAAAACGCATTTTCAAATATTTTTTTGTTTTAAATCTACGATTTCTTTCCGTATCTCTTATTCTTTGCGTATTTAAGTTGAATTAAGTGAAAATGTAAAAAATAGATTAAGATTTATGTATATATTTAAAATAATAAAACTTATTTTTAATTCGAAGAAGACGTATACCAGTTAAATCCGTAAAATGTATGCCAGGTCTCTGTCGAGTGTTTGGCAATGGCACTTTATGAATATACTTTAATGCCGCGACGAAATATATTGGTATAAGTAATTTTACAGCATCATTATTATAATTATTCATGCATAAATAGTAAATAAAAATCATTTTTATAATTAAATATTATTTCAATTATATTCCAATAGCAAATGTTTGTGTTGTGTTTAAAGGTAAACAATTCAACTTACAAAAAAACAAAAATAACCTTATATAATATTCTAGCATAGCACACTTCTTTGTGGCAACTATTATTATTTTTTAGTTAACAATTATTTTCCACGCTTTTCTATATCCTCTAATGCTTTCATCATTTCTTTATCTCTTTTTTCACGCACATCTCTTATGGCTTTTTGTATCTCTTCCCGGTGGCCTAAACTTTCGGGTGGATATAGCTCACGTCTGGTTTTGGTCACCCATTCCTCAAAGTAAGCCGGTTGATTGAAGATGTGAAACATTGCCACGGGAAAGGACATATACAAAGTCATTTTAAAAACTTCCAATTGCCAGCTACCCATTTTTGCACTTTTCTTAAACAATCAATATATTAACGAGCAAAAATTACATAAAAATTACAAAGCAATAGAAAATTGTTAAAATTGAACAGCTGTTTATGGTGCAACGAACAAMTATTTTGGGAAATTTTCGCAGCCGACGACATTGCCAACTACGTAGAATAATTGGGATATTTAAAATTTGTTTCAAAATGACGTCACAATGACACTTCAACGCGCTGTCAAATGCGCCTAGAAAAAAGTAACGGTACTTAATGCTCGTAATCTCTTTTTCCATAAATGTCATGTACCGTTATTATAATTWCAAGTTTAGAATACTTTAAATGTTTTTTAACGGGTTAAATGTAAAGTTACGTCAAGCCACTACTCATTCTCCAGTCACTATAGAAAATTTGCTTACAATTTTTTTCAAAACTGTCAGTTTGCTCAAATATTTTTACGAAATACATAAACGTGCTTATAATTGACTACAAAAACCAATATATTTTGCTATAAATACGGAAAAGAATGGCCAAAGTTTATCGCCAATACTTTGCYGGCTTGGCATCGGCTGGTGGTGCACTTGCGTGTGGTGCGACAATAGGTTGGTCTTCGCCGGCGCAAGACGAATTTACCGGCGAAAATGATTACGGCATAACCTTTTCCACCAAGGAATACGCCTGGACTGGCTCTCTAATGACTTTGGGTGCGGCTTTTGTCTGCTTCCCCGTTGGTGTGCTCATAACCACCATCGGACCGAAATGGACTATGATGCTTATGGTTATACTGTTCGAGATCGGCTGGGCGCTGTTGATATTTGCGCAAAATCAAATGATGATATACGTAGCACGCTTTTTAACYGGCATGGCRGGCGGTTCCTTCTGCGTTTGYGCACCCATGTATTGTACGGCAATTTCACAGAAGGAGGTACGCGGCATTATCGGTAGTTTCTTCCAGCTGCTCATCACCAATGGTGTTTTGTTTGCATTCGTCGTTGGTGGCTTTACAAAAGCCTACATGTTCAGTATTATTTGTAGCATACCGCCACTCGTTTTCGCTGTCATATTTATATTTTGTCCAGATTCACCGATTTTCTTAATAAAGAAAGATCGCATGGAAGCGGCACAGAAATCAATGGAATGGTTGCGCGGCAAAGATTACGACTTCAGCGCCGAATTTAACGAAATGAAGGCCGACAATGCTAAACTAAAGGAGAATTCCGGRAATTTGGGTAAGGCACTGTGCCGTAGAGTGACGCTCAAAGCTTTAGGCTTGTCCATATCACTGATGATACTACAACAGTTTTCCGGTATCAATGCGGTAATCTTCTATTCTTCAAGCATTTTCAAGTCAACAGCCGGCGGTTTGGAGCCACGTTTTAGCACAATGATTATAGGCGTGATGTTGGTGGTAGCCACAGTTGTGTCCCTGTTCATTATTGACAGATATGGTCGCATACCGCTCTTATTACTATCATCCGTTTGTCAAGTGATCTCCATCGCAGGCTTATCGATATACTTCTTTATGAAAGAGAAGGATGAAACGTCGGTGGAAGGCTTGGGTTGGTTGCCACTGCTCAGCATTTGCATATATATCTTAATGTTTTCCGTCGGCTTCGGTCCCGTACCATGGGTGTTCATGGCTGAGGTTTTTACCGAGGATGTCAAGGGTATTGCCGGTTCGATATCGGCCACAACTAATTGGCTGTCCGCTTTTATTGTCACTCAAGTATTCCCAATTCTAAATGARTCTATTGGTGGCGGTGCTTGCTTTGCGATTTTCGCTATAATTTCCGCTGTGGGCGGTGTTTACATTTACTTCTGCGTACTGGAGACGAAGGGAAAAACTTTTGCCGAAATTCAAGCCGAATTGGAAGGAAAGAAGGATTAAGAGACAAAAGCAGAAGACAGGACTTGAGTATATATCAATTTTTAAACACAAAAATTAAATATTGTTTTTCGCCATGTGAATACCTTGTTATTTGTAAATTTCTGCTCTATTGGCAAAATACATTTATATATTTTGGACCTTTTTTTTTATAAATATGTTAATTTAATTCGTAAAAACTATTGTAGATCTCGAAGACTCGTCCCTATTGACCTTAAATTTTACAGTGGACAGCTTCTTGCGAGTCGAATTTTTCACTAGCACAATCATTCGCCAGAGATCGGAACATGTAGTAATGGCTTTATGCCTGGTACGAACTTTAAATTGGACGCATAAGAATCTCTCAATTAAACTCTTCGAGTTTCTCAGCGGTCACTATCCTCTACTATTGGCCAAAGCTGGCTGCTCTGAAAAATTATTTATTATTATTAAATAGTTAAATTGTTGGAGGTCCGAGGCAAGAGTTTGCCTATAGAAGAACAGCTCATATCAGATGATTTCTATCAATTCCCACTTCCTTACCGACAATCTTGGTTTGTCTACCGTTTGCACCGCATCACTGCRATTCCARTATGACCGTTTTCGCTTGATATTAGCGTGAGCTACTAAGGTCTGTGCAGTTTTAAGATCCTTCTAGCTCGAAGTAACTCGTAAAAGGTCTAGTGAGCTCTTGGTGCTTAGCAAGACTAGCTTTCAAGATAGCACGGTATCTAGTCATAACACGTTTAGCTGTCCATTTCCCAAACGGAGTTCCGACGGTAAGGTCAAAGAACTTACCGGATGTCAGTTGTGGAAGTGGCTTGGAAGAAGACGAGCTAGAATTACTTTAACAATTCCTACTTGACTAGGGATTAAGGCTAAAATACTTTCTAATATTCAGGAGAATTTACGAGAATAGAAACAAAACTTCAGGTCATATTTTCGGCGAGTTCRTGGCACTTTGTCTTGCCTTGTCGGAATTTTCTGGTTTCATAAAAAACGGTYTTTAGTCATCCAAGTATGAACCTCATCTTTAGGATCAGCTTTAGAATCTAACCTAACYAAATCAACATTTCAATTGTCTCCCTAAAATCTAATCGGCTCTTCAACATTTGTCCCGATTTCTTGTTCCACAAATAATTTTAATCTCCTCGGAATTTCTTAACCACCAATTTCGCATAATTTATTGGCTTAGTAATAAGTAAATTATGAATTTRGTATGAGAAGACTGTAACTCACGAAACAATAACACATACATAAATAATTTGGGTCGATGAGCTGAGCAGCATTTCAAGGCCAATTCGTCGACGGTTGCAAGGTTTCAAGAACCCAACCGATCGGCTCAGTTCATCAAAGGATTGATTTTGAAATACTAACAAGCCCAACGACCTGAATTTAGAGAAAGAYTTCAGCGCACGTTTACAAAACTTAGTCGTCGGCTACCCTCCAAGCTAATATAAAACCGTTAAGTAGCCACACCTTGCCGTGTCAGTTGGTTATGAAACCAGCCGATGCGCCARCTAGTCGCTTCCGGATAGTTRTATTTGCGATCTGGTGAATGCTCGTAGCGCAACGCTAGATAGGCGCCGCGTTGACCACTCTTCAGCAGCTCACGCTCATTGTCCGGCACTGTCTTCATGGGTCCCTTAAATGTGCCCATGAATTTCGATTCATCTTTGGAGAGATCGTAGGCGAAGTCATTGGATTGCGGCTTTGCTTGACGTACACGCGGTCCCGATGTAATGAACGAACGAAAGAGTGAGGTGCGTCCGTTGACCGCCGCGTGTGTGTTGAAGCGTCGGTCGCCAMAGGTATTGCTGTTGTTCGTGTTGGTGYAACTTTTGCTGCTTTTACTGCCAYTGTTKTTGTTGTCGCAACTGCGTCGGCTGCTGCAGGAGCTGATGCTGCTCGACGTTGAGTTGATGGATCGTGTGGTGGATGCGCCGAAACTGGTTGAGGAACGTGTGCTTTTATGCTTGGCTGTGGKTTGTGCCGCCRAGTTTGTTGTTGTGTTTGGACTTTTCAATTTTGTCGTCATCTCAAATGTGCAAATAAACGATACGTTAAGCTAGTCTATAGCGAAAAAATTCATAAAATAAACTGATTGACTTTTGATAAAAGGAAAAGTAAATATTCGAATATAACTCGTAATAYTGAATTTAAACACAGTGGTGATTGTTCCAGGAGGGTTGTTTCACAACTTTCGRTTGTGTATTGGTTGGTCGGTCTTTTGGTTAAAAAGGTGCTTCTGACCTTGAGCGGCCATACTTAAGACATAATTGGGACAGTGGATTTGACRAAACGTATGCCTGTTTCCACCCTAACTCCTCATTATATTTTAAGTTGGAAGATTGCAAGTGGTGGCGGATATACCGTCTCAACCGACAGAGTCTGGGCAAACACAGGTGTAATGTTTTAGCGTCTTGTCATCCTTTGTGCAGGCTTTGTTTTCCGTGGTTTATACTTTAATAAGTTTTTACAGGTGGGATCTTAGAGGTGGATACCTTGTGTAGAACCCTAAAATGTTATTCAGTTTCCCCTTACACAAATGTAGATGCTTTTTGGTTTTGGTTCGTAGTGTTACAAAATACTTGTAGAGTCCATTCCTTAATCCTTGAAGCAAAGGATGAGTTTTAGCCAGCTTTTCTCTGTAAGTCTACTTATTGCCTCCTTATATAATCTTAGGGAGTAGGACTTCGTGTTGGCGCTACGAATACTTTTTATTGCCTTGGCTATCTACTWAGAGGTTAAGTGACTTGCAGGTTAGGCTAGAGATAGCTGAGACAGTAGGCATCTTGTCTTGTGACGCGCATGGTGCGATACAACTTGGAGTAAGGATAATGCGCGTTCTCCGAAACGAACACGCTATTGCTACTGTGAGGCGGTGCAGCGAAGAATACTCGGCCTTGTTAACGATTTTTGCGGAAAGATCGTAGTTTGAGGACTTACAAACGCCAACTCGTACAAGAATTGGAGCCAACGGTCAACAGGCGCGTCGCATGTTTAGTTAATGGATTTTTACAATAAAATGTTAGTTCAGCGATGCAGTGGCAAATAACAGAAGGTTTCAAGACAGGAGCCTACACTTGTAGAACCTCCAGGGGAGATATAGTGACTGATGCCCAGA
Source organism: Bactrocera latifrons (assembly GCF_001853355.1). NCBI lineage: Eukaryota > Metazoa > Arthropoda > Insecta > Diptera > Tephritidae > Bactrocera > Bactrocera latifrons. The sequence continues at coordinate 868,043 of NW_017534708.1, read as the reverse complement.
TGAAATTATCGAGGGAACACTTCTCCAACCTGCTGAATGGCGGTGAAAGTCTGAACCAGGAGATGGTGAACCCGATGCCCTAATCGATGACCATGGAGAGSATATTCCATTGCCCGACCATGAAGAAATTCGAATAGCAATTACCCGACTGTAGAACAATATGTAGCCGATGGATTGCCGGCCGAGYTATTCGAATACGGCGGCGAAGAACTGATAAGAAGCAATCATCAGCTTCTTTATAGAATATAATCTGATGAAAGCTTGCCCGACGATTGGAATTTAAGTGTGCTCTGCCCAATCCAAAAAATGGAAGACCCCACAATCTGCATCAACTACGATGGGATAAGCCTCCTCAACAACGCATATAAGGTTATTTCGATCGTACTGTGTGAAAGATTAAAGCCCACAGTCAACAAACTGATTGGACCTTATCAGTGTCAATTTCAAAGCTCCTTTTTACAGCACGGGAAGGAATTGCCTTAKGCCGTAATGTCTGAATTTGGTATCCCCGAAAAACTAATACGGCTGTGTAAAATGACGTTGAGCAATATCAAAAGCTCTTTCAGGATCTGGAAGGACCTCTCCGATCCGTGCGATACCAAACGAAGTTTCAGACAAGATGGCTCCCTATTGTGCAATTTCTGCGATGGAACGATGAGCTCTACGAATTAAGAGACACCGGCTAGGTCATGTTGTCCGAATGGACGAAAATACTCCAGCTCTGAGAATATTCGACGAAGTACCAGATAGGGCAAGCTGAGAAAGAGAAAGCATATTCGGGGCTTTATTGCTGATATACAGTTCCAGTTGCTCTGGTCGAAAATTGGGTCTCTCGGCTGAAATTTATTTGAGCCAACTGTGGCGTTTATATGCCTGAAATCGTTTTAAAAACATAATGAGAAACCCTCAAYTTTAAAATAAGGAAAAAATCTTGGCTATAACATTAAACTAAATGTGTTTTCTTTCTTCTTAAAAACTACATGTCCAAAAAAGCAAATACTATATATATTTCTGGCCTAGGCAACACTAAGTGTTGCCAGGTGCAATCTGACATTTTCATTGGAAAGTTTTGACATTTTTTAGCATAACATCACTCAGAGTTTTGTCATTTAATCGTGAATTGTTTATTTACAGGGAATTCAAAAATTCATCTCGGTCAAAAAATGGAAATAACTCGTGAATATTTTCGTGCGATAATTTTTCACAACTTTCGAGGTGGATTATCACGACAAGAGTGCATCAATGAACTAAAAGCTTTGTATGGCTATGAAGCACCATCCTATAGCACTGTGAAAAACTGGTACAACAAATTCAATCGTGGCCGACAAAGCGAATTCCGTGAAGGTCGTCCAAAAACAGCCGTTGTGCCAGAAAACATCGATGCCGTACGTGAACTGATAATGCAAGACCGTCATGTAACATACCTTCAGATAGAGGAATGCCTATGCATTTCTCCCACCAGCATACATTCGATAATGCATGAATACCTGACCGTAAAAAATGTTTGTTCTCGTTGGATCCCGCACAATTTGACAATCGCTCAAAAAAATGCTCGTGTGGATTGGTGTAAAGAAATGTTGGAAAAATACGATCGCAGTGCTTCAAAAGACGTTTATAAGATCGTCACAGGTGACGAATCATGGATCTATGCGTATGAGCCCGAAACAAAACAGCCATCGACCGTGTGGGTCTTCCAAGACGAGCCAAATCCAACGAAAGTTGTTCGCGAAAGAAGCACTTCGAAGCAAACGGTCGCCT
>NW_017534708.1:864547-865834 GCF_001853355.1 Bactrocera latifrons | reverse complement strand
TATGCATATTTTCATCAGCTTCTCAAACACCATAAAACACGTTTAATGCCAACAACAACTTTTGGATTATTAAATCTTCTCTATGAACTCATCTTTTAGTTTATTGACATATTTGTAATTCTCATACTTGTTGAGTATTTACTTAAGCTTTCATATGCTCGCATGGTAAGTAGTGTAAGCGAGCGCAGGCAAAATCATTCATAATATYTGTGGTTGCGGTTTGCTATGATGAGTTCTTTTGCTTGTTTACTTCATTAAGCGGTGTCAACAACAGTTATCTGCAACGGCAACTTTGCGGCAACAACGGCGGCTTTAATTAAAACATATCCATCAGATGTTTTCGCACACATATTAATACACACCCACCCACCCACACACACATATATTTTATATGTGAATAGCTGAAAGTATGCTAGTGTGTGAGCATTTTTTCCGACGCAGGAGTTTCATTTTTGCTGCTCAAAATACCGTTGATTGTGTGGTTTGCTTCGGGCTTTTAAGTATTTGCGGAAGCATTATTATAGGGTTTTCCAATAGGGCGTTATGATTTCTTTAAAAAAAAAAAAAAAAAAAAAAATAATCCTAAATACTACAACCGTCTTCAAATGGTCTCCATGACGTCTTTTGCAGGAACGAATTCGAAAAACCCATTTTTCAATTACTTTTTCCATTAAATCATACGACTTGATTATGAATCATGTTCCAAGACAAAATCAGTATATTTTGTTTACATTTAGCAAAGTTCACAACCTTTTTAGACGACWTCTCCRGCGGTGCAWTGGYTMCAGTTCTTGAGTGAGAACAGTYTTTTACGGATGYAAACMCAAATCCTTTCATAAATTSMACYAGGTTGTGATTTGAGACAGTCCCAATTCTTGAGCACGTCTTGGAWTCGCCAAATCGTGGTATTCAGCAACGCTTGTTTGAACGGTAGCAACGACACTTAGAAATCCTACCATCCCTATTTGAAAACCCTGTATAAGAAAATTTTTCATATATGCTGATGGTAAAGCAAATATCAAAATAATATATTAAATAATGCATACTTTCATAAAAAAGGCATACAAGTCCTCGTAGAATATTGCGAAATTTTAAATTTCAAGAGCAATTCAGTTTTTCAACATTTGCTGACTCCTGAATGATCTTTATTTACCGCAACAAGTTAGAGAGAATTGATTATCCATTAAATGATTCCAAAAAATTTTTAGTAGTATTTCAGTATTTCCAACGTCTTGACAATCCAATAGTAATTTTAACTATCATAGACTTGTAGCGCTGTCTCTTATA